>NC_133328.1:59583458-59927487 GCF_042186555.1 Aquarana catesbeiana | reverse complement strand
CTGTTGCTTCTCCTGAGTACGGGGATACCACATGTGTGAGACTTTTTGGGAGCCTAGCCGCGTACGGGACCCCGAAAACCAAGCCCCGCCTTCAGGCTTTCTAAGGGCGTAAATTTTTGATTTCACTCTTCACTGCCTATCACAGTTTCGGAGGCCATGGAATGCCCAGATGGCACAACCCCCCCCCAAATGACCCCATTTTGGAAAATAGACACCCAAAGCTATTTGCTGAGAGGTATAGTGAGTATTTTGCAGACCTCACTTTTTGTCACAAACTTTTGAAAATTGAAAAAAGAAAAAAAAATACGTTTTTCTTGTCTTTCTTCATTTTCAAAAACAAATGAGAGCTGCAAAATACTCACCATGCCTCTCAGCAAATAGCTTGGGGTGTCTACTTTCCAAAATGGGGTCATTTGGGGGGGGTTTGTGCTAGGGTTGTCCCGATACCACTTTTTTAGGACCGAGTACAAGTACCGATACTTTTTTTCAAGTACTCGCCGATACCGATTACCGATACTTTTTTTTAATGTCACGTGACAGTGTTTTTTTTTTTTTTTTTTGGGGGGGGGAGTGAACGGTGCCTGTGTGTGTGTGTTTTTTTTTTTTTTTTTTCATTTACATTTATTATTTTTTACAATTTTTTTTTTATTCTTTATTGCACTAGGTGTGTGTGTTTTTTTTTTAATTAGCCCTGTTGGGGGGCTTTTGTGAGATATCAGGGGGTCTTAACAGACCTCTGATATCTCCCCCTTGAGACAGAGAAAGAGACCGAGGATAGAGATTCCCCAGTCTCTTTCTCTGCAGCCTCAGCTGCACTGACAATGAATGGAGAGAAGACAGCGGCTCCTCTCCATTCATAAACTGACACATCGTAATCACAGGAGATTACAATGTTTCAGTTATGTGAATGGACAGAGTCAGCTGACTCTATCCATACACACACAGCGGAGAGAGACAGCAGAACGCCGGAACGGAGGGGGACAGCGGAGGGGGACAGAGCAAAGAAAGAGGACAGCGGAGGGGGACAATACAGCGGAGGAGGACATTGGAACGGAGGGGGACAATACAGCGGAGGAGGACATTGAAACAGAGGGGGACAATGCAGCGGAGCAGGACAGCGGAGGGGGACATTGGAACGGAGGGGGACAATGCAGCGGAGCAGGACAGCGGAGGGGGACTAAGGGGGATGCAGTGACAGTCAGCGGTGATCGCGTGTGGGGGAATTACAAGCACCGATCACCGCTGTGTCACTAAAGCAGCTGAAAGCCGCGGGGGGAGAAGCTTGTAACTCCCCCACGCGCTGATCACAGCTGACAGTCTATGTATCGGGGGAAGCATCGGGAGCATTTGCCCGAGTACAAGTACTCGGGCAAATGCTTGGTATCGGTGCCGATACCGATACTAGTATCGGTATCGGGACAACCCTAGTTTGTGCCATCTGGGCATTCCATGGCCTTCAAAACTGTGATAGGTAGTGAGGAGTAAAATCAAAAATGTATTCCCTTCGAAATCCTGAAGGCGGTGCTTGGTTTTCGGGGCCCCGTATGCGGCTAGGCTCCCAAAAAGTCCCACACATGTGGTATCCCCGTACTCAGGAGAAGCAGCAGAATGTATTTTGGGGTGTAATTCCACATATGCCCATGGCATGTTTGAACAATATATCATTTAGTGACAACTTTGTGCAAAAAAAAAAAAAAAAATTGTCACTTTCCCGCAACTTGTGTCAAAATATAAAATATTCCATGGACTCAATATGCCTCTCAGCAAATAGCTTGGAGTGTCTACTTTCCAAAATGGGGTCAATTGGCGGGGGTTTGTGCCATCTGGGCATTTTATGGCCTTCAAAAATGTGATAGGTAGTGAGGAGTGAAATTACAACTTTACGCCCTTAGAAATCCTGAAGGCGGTGCTGAGTTTTCGGGGCCCCGTACGCAGCTAGGCTCCCAAAAAGTCCCACACATGTGGTATCCCCGTACTCAGAAGAATCAGCAGAATGTATTTTGGGGTGTAATTCCACATATGCCCATGGCCTGTGTGAGCAATATATCATTTAGTGACAACTTTGTGCAAAAAAAAAAAAAAATTCTCACATTCCCGCAACTTGTGTCAAAAAATAAAATATTCCATGGACTCAACATGCCTCTCAGCAAATAGCTTGGGGTGTCTACTTTCCAAAATGGGGTCATTTGGGGGGGTTTTGTGCCATCTTGGCATTTTATGGCCTTCAAAACTCTGATAGGTAGTGAGGAGTGAAATAAAAAATGTATGCCCTTAGAAATCCTAAAGGCGGTGATTGGTTTTCGGGGCCCCGTACGCGGCTAGGCTCCCAAAAAGTCCCACACATGTGGTATCCCCGTACTCAGGAGAAGCAGCAGAATATATTTTGGGGTGCAATTCCACATATGCCCATGGCATGTTTGAGCAATATATCATTTAGTGACAACTTTGTGCAAAAAAAAAAAAAAAAAAATTGTCACTTTCCCGCAACTTGTGTCAAAATATAAAATATTCCATGGACTCAACATGCCTCTCAGCAAATAGCTTGGGGTGTCTACTTTCCAAAATGGGGTCATTTGGGGGGGTTTTGTGCCATCTTGGCATTTTATGGCCTTCAAAACTCTGATAGGTAGTGAGGAGTGAAATAAAAAATGTATGCCCTTAGAAATCCTAAAGGCGGTGATTGGTTTTCGGGGCCCCGTACGCGGCTAGGCTCCCAAAAAGTCCCACACATGTGGTATCCCCGTACTCAGGAGAAGCAGCAGAATATATTTTGGGGTGCAATTCCACATATGCCCATGGCATGTTTGAGCAATATATCATTTAGTGACAACTTTGTGCAAAAAAAAAATTGTCACTTTCCCGCAACTTGTGTCAAAATATAAAATATTCCATGGACTCAACATGCCTCTCAGCAAATAGCTTGGGGTGTCTACTTTCCAAAATGGGGTCATTTGGGGGGGTTTTGTGCCATCTTGGCATTTTATGGCCTTCAAAACTCTGATAGGTAGTGAGGAGTGAAATAAAAAATGTATGCCCTTAGAAATCCTAAAGGCGGTGATTGGTTTTCGGGGCCCCGTACGCGGCTAGGCTCCCAAAAAGTCCCACACATGTGGTATCCCCATACTCAGGAGAAGCAGCTAAATGTATTTTGGGGTACAATTCCACATATGCCCATGGCCTGTGTGAGCAATATATCATTTAGTGACAACTTTGTGCAAAAAAAAAAAAAATTGTCACATTCCCACAACTTGTGTCAAAAAATAAAATATTCCATGGACTCAACATACCTCTCAGCAATTTCCTTGGGGTGTCTACTTTCCAAAATGGGGTCATTTGGGGGGGTTTTGTACTGCCCTGCCATTTTAGCACCTCAAGAAATGACATAGGCAGTCATAAACTAAAAGCTGTGTAAATTCCAGAAAATGTACCCTAGTTTGTAGGCGCTATAACTTTTGCGCAAACCAATGAATATACGCTTATTGACTTTTTTTTTACCAAAGACATGTGGCCGAATACATTTTGGCCTAAATGTATGACTAAAATTGAGTTTATTGGATTTTTTTTATAACAAAAAGTAGAAAATATCATTTTTTTTCAAAATTTTCGGTCTTTTTCCGTTTATAGCGCAAAAAATAAAAATGGCAGAGGTGATCAAATACCATCAAAAGAAAGCTCTATTTGTGGGAAGAAAAGGACGCAAATTTTGTTTGGGTACACCATTGCATGACCGCGCAATTAGCAGTTAAAGTGACGCAGTGCCAAATTGTAAAAAGTGCTCTGGTCAGGAAGGGGGTAAATCCTTCCGGGGGCTGAAGTGGTTAAAGAGGTACTCCCCTGTGAAATGTCTGTTAGGTTTTCATTTGCCTTTATCAGTAAAAGAAAAAATATGGAAAGGGGAATTCTTGGATTTATTATCGTTATTACCTATTGCTAAAGATTTCATTATAAAAATGGATAGAAGATCTGAGGATAGTGCTGAAGATAGAAGCCGACCTGTTGCTAGATCCTTTTTTAATTGGTTGCAGGCGTTTTGTATATTCTCTGCGATAATGGGTGAGAAGCATCCAGAGAAATGTCCTGGACTTTTTCAGCATTTGGAGCATATTTTGGAGGCATATAAAAGTTTTGGCGGCATGGGATGGTTTAACTACGACAAATCTTTTCGTCAAAAAATTGCAATATACCCTAATTTAAAATGGGGTAACAAAGATGTTGGGCTGTGGTTAAATTTAATTATTCCTCAGAAACCGGTATATGCAAGACCTCAGCCTCAGTCAAATCTGACCTCAAATGCGTCAGCATCAGTTTATAAGAAAGGAACATGTTACGCATTTAATGAAAATCAATGCAAATGGTTGAATTCATGTCGTTACCGTCATGAATGTTCTTTTTGTTTTGGTAACCACCCAGTCTCCAGATGCTTTAAAAGAACATCTAGCAATCAAGTCCTCAGGGATCATACAAAAAGCCTGCACGCCTGTGAGGCTAATCGAAATGCATCCATGGTTAATGTTGTACCCCGACAAGGAGAAAGCGCAATTACTAATTGAAGGTTTTTCTACAGGTTTTAAACTCCCTATTTTCACAGGTCCAGGTTGTCAAGTTTCAAAAAATTTGAAATCAGTCTCCCTCAATAGTGAAATAGTTAGGGAAAAATTAATAAAAGAAATTTCAGCCAATAGGATTGCTGGCCCTTTTCTCTCTCCACCGTTTAATAATTTAGAGTTTCCCCGTTGGGTTTAGTACCTAAAAAAGAGCCTAACTCTTATCGGCTCATTCATCATCTCTCTTTTCCTACAGGTCAATCCCTAAATGATGAAATTGACCCATTATCTACTACAGTCAAACATGTCACATTTGATGATGCTATTCATATTATTAGAAAATTTGGTCGGGGTGCTTTATTAGCAAAGCAGACATCCAATCAGCCTTTAGATTATTGCCCATTGCTCCAGAATCTTACAAGTCCCTTGGTTTCTGTTTTGAAGGCTATTTCTTTTATGATAAATGCCTTCCAATGGGCTGTTCATTGTCCTGTTTTTATTTCGAAAATGTTTTGCTTCTTTTCTTCAGTGGGTACTACAATTTGAATCAGGTCATACGGGGATAATTCATTATCTAGATGACTTCATGTTCATTGGTCCGCCAGATTCTTTAGTTTGCAATTTAATCCTCAGGTTATTTTTCCTTTTATCTAAATATTTCGGTATCCCCCTAGCAATGGAAAAAATTACTTTTCCATCTCCAATTATTGAATTCTTAGGCATTAAAATTAATACGCAATTATTCCAGTTTGAGCTTCCTGCTCTAAAAATTTACAGGTTACAATCTTTTATTTCCTTCTTCCTGCGCAGAAAAAAGATTTTATTAAAAGAGCTTCAATCATTTCTGGGTCTTCTGGCTTTTGCTACACGCATTATGCCTATGCGTAGAATATTTTCTAGAAGATTATCCTTGGCTATGTCAGGTCTAAAATCCCCATTTTCCCACATTAGGTTGACCTGTGCTCTAAAAGATGATCTACTGGCATGGTCCCAATTTTTGCAGGATTTTAATGGCAGATCTTTTTTCCAGGAAGACTTTGTTTTCGCAGCAGATTTAGAGTTATTCACAGACGCTGCTGGTTTTCAAGGTTTTGCTGCTATTTTTCGTTCTCATTGGTGTTCTGGCGTATGGCCCCCAATTTGGATTGTTAACAAGTTTACGAAAAACATAGTTTTGCTGGAACTCTTTCTGGTTCTAGTGGCTTTGGAAATTTGGGGCGATCAACTCGCTAACAAAAGAATCATTATCAATACAGATAATAGAGGTGTATTATTCGCTTTAAACTGTCTTTCTTCAAAATCATTACTGGTCATAAAACTTTTGCGTTATTTAGTTCTCTTATGTTTAAAATTAAACATTTGGATTAAGGCAAAACATATACCTGGCAATCTTAATGTCATCGCTGATGCCTTGTCTCGATTCCAGATGGCTCGCTTCAGACAGCTATTAAAAAAAAAAAAAAAATGCCTCCCGCAGATCTGGTTGGGTACCGCTGCCCGAGTCATCTTTGGGATCTAATTTAAACCCAGTAATCCAGGTTATTAAGAATTTGATTGCTCAAAAAACGTGGACCAATTATTGGGTTGCATGGGAAAGGTGGTTGAATTTCAATAAGGAATTGGGTTCTCCTGCTTTACCACCTTCTGAGAGTTCGATCTTAGCATTTCTTTTTTCTTTAATTCAATTAGATTTTTCCTTTAATCACATTAATAAAATATTAGCAGGAGTTTCTTTTTTCCTGAAGCTGAATAATTTCCCAGCCTGTAACAGTTTCTTTTCTGTTAAACAAGCTTTAAAAGGTTTACGGAAGGTTAAGTTGGCTCCAGATAAGCGAAGGCCAATTACTTTGGACACTTTGTCAAAGCTGTGTTTGGCTACTCCTTTTGTTTGCATCTCGGAATACGAAGCTATTTTATTTCATGCTCCATTCGTTTTGATGTTTTTTGCGGCCTTTCGTATATCCGAGATGTTGCCAAATAACAAACGCAGTTTAGAAGGTTTGTTTTTATCAGAAGTATCCTTTTCAGACGATAAGGTCTTTGTTTTTGTCAGAAAATCAAAATGGATAGATCAGGCAAAGGCCAGTGGCTCAATCTATTCGCTTTTGGTGACTCCATCCTCTGTCCTTTATTAATTCTCAAAAAATATCTTTCAGCCAGACCAGCTTCAGGTCAGCATTTTTTGTTCACATAGATTCATCTCCTATGAAAAAATTCCAGTTTTCAGCAGTCTTAAAACGTTGTTTTACTCATTTGGGCCTTTCCCTTTTCAAATTTTCTACTCATTCTTTCAGAATTGGAGCCGCTACTGAAGCTGCTAGATTGGGTTTGAGTGATAAAGTTATTATGAGATTAGGTAGATGGGAGTCTAGTAGATTTAACATTTACATCCGTCCTAACTTGTCTCTTTGATTATAGGTGATAAATCTTGCATTTGGATATTTGGCCATTCATACATTTACTGGGCTCATAAGAGAGCTGCTCAGCGTTGCTATGGTTCCAACTTATCCTTGCCTGCTGATAAGTTTGTTATACTTTGGAAAGGTATTCGTGGTCTACAATGGTCTAATTTTTTCCTTCACATTTCTGAATTATTTCTTTCTTGGCCTTATCCATCTATCATAATTTTACACGTTGGAGGTAACGATGTTGGTAGATTAAAAACTTTGGATTTAATGTTTTTAATGAAGCAAGATTTGCATCGTTTAAGATTAATGTTTCCAAATACGTGTGTTGTTTTCTCTGTGATGGTGTCTCGACTGCATTGGTTATATTCTAAAGACAGCAGACCATTGGAAAAGATAAAGCGGAGAATTAATCATTCAATTGAAAAAATTTTAACATCAATCGGGGGGATCTCCTTCCGTCACGTAGATTTGGAAGGTGGTTTTCCTGGTCTTTACAGACAAGATGGTGTACATCTTTCAGATGTTGGTCTTGACATTTTCATATTAGGTCTTCAAAATTGCATTGAACAGGCCGCGGTGCTGGGGTAGCCTGGTTTTGTTTTCAAAACCCGGCTGGTGGGGACTTGTTTTTTATGAATTTAATTTTCAGCTCGAGTCCTATGACTGAGCAAGTTAGAATTGGTTTTAATTTGAAAGAATATTTATTATATTTCATGGTTTATTGAATAAAGTTATTTGTTTAATTCTAATACCAATAAAGGTGCCGCGGCCAATTTTATTCCAACCTGTTGTAGTGTGATTATTTATTGTTATATAGTGCAACCTACAATTCCATGAACAGTGGGCGCAATAAAGCGCCCGCATCATGGGATTGTGGTTGCCAAAGAAAAATATTTTATAAAGTTTTAATTTTCAAAAAAAAAAAGGTCACGAGGCAAGGAGCGGGAAAAACGTTTTCTCCTCAGACTAAGAGGCTATAGAAGCCTCTGTGTGACAGACCCGCTCACACTTGCCCTGAGGTGGCTTAAGTTTGAGCTCCCCTTCCCTCCCACCCTTGTCGCTGGCACTATTATGTGGTTATGTCACCCTTGAATCAAGGGGGGACTTGTTTTTTATGAATTTAATTTTCAGCTCGAGTCCTATGACTGAGCAAGTTAGAATTGATTTTAATTTGAAAGAATATTTATTATATTTCATGGTTTATTGAATAAAGTTATTTGTTTAATTCGAATACCAATAAAGGTGCCGCGGCCAATTTTATTTCAACCTGTTGTAGTGTGATTATTTTTTGTTATATAGTGCAACCTACAATTCCATGTGCTGACAAAAGGAGACAGATTGACAACTGTAAGCAGTAGACAGGCTGAGGTTGTACTCTTGACAAGGTTGTGTGCTTTAGTGGAGGTAACATTCCAGCTGTATTGTCTGGCAGGGGTGTCTGGATGACAAGACGGGCTACTCTGAATTACAAATCCCTTAGCGGGTTAAATGGTTTCAATATATGTACTTTATATAGTAGTAGTTACTTGTCTGGGGTTCATTTAGCTTTAACCAAAATAAATACTTAAACACAATTCCTAACTCCAATATTATGAAGACAGAAATAATACCATAATCATATAAACATACTGCTATTACACCAATAAGACTCATAATATAACATCAACATTTGTTTGTGCTGAAATAAAAACAAAGGACAACCCAGGCTCAGGGGAAGTGGGATGAATGATGCTGGTCAGAGGACATCAAGCAGCAGAAGAAAGTATTAAGTACTGCATGAGAAATCTTCATTGCAGGTGAACATTACAGCAATAGTCAGTTTTGTTGCTTTATTTTTTTATTGGGCCATTCATTTTTACCTTGTTATTATGAGCAAATCAAGCCAAAATCTGTTTGTAGGAAGGAGAAGTCGGTCACACTGAATCCGACCTTGAAGCCGCACAATTTCAAAGTCGCATGTCAGTGCAGCTTGGAAGACATCTGTGCGACTTCATGCACAGATGTATATGCAAGTCGCACCTCCACTTGCAAAAAGTGGTGCAGGAACTACTTTCAAAATCGGTGTGACTGATAGAGTCGAAATCGCACTGATTTGGCCACTTCTATTGCGGACAATAGGGTGCAACTTGTCATGCGATTTGAAACTATCAAATCGCATGACAAGTCACACCGGTGTGACCGGGGGCTAAGTTGGGGTCCTTATAGCCATATTATAAACATGAACCTGTTTATTGTGGAAAGGCTTATGCCACGTACACACGATCGGACATTGATCGGACGTTCCGACAACAAAATCCATGTTTTTTTTACGACGGATGTTGACTCAAACTTGTCTTGCATACACACGGTCCCACAAATGTTGTTGGAAATTTCGAACGTCAAGAACGCGGTGACGTACAACACGTACGACGAGCTGAGAAAAATGAAGTTCAATAGACAGTGCGGCTCTTCTGCTTGATTCCGAGCATGCGTTGGAATTGTGTACACACGATCATAATTTCTGACAACGGATTTTGTTGTCGGAAAATTTGACATCTAGATCTCAAATTTTGTTTGTAGGAAATTCCGACAACAAATGTCCGATGGAGCCTACATGCGGTCGGAATTTCCGACAACAAGCTCCCATCGAACATTTGTTGTCAGAAATTCCGACCGTGTGTACGCGGCATTAGAGTCCATCCTGATGTGTAATGCCGTGTACACACAGGTGGACTTTTCGGCATCAAAGATCCGACGGTCTTTCTGACGTACTTTCGAACCAACAGACTTGCCTACACACGATCACACCAAAGTCCGACGGATTTGTACGTGATGACGTACAACCGGACTAAAATAAGGAAGTTCATAGCCAGTAGCCAATAGCTGCCCTAGCGTCGGTTTTTGTCTGTCGGACTAGCATAGAGATGAGCGGATTTTTCGACCGGACTCGAGTCTGTCGGAAAGATTTGAAACATGTTCCAAATCTAAAGTCCGTCTGATTTTCGACTGAAAAAGTCAGCTGCAGGTCCGATGAAGTCCACACACGGTTGGATTGTCTGACGGAATCGTCCCGTCGGACCAGTCCAGTCGAAAAGTCCATCCGTGTGTACACAGAATTAGTTGTCCTGCATAGATCAGCAGAGAACACTAGACCATTATTATGACTGCAAGAAGTCCATCAGACTATCATATGATAGTGATTCTCATTAGTTTCAGTTCTAGCCTATAAGTAATTGTAACATGAAATGACTGTCATACTTTGATGATTATAAACATATTACTCAGACATAATCGAAATGTGATATTTTCAGTATCACATGCTACAATATTCCAAGGCTGAGAAGATAAATGGGGTGGAAATGTGGTTGAAAGTTAGGAATATACAGTGGGGAAAATAACTATTTGTTCCCCTGAAGATTTTGTAAGTTTGTCCTCTTACAAAGAAATGAAGGGTCTATAATTTTTATCATAGGTGTATTTAAAAAGATAGAGACAGAATATCAACCAAAAATCCAGAAAAAAAAAACATGATACAATCCGGTACACTTTGGGTGTTATTCTAGTGCTTGGTGAAGGATCACTGAATACTTGTTCGGAAGATATCTTCACACAGAAGGAATCTCTTTTTCTTGAATTTACTGAACTTTTTGCTTGGGACTTTTTATATACTTATACATTTATGTTACCACATTTGGCTTCAATGCTATTTGTTTAACCTTTTTGGTTTTTGGTATATTTGTGTACAGTGGAACCTCGGATTGCGAGTAACGCGGTTAACAAGTGTTTCGCAATACGAGCACTGTATTTTTAAAAATTGTAACTTGGTTTGCGAGTGTTGTCTTGCAAAACGAGCACGATTCAGGCCAAAGCGTTGTGCAGTACCGCTTTTGGCTTGAGGTGGGGGGGGGGGGGGGCACCGGAGCCAAGCAGAGTCAAAAGTCACGTTCGGAAATGCACGGAAAGGCCCGAGTACAGCGCGGCTGACCTCGGCAAATCTCGGGTAGGAAGTCTTTCTGAGGTTTGCCGAGGTTAGCCGAAGTGTCCTCGGGGCTTTTCGGCCGTTTCGGAGGCTCTCCGGTGCCCCCCACCTCTGGCCGCATGCGGTATTGCAACCCATTGAAGTCAATGCAGAACAAATTATTTTAGTTTCCATTGACTTTAATGGGAAAACTCGCTTTGATATGCGAGTACTTTGGATTACGAGCATACTCCTGGAATGGACTATGCTCGTAATCCGAGGTTCCACTGTATTTGTGTATCCATTTACTATTCACTGTTTTGCAGTTGCTTATACTATTTAATTTATTAATATCAGAGCCCCCTACCCTACTACAAAGCCTTGAAAATTGCTGTTTACAGACGCTCTCCAAAAAATCTGACAGAGCTTGAGCTATTTTGCAAAGAAGAATGGACAAAAATGTCCCTCTCTAGATGTGCAAATCTGGTAGAGACACCCCCAAAAGACTTGCAGCTGTAATTGCAGTGAAAGGTGGTTCTACAAAGTATTAATTCAGGGGGGCTGAATACAAATGCCCCCCACACTTTTCACATATTTATTTGTAAAAAATGTTGAAAACCATTTATCACTTTCCTTCCACTTCACAATTATGTGCCACTTTGTGTTGGTCTATCACATAAAATCCCAATAAAATACATTTATGTTTTTGGTTGTAACATGAAAAAAATGTGGAAAATGTCAAGGGGTATGAATACATTTTCAAGTCATTGTATATGAATGGTTGTCATTGGAAAACATGGGGTACGACTTGTCATGCAACTTTGATGTCCAAAGTTGCATGACAAGTCGTGCAAGTGTGAATGGACCCTAAGAAAAGATTTGAACTTTCCTCCTGCTAGTCTGCTAGCTACCTGTTAGCTCAGGAGTCCATGCTTTGAGGTGAGAGTAGATAAGACCGGAGGTGGAGGGACTGTCACCTTTTGTGGATTTAACATCACTGGTGAAGGCTTTCTGGGACTTGTTTTCCACCAATTACCTGGACTTTTTCTCACCATTATTAGATTCTGGGACTTGTTGTTCACTAACGTTTTGGAATTTTTCTGTTTGCACTGCACTTTTATCCTGTTTTACGTTTACTATTTTGGATTTTTGTGAAAATTCTTTCAGTGTTCAGCTTGCATAGAAAAGGGGGGGTTTGTTATTGTTATTTTTGCGCTGATTGCACCCTCTGCTTTTTTGTCTGAGGTCATGTCCCTGCATTTTTGATCTTAGCTTCATAGTGAAAATCCTGCCCTCTTAGGCTCGATTCACATCTATGCATGTTGCTTTTGAGCGTTTCTGCAGTGCTTTTTGCAGTGCTTGCCGCATTTTTGAACATGCGTTTTTGCCGCGTTTTGCTTTTTTTTTTTTTTTTACAGTGTTTTTTTTACACTGTGGTTGCTTAGCAACTAGCTATATACAGTGTAAAAAAAAGAGAAATAAAAAAGAACGCAAAACGCAAATCATGGCAAAAACGCGCTAAAAACGCGGTACTTGGTACGCTGCATTCTGCATGAAAAAAAGTCCCCGACCCTTTCCAAAAACACAGAGGCACAAAAATGCATTGATGTGAACTTGTTCCATAAGAACCCATGTTCAAAAATTTCCATGCATTTCTGCAAAATGCATCACAAAACGCATTAGTGTGAATCGATCCTTAAACCTCATTCAGGCTGGGTTCACACTGCTGCGATGGCAGACATCGCATGTGATTTGCAGCACACTGCGATGTCTGTGCGGTGCGATATCAGCCATACAGATAGTATGGCTGATATCGCATCGCATTCGGTCCAAACACGCACAGGACCCTTTTTTTTGTTCGGACCAGAATCGGATCGCATGGGTGTTTACACCCATGCGATCCGATTCATGTCCAAACTGTCAGTTTGCAGTGCGATATGCGAGCTGAATTGGGGTGTCGTTAACATTGTCTGACACTCCCCAGCAGTTCGCATATGGCAGTGTGAACTGCCGTGCGCCTCGATGCGATGCGGGAACCAATAGATTTGCAGCGTTCCCGCACCGCAGCAGTGTGCACCCAGCCGAACACCTTAATGTCCCACAGACAATTACTTTACCTTAATTTCTGTTCCTGCAACACAATTTTGAAATTTCCATGACTTTCCGTTTTAGTAAAAATAGTTACTAGGGAATTACTGAGCAGCAATGAAAACTTCCACGCTACTAACCATCCCCCACTCTATTCAAAATCTCAAAAAAAAAAAAGGAAACTAAAAAAAAATGTTTGAGCTTTAGACATACTTTAAAAAAATTAAAAAAAAAATAAAATTCCTTGTTAGAAACAGAGAGCTTAGTGGATGACTAGCCAGAGGGAGACACGCTTTTATCCCCAATTTCACGCAGTCGCCAGACCAGGTCTCAAATTACGAAACGAATATGTGTGCATTCCAGTCTGGGGAAGAAAGAGTTATCACAAGTCTCACATTATGCCAGCAGATTGCAGAGAAAACAAGCCATGTCTTTCAGCACAGCCCTCTTCCCCCAGCAGTATTAGGACTGAGCCTGTTCCCTCACTTTTCTCTACTACTCTTCAGCCAGGAAGCCACACAGAGGTGAGCTGGGATGTGGGGGGCAATCAAGGTTAGAGGACCCTCACTGTATATATAGAAAGTCGTACAGATGGGTGAGTCAGACTGGATTTTGGTTTTATGGTGAGAACGTGTGTCTCTGACTTGTGAATTCGGCAGCTGGAGCTCATGGATCTTTGTGCTTGTGGCCATCTGGGACATCTTGGAGTGAAGTCAGAGAGTCATCCAAAGTTTTTGAAAAGCAGCGTGCCAGACCATGGTATGGGACAGGAGCCTCGTACTGCATTTTCATCTGCTTTACTAGTATAAAAATAACTGCATGGCTCCTGTCTGACAATTTTTTTTGGCCCAAAATCTTCTCTGGCCTTCTTCTTCCTGCTGATTTAGTAAGCCCCCCTTTCATGATTGAGCATCTTCGGTGCAGTTAAATGTACGTAACACTTCACAGATAATGCATAGGGGAACATTTAATAAAATGAAGCTTCACCCAGTAAAATAACTTTTTTTTGCACCTGGCTCCACCCCCTTTTCTCTCTTAGGCTTCATGTACACTGCTGCTGGTAAATGGACGTTTAGGAGCAGTTGGGTGTTTTTTTCAGATGCCCCCTGAACTCTCCTCTATTGGCAGTTGAGTTTAGAAGCATTTTTTGGAAAGCAAAAAAAAACGCTTTCAGGACGGATGTTCAGAGGCCTTTGAAACACCAAACGCCTGTAACAGCTTGTAAACGCGGTAACTCGCATTTAGCCGTGTTTCGTTTACGGGCGTTTTTAATTTTTGACTATTTGAAACATAATTAAACGCTTAAACGTCATTTACTATCTATCAAGTTAAATCGTTCAGGAGAGGTTGTAAAAAATCCCATGTACATTAAGGCTCTGTTTCCACTACTGCGACTTGTTTTGCGACTTGACACATGTCAAGTCGCATGACAAGTCAAAACCCATGTATTTCAATGGTCCCCGTTCTAATTGGTGCGACTCAAGTCGCAGCGTCTCCAAAAAACGTTCTTGCACTACTTTGTTCCGTCTTCGGTGCGACTTGTTCTCCATAGAAAGGTATTAAGTCGCAATACAGTCGCATGTACATGTCTGACACCGCAACTTTGGTGCAACTTCCACGGAAGTCTACGGAAGCACATGGTCTCTGCTCCTCCCAAATACATTACTTCCTATATTGATGTACGTTAGTGTGGAAGACAGGAAGGGGAAAAAATTAAGCAGGATAAGGAATGACATCACTCTGGCTAAATCGCAGAACATCAAAGTCACATCAAATCGCAACATAAATTGTAAAGTTGCAGTGTAAATCGCGCGACTTTGGGGACGCAATAGTGGAAACATAGCCTTAGCCTTACAGTTACTGGTAGATTAAAAAAAGTAATTTCTACTGACTTTTTCACTTAGGCGAAAATTACATTGAGATCCCTTGTATATCCCTGCTTATTACCGTGCATGCACGCTGCTGGAATCTTAACATGAACAGATTGGCCACAGGGCTTTGGGGCTGTGCGCAAACACCAAAGAAATGCAGGCCCCCAGATCTAGGCATGTTAGCCTATGTGCAGGAAATCCCTTGTGCGTGCGCAGATGTGCCACAAGTCTCTGAAAGATCCTAAAGGCCAGGCAGAGCCATGTAGCATATCTGCACATGCACCATACTTTTAAAGATGGCAGCGTCAAATTGGGGAGTAGGCAAGGTTCATCAAAAGGGTCATGTTTGAGTTTTTTTTGACTGTTGAAGATGTATGACTGAATATGATTTGCACATCTGTCTGCAATAATCCATTGGTGCGTACTTAATCTTAAATATTTTTTGCTAAAGATGTCCTTTCCCATCTCAGAAAGTTGGCTCTTGATGCAGACGGAGCATCTAGCTAGCTTTTCAGATTTGCCACTTGTCTCAGCCCCTCTTTCTGTCATTCAACAGTCTAATGTCAGAGCCTCTGGCCATTAAAATTCTGGTATTGTAAGGTCTTGCGCACAATAGGTTTTTACCAAACATTTTTCTCCAGACCAGTGGCAGCTGGTGGGTTCTTTGGGGGGGGGCGGCAAACAAACAACACCCCCCCAGTGGCGTGGCACAGCACACACCCTGGTGGGCCGTCCAGCCTGACACTTACCCGCTCGTGTAGTGGGGCTGTGGTGTCCTCTCCTAGAGTGCAGGCAGTGGCCGGGGTGGCTCCGGTGTCAGCTCCTTCGCCGCCAGCCAGCTCCGCCGCCAGCTTCCTACCACCCCCAATAGGATCGCCTGACGCTTTGGCCAATTGGGAAACAGGTCTCACAGACCTGCCTCCTGATTGGCGGGGAGGAATTTTAGTGTGCTAATAGTGAAAATTAATTTGCTATGGTCACACAACTGGGTGGGATCGGAGCACAATGCTCTGCGCTCCTAGCTCACCCTTTTTTTAAGCCTATTAGAGCCTCTGGCTCTAATCAGGTGCTTCAAAAAAACACTCCATTGCATTGGAATCCATGGTCTGGCACCACTGATATGTAGATCAGGGGGCCAGATGCATGGCTAGGGGAGTCGGTGCCCGTGCACCCTCTATGGGCCCGTGAACCCTCTGCTCCTGACAACACTTTTTGATAAATGAATGCATCAATAACTGGTTCGATGGATGTAGTAGCAATTCTTAAAGCTGTGTTCCAGCCGCAAAATTTCTGTAGCTGCTGAATTTTAATAAGGACACTTACCTGTCCAGGGAGCCCGCGATGTCGGCCCCCCGAGGCCGATCCGTCCATCGGATCGTTTGCAGCCGCCACCAATCTAACTAAGGGAAACCGGCGGTGGAGCCTTCAGGCTTCTCCGCCGGTTTCCTACTGTGCATGTGTGAGTCGAGCGGTGCTTTCTGAATGGCTCTGTCGTCTTCTGGGACACATACAAGGCCCAGAAGGCAGCGGGCGAGCAGCAGGAAAATTCAAGTTAGTCTTACCGGTAAACTGTTTTCCAGAAGTCTTTCAGGACAGCACCTGAGAGATCGTGACTCCACCCTCTGGACCACAGGCAACACCTCCTTCCTCCAGATCTTTAAAGGGAGGCAACTCCCTATCACACATCAGTTGTAGAAGAGAACCTCCGGCCTGGGCTGGAACACATATGTTAGTCACAGCATGGTAGATCAAACTAATAGGGTGGGTCGTTGCTGTCCTGAAAAACTTCTGGAAAACAAGTTACCAGTAAGTCTGACTTAAATTTTCCCAAAGCGTCTTTCAGGACAGCACCTGAGAGGGTAACAGAGACTTACCCCCTTAGGGCGGGACAACAGCCTGCAGGACCTTCCTGCCAAATGCCTGATCGCTGGCAGATGTGAGGTCCAACCTGTAATGTCGCACAAAGGTGCGAAAACATCACCATGTTGCCGCCTTGCAAATTTGTTCAGGGGTGGCACCAGCTCTTTCTGCCCAAGTGGCCGCAAGTGCTCTGGTTGAGTGTGCACAAATTCCACCTGGCGGAGACAAGCCTGCATGCGAGTGTGCTCCAGGATGGATCATTTCAGCCATCTGGCTAATGATCCTTTAGAAGCCTGGCAACCTTTCTTGTTGCCCGAAAAAAGGATAAATAACAAATCTGTACATCTAAAGTCCTTTGTTATTTCTAGGTAACATAACGAAACCCTTTTGACGTCCAACATATGAAAAAAAGTCTCCTTCTCCCCCGATGGGTTAGCACAGAAGGTTGGGAGCACAATGTCTTGTGAACGATTATGCATTGAGGCTATCTTAGGTAAGAATTTGGGGTCTGTCCTAAGGATAACTCTATCCGGAAACGCTGAGAGATAAGGTTCCCTAATTGATAGAGCGTGTAGCTCACTGATCCTGCGTGCTGAAGTAATGGCGATCAGGAACACAGCTTTAAGAGTGAGACATTTGAGTGATGCCAAATCCAGAGGTTCAAATGGACTCTTTGCTAGGGATTGCAGGACTACTGACAGGTCCCATTTTGGGAAACCCTTAACCGGCACTGGCCTTGATCTTGCAAGAGCTCTACAAAAATCTGACTACCAGCGGTTCAGAGGCCACAGATTTCTCAAAAAAAAACTACTAGTGCAGAAACCTGGACCTTTGAGGTACTGACTGCTAGTCCCCTCCTCTGCCCCATCCTGTAAAGATTCCAAGATGGAAGCAAGGCTCCTTGGGTCTTGTGTAGATGAATTACACCATGAGTTATAGACCTTCCAGACTTTAGTATAGATGGCACATGTTACTTTTTTCCTACTCCTATAGCAATGTTGCAACCAGACGATCTGAAAACCCCTTACTCTTTAGGAGATCTTCAGATACCATGCTGCAAGAAACAGCCTGGCCACTTCAGGATGATTTACTGGACCTTGGATTAGTAAATTTTGCCTGAGAGGTAGATGCCAACAAGGTTTAGTCGCCATCCCCAGAAGGGTCGAGAACCAGGCCCTTTTTGGCCAAAATTGAGTAATTAGAATGACTGGTGCTCCTTCCCATTGGATCTTCTTTAATACCAGTGGGATTAGCTGGAATGGGGGGGAAAGCATAGCAAAGGTGTCCCTAGTGACCCGTTGAGATTGTTCAGAGAAAAGTAACGAGGCACCTGTGCATTCTTCCTCGAAGCAAACAGATCCACCTCTGGCTGTCCACCTCCTGAATGGGGTACCTGCTTAGGAAGTCTGCCACTCTGTTCAGGGTCCCCTTTAGGTGAGTTGGCGACAAGGAAAGAAAATGTTTCTCTGCTCATATAAGAATCTCTGTTGCCAGTGCTTCTAAGGACCTGCTCCTTGTGCCCCCCTGTCTGTTTAGATAAGCCACGGCCGTGGCATTGTCTGTCAATATTTGCACAAGGTAATACTGGATATCTTGTGCAAATATCACTAGAGATAAAGCGGTCGCCTTCAACTCTCTCCAATTTGAGGACCTTATCGCTTCTTTCTTGAACCAACTTCCCTGGGCAAAGTTTTCCTCTAGGTGGGACCCCCATCCCCAAGAGCTGGCGTCTGTTGTTAGTCTTCTTTCGACTGGGAAGCCCCAAGCCAGGCCCCTTGATAGGATCTCCCGAGTCCTCCACCACCATAGTGATCTCTTCACCTTGGCCGGAATCCTCACCTTTGTGTCCAGGGATCTTAAGCTGTGATCCCATGACCTTAGGAGAAAGGCTTGTAGACTCCTGAAGTGTTGTCTTGCCCACTGAATAGCCGACATTGTTGAGGTCAGGACCCCTAATACTGACATTATTTGCCTTATTATCGGTTGGCTGGTCTGCAGCATAGCAGCCCTGCACTGAACCTTGTCCTTTTCTTGCGGGAGAAACATTTTCTGTTCTATCGCATTGATTCGATAGCCCAGAAAACGAACCTCCTGAGACGGGTCTAGGGAGGACTTCTGGAGGTTCAGAA
This sequence comes from Aquarana catesbeiana, assembly GCF_042186555.1. Classification (NCBI taxonomy): domain Eukaryota; kingdom Metazoa; phylum Chordata; class Amphibia; order Anura; family Ranidae; genus Aquarana; species Aquarana catesbeiana. Next base: position 59,908,650 of record NC_133328.1, on the reverse strand, counting down.
TCCAACCAAGAGACTCCAGATGGTTGCGTGCTTTGACTAAGTCTTGCTGTAACCTCTCCCCTGAGGGAGCAAAGAATAGAAGATCATCCAAGTAAGGAATTACTGCGATTCTCTGAACTCGAAGTGGAGCTAGTGCTTCCGCCACCACTTTGGTGAAAATGACGGTGCGGATGACAGACTGAATGGTAAGGCCCTGAACTGTAGATGGTGGATCACGCCTTCCATATCTACTGCCAACCTGAGATACCTCTGGGACTGGGGTGAAATTGGGACATGCAAATATGCATCCCTTAGGTCTAATGATGCCATGTAACATTCTGGGGTCAGTAGATTTCTGACTGAAAAAATAGAGTCCATCTTGAACCTTCTGTACTTCACGGATTTGTTCAAAGGTTTTAGGTTGAGGATCAATCAGAATTTTCCTGTTGTTTTTTTACCAAGAAAATGTGAGAATAAAAAATCCCTGTTGCTGCTCTCCTGGTAGCACTTGGACCACTACACCCTGCTGCATCAGCTCCTTTTAATAAGGACTTCATGGCCAGGGCTTTCACTGGATCATTTGGGGTATTCGTCACATGAAATCTTCTTGGGGGAGATTCTGTCAACTCTATTGTGTAGCCTTAAGAAAGGGTGGTCAGGATGAACTGATTTAACGTTATGCCTAACCACTGCAGAAGGAAACTTTGCAGCCTTCCGCCAACCCATAGGGTCGAGTCATTGGTATTTTTCGGTTTGCGCAGGAGGATGGAAAAGGATTCTGCCCTTGCCTTTAGCTTTTTCGTGCGTACAATTCTTCCTCCTCCCCTTGGACTTGCTGTCCTGCTCCTGAGCTCTTTGAGGTCGAAAAAGGTGATTCGGGGGTTTCTTCTTTACCGGGAAGGATTTCTTCCTATCGGCTGTCCTGTCCAGGATGGTATCTAGATCAGGACCAAAGAGAAGGTCACCCGAAAAGGGAATCCCACAGAGCTTACTTTTCAACGCCACATCGCCTGGCCAAGTCTTCAGCCACAATGCTCTTCTTACCGAATTTGTTAGGGCTGCTGATCTAGCTGAAATTCTAATTGCTTCAGCTGAAGCATCTGCCATATAGGCTACCGCGGAGGACAAGGTAGTAATAGAATCCAAAATTTCCTGTTTCAGTGAATCTGCTAATACATGAGCTTTTAGCTGGTTAACCCAATATTCCAGGTTTCTAGCGACACATGTCATAGCCATGGCTGGTTTTAAATTGCTCATAATCGATTGCCTGGGAGAAGGCAGCGTGGAGCTTAGGGATCTTGTTCCGTACCGCAGAGGGGTCTTCCTCCAAAGGAAAGCGTCTCTCGTGGGCTCTCGAGAAAACATTTTTTTTTCTCCGGATCTTGCCATTCCTTCTTTATGGAATCTGAGATGACAGAATGCACCGGAAATGTTCGCCCCTTAGGCTTACTTAGACCTGCGTACATACGGTCATGTAGTGTAAGTTCCTTTTTCTCTTCGCTTAGGCCAAGAGTAACATGTATGGCTCTAAGGAGACCATCAACTTCCTCCAGGGATAGTTGAAACTTGGAGGCGGCCACTTCTGCCCCTTCACCCTCCTCCTCTTCCAAACTGTCATTGTAAGGTGCAGGGGATTGTTTTTCCCTGGTAGACAGACCCTCAGACAGAGTTTTTACCACCGGGACAGAAAATGAACCCTGAGAGGACTATGATGTGGAGGGCTGACTCGCAGCCGGATTAACTAATGAGTCACGGAATAATTGAATCGTGGCATAAAGTTTCTTCTTTACGGAGGCAACCAAGTCATCACACACTGAAGCAGATTCCTCTTTCACTAAAGAAGTAATACAAGTACTGCATAAAGCTTTTTTCCAATTTTCTCCCATCTTGGCCTTGCATGAGGGGCATTTCTTTTTTCCCGGGTCAGAGCTTTTGGCCTGAGAGAGGAAATACAAAAGGGAAATAAACAGGGGACCCTGGGTCTCAGTCTCTGCCTGTGGACTACCCCATAAGATGCACTAAGAGGGGAAGAAACACAGCCTCCAGTGCCCAGACAGGCTCCCGCCACCAGGGTGAAGGAAAAAAGAAGACCAGAACACCAGGAATGGAAATGGGCGGACTATGTAAACTGCCCCCTACCTGAGCCTTGCTGGTGCCTGTGCCTGTTACCACCGCTGCAGACACCATGTCCTCCATATCGGGTGTGCAGCGTTCCACTTGTGGCTTCACACACCGCTTCCTGACTCCCATAGTGCCGCTGCACCGGACCGGAAATAGGCACCGTCTCCTGCTCTGTCTCCTCCCCCTGCACCTGGCCGTTGGAAATGATAGGAGCATCACTTCCGGCACGGCCAAGACTCGGCCTCTGCAAAAATGGCGGTGGTGCACATGCAGCTGCCGCTCCTGGATGCCTGGAGCAGGGTCACCAGACCACACGGCTCTCCCTGAGCACCTAGGTGGAAAAGAGGCGCCGTAGAGACCCTGGTAAGGTGGGAGGGCTGGGGTCTTAGAAATAAGGAGGAAAGAAGTGAGGAAACCCCTGTCTCTCAGGACCGTCCTAAGAGATCATGGCACAAAAGATGTTCCCTCCGGGCCGGAGGAAACACAAAAACTGATGTGTGATAGGGAGTTGCCTTCCTCTTAAAGACACTTTGGGAAATGACTCCCTGGGCCGCTATTTTTTCAGGTCCTCTTTTCCCAGTGCTCTCTGACACGAGAAAGGCTGAAAAAATAAGTACACCTTTTGGAACATGTTACATGTACCACCCGTATTCAGAGTGGAACATGTAACATGTTCCAGCAGCTGGCAGTTTCAAAGAACGACCATGGCGCTGTTCGGTGCTCTGGTAGTTCATTCTCTATTCCTGTCAGTGTGTATTTGCCTGCCCATATGAGGTACAAGCAAACGGATAGACAGACAGGTCTGCAGGAGTCCTGCATGGCACCCGCAAGGGCAATGCTTTAAAGGCTTCAAGTTAAAAAAAAAAAAAAAAAAAGCAAATTTTTTACCTGCAAAAAGATGTGCATTTATTTTATTTCTTTTAAAAGGTGAACTTTATCCTAGAAGGTTGGGTATTTATTACAAGAATTTACAATAAGGTTGGATATTTATTACAATAATATACAATAAACAACGTAATAGAAATTGGCAAGAATCAATTAAACATATATAAAATAGACAAAAAATAAAGTATAATTGGTAATAAATAGGCAGCCCATAGTATGATCCCTATATTGGGGAAGGTTCTGTCTACTGGGGAATGCAATGACAATGGTCAAGTAGTTTTTGTCAAACCTTTAGCTACTGTACAGTACATTTGAGCTCTCAAAATTAAATTCTTCTGAACTCAGGTATAGGTGCCAGCCCGGTGTCCCCAATAGGCAATACTGTTCCTTTAAAGTGATTTAAAGGATTTTTCTTTTTAATAACAAACATGTCATACCTGCTTTGTGCAATGGTTTTGCAACCCTGATCCTCCTCTTCTGGGTTCGTCTAGCGTTGCTCCTGTTGCCTTCCAATTGCCCCCATTAGCAAGTGTGCAGGCTCAAATCACCGAGCCGCACTGTGTGCCTCTATTGACACACAGCGTGGCTCGGCCTCACCCCCCTCATCACTGAATTTGATTGACAGCAGCAGGAGCCAATGACTTTCACTGTTCTCACTGAGTCCAGTGAGGAGGGAGAGCAGTGCCAGATCGAGTTTGGGCTCAGGTAAGTATTTGGGGGGCTCACCTAAAAGGTTTTTTACCTTTAATGCAGAGACTGCAGTAAGATTAAAAAAAAATTGGCCTTTACAACCACTTTAAGTTAAGTGTGGTAGGGTATGGCCGGTAGCCTCTCACCAGCTCCTCGGGTGTTGACTTGGCTCCTCCCACTCTGCAGTGACACCCTCCCCATGATCATGCGATGACACAAGGCTTGGTACAGTGGTGTTCCTGCAAACCAAGAGATGTCAACTACTTTAACTTCCCTGTGTCCCTGACACTGTGACAAACTGACCTGACATCAGCCTGCTACACTGTGTGTGTCTTTCACCACCTCCTCTCTGCAACTGCCCCAACCCAGAAACAGTCCTTCCTTTTCCTCTCTCCAGAGCTCTGGTAATGCTGGGATCCGTAGTTCCAGAGCTAATCTGTAGTACAGGCCCCGTCTCTGGGAACTGCATCTCCCACAAGTCCTTGCTCTTCCCAGCAGGCTTTGTCCTTTCCCAGGCTGCACAGCAACAGCATTACTTGTTCCACGGTTCTCACTGATGGTGGGTGGGGCTTAGTTCCAGCTCTGTCACTGGGGCTGTGTGCCCTGGAAATGTTCAGTGTTTGTGTTTTTCTCTCCTCACTGGCAGGCAAGAAGAGGGAGAACAGCTGCAGAACTGGCTGTGTATGAGTGGCTGCAGCATGTGTGACACTATCAGTAACAGTTTGGTCTGTGGAGCTGTAGTCCAAAGTGTGCCTACGATCAGGGCTACACATGGGCATGGGTGAAGTTTCTCTTTGCAAGGTCATATAACTTTGACTTTAAAGTGGTTGTAAAGCCTTAGGGTCTATTCATTAAGGTGAAAAACCACCTGTTCTGCAGCTGCCCCCCAAGACCCCCACTTTTTCATACCTGAGCCCAATCCAGCGATGTGTTGGAGCGCAGCGGCTCCAGCCGCTGTCGCTCTCCTCTTTGGACAGATTGATAGCAGCGGGAGCCATTGGCTCCCGCTGCTGTCAATCAAAAGCTGGGACGCGGGGGGTGGGGCTGAGTCCCGCTGTCTGTGTCAAAGCAGCTTTCTGTGGGGGCACTCAATAAAGAGGAGGGGCCTGGAGCGCCAGCAGGGGAACCCAGAAGAAGTGGATTTGGGCTGCTCTGTGCAAAACCATAGCACAGAGCAGGTAAGTATAGGCATGTTTGTTATTTAAAAAAATCAAACGTCTACAACCATTTTATTGCAACCACATATTCAGCAGCATAAAAGTCCCTGCATATTTTTGTCCTGTGTTGTTGCAACAAATCTTCTCACATTTCTCTGCCTTGCTCCCACAGTTGTCTAGTACCCCTCTAAAATTAAATGGATGAAAAACAATCCCAGGATTACTATGCTAAACATCGTGGAATGGTGGTAAGTAGTACAGCTTTATTTTTCTGCATTATTTTATTATTATTACCCTAAAACTGACATGATTTGGAATTTGGCCTCCAGGCAACAATGGCTGCAGTACTCTGTGGACAGGAGCACCCACAATTCTCAAACCCCTATTTTTACCACAAATCTGCACAGTGCCTGAGCCAAAAATGTTTGAGCATCAGCAATACCATACAGTTATAGTCAGGGCTGGTGCAAGGATTTTGACACCCTAGGCGAAACCTCATTTTGCCGCCCCCTTGGCTCCACCCCTGACTTCACCCCCTTTGCCCTGCCCATGTATACCCCACCTTTTTAATGATTGGTACCATTTTGGGGGTGCAGTCAGTCACCGGCCCGGCACATAATATACATGCAGCGTATGTAGGAGTCTTGAGGTGGTGGGTGGCGGGTGGGGGAGTCGAGGAAGCACCAGAGAGGCGCCCCTGGCTGATGTGCGCTCTAGGCCGGCGCCTACCTTGCTTATGGGTAGCGCCAGCCCTCTACAGTTGATATGTACACAGATAATCAATGCACTGATCATCAGTGCAGGGCCATCAGTGCTGCCCATTAGTGGGGAACCCCTCATAATGGGCACAGCAGGCATACAGACCCTGGAACTCAGCACAGGGTTGGTGGGAACCCCTCATAATGGGCACAGCAGGCGTACAGACCCGGGAACTCCACAGAACAGCACAAGAAAGAAACATAAAGAGAGCTGACACACTGACCGCCCTGCACAGTACTGACATACCTCCCAACATTTTGAGATGGGAATGAGGGACACCTACTAACAAATGTATGTAGGCATAGGACACGCCTCCTGCCACACCCCCTTAAAGGAGAATTAACCCCAAAAAAAGGTTAATTAAATCCACAAGGACTTTTTTTTTACCACTACTATTCCTTTATGTTGGCTTTTAAAATGTACAAATGCAGCAATTTAGAAATTGGATGAAAGGTTTAGCACTGGCAAACACTTTTTGAAAGATAAAAAGTGCATTTTATATACAACTACATAGATCAGACCAAAATGACTGACAAATGAGGAGGAATGAGGGACAGAGGGACATTGCTCCAAATCAGGGACAGTTGGGAGCTATGTACTGATATCAGCTCCAGTCACAGCATGTGTACCAGGACTCCCATCACTTACCCACAGCCTCTGCTTCCAACCTGCCGTGACATGTGCAATGTGACCGGGGGGGGTGGAACATTCCAGGGAGCTCTGGGTTACCAGGAGGTAGAGCTGAATTGAACGCTGGTGTTATCCTGTCCTAAAAGTTGCAGAAAGCCGAAGGAACTGTGTACTGTGTGATATAATGGGGGTGGGCTGAGTGTGTACAGAGCGCTCAGTTTGCAGAGCAGTCAGTGGGGTGCATGTGTTGCAATGTAAAGGCTCAGGAGGCAGTTATTGGGTTACATTTTAGGGTTAGGTTAAAAGTTACAGTTAGGAAGGAATAGGATTAAAAGCTAACTCCATCTTTCAGACCATGTGTCATGTTACACCGATATTTAAAAGATAAGTGCACCCTAACACTAAAATCCCTACATCTACAGACAGCCGTGATCTAACAGTAATCTATCTAGCCCTGTAAAGAAGAAATCAGTATACATACCTTTTTTGAAACCGATTTGGTCCGGTCTCCAGCGGCAGAAGCTCTGCAGAGGACACAACCATCAATGGCTGTGAAATAAATGGAAAGTGACGTCACCCATAGAGTTACTATGGGGCTTCTGTTGTCGGCTGTGTCCTCTGCACCCTTTCCACAGTGAAGCCGTGGCTGACAGCTCAGCGTGGTATCGGGTAGGATCGGCTTCAAAAAAGGTATGTATACTGAATTCTTCTGTAACGAAGCATCCCACACTCCGCTTGAGTGCTTTCGTCACATACCACTTCCTCCCAGTCTGACTATAGATATCAGATATTCCAACCACTAACAACAAACACAACAAGACAATACTCATTTGGTTGCTGAACATGGACTGTTTATTAGAACAAGAATACAGTCTTATATACAGTAAAAGAGGAGGTTCCCCCCTCCTGCTCTTATTACTCTTAACAATACACCTGTAACCAGAAACCTAATTAACATGAGCTAGTTATCTAATCATTTACCCAGACTAGGTGACTCAGAGATATGACCTTTCAGGATAGACTTGCCGTCTCCTTACCCCAATTTACAATACGCATATGTAGAAACACATCCCCCAATAGTTTGCTAGGAGACAAAGGTGTGTTAATGAGCACAATAAAATATTGCATGAAAGACCCGGGCTTTCTAGATCTCATTAATCAGCATTCCTTTCACATACATCTGTCCCCTGAGTCCCAAGCTGGCAGAGGCCATCATGGCCTCATTAATAATGTCCTTTTGCATTACATAAAAGAATATCTTCCTAAATGCTTGTAGCTCCCTCAAATGCCAGGGCCCATAGTCGGTAGGCAAGAAGCTAGCATTCAGTCCCCTCCAAAAGCCTCTGTCCCGGGTGAGTCGCGTTTTAGCGCTAGAAATAGCGCCTGTAAATAGCGCCTGTAGTGTTAGGAAAAGTCCTGCAAGCAGCACCTTTGGGGTGGTTTGGGAATGAGAAATGAATGGGCAGCGCTTCCAAAGCGCCTGAAAGGCGCTTCAGAAGTGGGTGCTTTTTTTTAACTTTTAACCCCTTCTTTGGGGTTAAAAGTGCCCCGCTAGCGGCCGAAAAGCGGCGCAAAAGCGATGCTTAAACAGCAGTAAAGCGCCGCTAAAACGAGCAGCGCTTTACCGCTAAAGGCCGGCGCGTTCAGTGTGAAAGCAGCCTTAGTGTTAGATCATGGATGTCTGTGTAGATGCAGGGATTTTAGTGTTAGGGTGGACTTATCCTTTAAGGTGTAATATGAAACATTATCAGCATGCACAACCCTCTACTTCCAAACTGACCCCCTGACTTACAGGGTTGCAGGATTCTTCTCCCCATACACTGTAGGCTCATGTCAGTCCGTGTGGCTGCACCCGGACTAAAATAAATAGATGCACATTTTTGCTTTTTGCAAAATGGGTGCATTTATTATTTTTTGTAAAAAGTAGAATTCTCCTTTTTAAAGTGGTTCTAAACCCTTCCATATACCCAGTGAAGTGTCTGGACTTGGGTGATACACAAAGATGAAACTAATCTTCCTACATAAGTTGTACCTGTTTCTCTTCAGTTTTCTGTTCTCTACATCTGTTCATAGTCCAGAATTTATAAAGCTTGTCTGAGCTGTCAGACAAAAAGGGTGCTGAGAGTTGAAATTACACTCTGCAGAGCTCTGGTAGCTGATTGGAGGGAAGGGACACACACCCCTTTGCACAGGAACAGAGCTGAGGCTGTGAATTACAGGCTGTGCTGGAGGTCCCTTCCCTGTCACTTTTCTCTCTTGGTGTCAGGAAAACCTGTCAGAAGTGACATCTGCTGCTCTTCAGGACTAACTATGGCTTTAGCTCGCTGTTTGCCTGTTCTTTTGGATACACCATGATCACACATATCCATAACGCTCTTAGGTGTCCTTTTATGAAACTGAGATCAGCGGCGATCCCCAGTCTCACCGCTGATCTCAGCTCATTACCAGTTTATGAAACTGAGATAATCAGCGGAGAACATGTTCTCCACTGATTATCTCAGCACAGTGAGAATTTGTAACTGACTTCACAGAAACGGCCAGTTTATGAAGGTGCGATCTCCGCACCTCACTGGCGATCTGTGACAGAATTCTCACTTTCCGATTCACCATTTCAGAAGTGGAGAATCAGAGTGAGAAGCCTGAAAATGGCTGATATTCTGGAGAAAGCAAGAAGTCTTTTGACTTCTTTCTTTCACCAAACAGTCAGAGCACATGTTACCCACCATTACACACCCCAAAACCAGCAGGATAGGAATTTATAGTGTGTGTGTATGTGTGTGTGTATATATATATATATATATATACACACACACACACACACACACACACACACACACACACACACACACACACACACACACACACACACACACACACACACACACACACACATATACATATATTTTTTTTAGATGTTCACGTCTCTGGCTGGGTTCACACTTGTGCGATGCGTGAACCAGCGTGATTCCTGTGCGGGTTTTCGCATCGCACCTACATTGACATCTGCGCACCACTGCGGGTGTCAATGTAAAGTTAATGACACCCCCAGATCATTTCACAGATCGCAGTGCGAACTATGTAATGGTGCAGGAATTGGATCGCATGGGTGTTCACACCCATGCGATCCGATTCCAGTGCGGACCAAATAAAGGGTCCTGTACCATTTTGGTGCAAATGCAATATGATTTAGGGCCAGTTCCCACTGCTGCGGTGTCCGAGATCGGATGTGATTCGCACCGCACTGCAGTGCAAAATCACATCCGATCTCTGTGCGATGCGATTTCAGTCATACAGATAGTATTGCTAAATTTGCATTGCCCACGGACCAAACTCTTACAGGACCCTCTTTTTGGTCCACAGCAGAATCGGATCGCATGGGTGTTCACACCCATGCGATTCGATTACTGTCCGAGTTTGCAGATCGCACTGCGATATGCGAACTGATTTGGGGGTGTTGTTAACTTTTAGGCCCAGTTCACACTTGTGCGATGCCGGACATCGCACAGGCATCGCATGTTATTCGCAGCACACTGCCATTCACATTACATGCGATGTCTGTGCGGTGCGATATCAGCTGTACAGATAGTATGGCTGATATCGCACCGCATTCGGTGCAAACACGCACAGGACCCTTTTTTCTGTTCGGACCAGAATCGGATCGCATGTGTGTTCACACATATGCGATCCAATTCATGTCCGAACTGTCAGTTCACAGTGCGATATGCAAGCTGATCTGGGGGTGTCGTTAACAATGTATTGACACTCCCCAGCGATTCACATATGGCAGTGTGAACTGACATGCGAGTCGGTGCGATGCGGGAACCCGCAGTGGATTTGCAGTGTTCTCGCATCGCACCAGTTTATCAATTTTTATGTTTATCTATAATGAAATATATTTTATTTTAATTTATTAATAAATATTTATACTTGTATACTTTATTAAAATTATTTTTTTAATGATTATAAATGTATTTTGCATTTATATGAATGGTGTATAGCTGCATTATATATGTGCATTACATTCATTTACTATACACCATTCACATTTAAATAGGGACATGTATGGTCTATAAATATTGATAAAAACAATGTTTTTTTATAATTAGGTTAATGTATATTGTGTAGGGGGAATTTAACTTTATTATTTTATTAATATGTTGGGGAATAATGTGTGCTGATTTGTGTTAAACTTTTGTATTTTATGGTTCCTCATACTGTAATCCCGCTATATCACACGAGATTATAGTGAGAGGAGCCGTTCTCAGGCGTTCCCGGCGTTTGTAGATCGCTCCTCAACTCAACATGAGAAGCGATCTACACACTTTTATAAACAGGCACTCAGAGGAGAGCGATCTCCTCTGAGAATGCCTGAGAACTGAAAAGCGGTATTTTACCGCACTTTCATAAAAGGACACCTTACTCCCACAAGGCACACTCTCTTACATTGTAACAAGACAATTTTTTTTTTTTTAAACAAGAATCACTGAATCAATTTTCAGAAAACAATTATAATAGAGTAGTTCCTTCATATAAGGGATTGTACTTTACACTACATTTCGCTGTTTCCCTAGTGGTGCTACCCATGCCTGAAAGTTAGGAAAGTCCTTAAAGTGTTACTAAACCCAGGACCCTGTAGTCACTATATCTGGTCTCCCACAGTACACAGAACATGGAAATGCAATTATTTTATTATAATTATAAACGGCTAGATACCTTTTTTCATCAGCAGTATATCAGTGTCCAGCTGAGGACTGGATAAAGCTTGTAGAAGGAGTTTTCATTCTCCATTGATTTGTCCCATGAGGCTGCAGGTCCACAGACCCTCTGCCTGTATAGCGCTGATTGGCCCTGTGCCGATCACATGCACCCTACCAAGGAAAAAAAAAAAACTCTCTAGCAATACACACCAAACTGAGCATGTGCAGAGTGCCGCCAAGGCTCTGTTCTAAAGGGAGATGGATTGGTGACAGTGGAAGAAGGGGAGGATCAGAGAAGACAGGATCAAACAGCCTTTTTACACAGTGCGGAGGATTAACCCCTTAGGTTCCACATTGAGTATAACAAGCATGCTTTACTGCATATACAGACTGATTTTACTGTTGTGGGTTTAGTAACACTTTAAGTCGATTCTTATGGTTGCCCAGGATCAGGTCTCATTAACCACTTAAGGACCGCCCTATCAACATGTACTGCGGCAGGGCGGCCCTTAAACGCATAATCACGTACCTGTACATCATCACTGTTGTGTGTGCTGCCGGGGCCACGCTCCCGCTGTGATTGCACACAGCGGGAGCCAATCAGCGGGTCCGGCGACCGTGATGGCCGCCAGCCACCCGCGATCATTCAGAGGAGAGACAGAACAATGCAGACCACTGTTCTGTGAGGGAGGAAAATGGGATCTTGTGTTTCTGCTATGCAGAAACACAGATCTCTGTTTTTCTCCAGTGTCAGCATTCCCCACACAGTTAGGCCTCTTTTACACTGACGATCCGTTCAGGTCCGCCTGTCAGTTTTTTAGGCAAACCTGAACGGACCCTCCATAGATCTCTATGGAGCGTCGGATGTCAGCGGTGACATGTCCGCTGACATCCGACCCGCTCCGATCCAAAAAAGTGTAACGGAGGAAAAACCTACTTTTCCATCCGTTCTCGGATCGGGTGATGATGGACTCTACGGTCCGTCATCATCCGATCCCCCATAGGGGAGAGCGGTGCTCTGACAGGTCCGTCGCTGCACAGAGTGCAGCGACGGACCTGTCATCTGCCAGCTCAGCGGGGATCGGCGGAGCGATCCCCCGCTGAGCAGAGCGGGCTCCGTACACGGACACGTCCGTGTGAAGGAGCCCTTAGAAAAGCACTCCCTAGGAGCACACTTAACCTTTTGTTTGCCCCTGATGTTAACCCCTTCCCTGCCAGTGTCATTTATACAGTGACAGTGCATTTTTTAACACTGATCACTGTATTGGTGTCACTGGTCCCCGAAGTGTCACTTAGTGTCAGATTTGTCCTCCGCAATGTCGCAGTCCTGCTAAAAATCGTTGATCGCCGCCATTACTTCCCCATAGTTTGTAGACTCTATAACTTTTGCGCAAACCAATCAATATACGCTTGTTGGGATTTTTATTACCAAAAATATGTAGCAGAATATACATTGGCCTAAGTTGATGAAAAAAGTAGATTTTTATAATTTTTTTTATTGGAAGTGTTTTATAGCAGGAAGTAAAAGATAAAGTTTTTTCAAAATTGTCGGCCTTTTTTTGTTTATAGCGTAAAAAGTAAAAACCACATAGGTGGTCAAATACCCCCAAAAGAAATGGCCTGGTCAGGAAGGGGGGGTAAAACCTTCCGGAGCTGAAGTGGTTAAAAGGTGATGCTGCATCAGGGTTAATTTGATTTAAATCAAGTCGATTTAAATCACAATTTAAATCATGATTTAAATCACTAGTAAAAAGGCTTGATTTAAATCAACTCAATTTAAATCCTAATTTTTAAAAGGCAAGTGTCATCTCTGTCCCACAGCAGCTTCTCCTCTGACCCGCTGTTGACTCACCGACAGTCCCATTCACTTTAATGGGACGGCTGGTGAGGGACGTGGCGGCAGCAGGTGAGTGAATGCTCATTAACAGGCGCTGCAATGATGGATCTGAAATTACAGGTGCTTTTTAAATGTAAAGACTCATTTTTGCTGGTAGCTAGTGTGAAATTGTGTGAATGCATCAATTCAGTGCATGTTATCTCAGAGCTTAGATTCATTGAAAGAGTTTACCAAAAATGTAAATATTTCAGAATATACATAACTAAGCTCCATTTTCATGCTCATATTCCAAAAGCCTTTTATTAAAATAAATTGATAAAAATAAAAAATAGATCAGATTTAAATAATATATATATATAATTTTTTTTTTTTTTAAATCGTTGATTTTTATCCACCCTGTGCTGCATGTAAGAACAGATTACATGGTACACTGGTCCTCCCTGTACTGTTCCCACACTAGATTACACCATAAGGTCAGCTTCCCCTGTGTGTATATATAGCCACATTAAATAGGAAGTGACCCACACATACAAGAGAAGACATGTCACATAATTACACCCCTGTGTTTCAGCCAGCAATTAAAGGGATATAACACATTAACAGGAGTTACACAACATAATGTAGACATCAGCCTACACAATAGAAAAGCGGAAATTGTCCTGTTGTGTCTCCAGGAAGAGAAAGGAAAACTCTCAAATGAGTCAGATTGCAAAAAAAAGACCCTGGCAAGGATTGAACCATTCCCTACACTATCCAAAATAGGGGAAAAAAAGGTTTGTCTTAAGGTATTTTTTAAAGTATAACTAAAGTCAAAACTTTTTTTCCTAATTTTGGATAGAGCGCAGAAGGTTTAGAAGACCTGTCAGTTTTTTCATTGCTGTCTGTGCCCCCATTAGGGAGATTGGAAAAAGGTCATTAGGGAGATTCAACTTCTCTAATTGTCCTATTTAACATAATCATTGACAGTGAAAGTAAAAGAAAATCCCAAAGTTTGGGTTGTCCCCAGAAAACTAATAGAAGGGAAATCTTTCAATGGGGGCACTAGTTCTGGTGACCTGGTGGGGGGGCCCAAGAAATTCCCTTTTATTTGCAGGGATTTCCCCTCACTTCCTGTTTGGCTATGGGACAGGAAGTGAGGAGAAATCTCTGTATGGGACACAGATGGTGAAAAGAAATCTGACAGGGGTTATAGCCCCCCCCCCCCCCCCCCCCCGTTCTATCCAAAATGAAAAAAACTGAAAATTGTATCAAATACTAACCATAACTTTCCTTTCCCGACTCCAAACCATGGCAGCATACTAGTGATAGGCTCCGCCTCTCTTCCACTCAACCAGGACCAGTAAATAGCATTAATTAAAGGTCTAGTTAGGCCCCACCCCATTCTTTGTAATTAGCTACATACCGAAACGTACAAGGGTGGATCCATATGCTGCCATGGATGGTTTGGCGTCAGGAAAGGAAAATTATGGTAAGTATTTGATACAGTTTTTCGTTTTCCTGATGTCACCGTGGCAGTGTACTAGTGATAACAAACTGACAGGGTGGGTTCTACTTATTGAATCAATTTTTAATTAGAATGGGACAGAAGATGGAACAGTCCTTCCTCCACAGTCCACTAATGGCAAGACCCCCCGGATCTACTCCGTACCGCTTGAAAAGGTATCCTGGGGCGACCATGATACTTCCCTGCAGATGGATTCCATGGACGACTTCGAATGTGCAGCCCATGAGACCGAAACCCCTCTGGAAGAGTATGTATCCACTGCTGAAGGAGGTTCACGCCTCCTTGCCCTATATGCATGACCAAACCTACTAAGTCCAGGAGGTAGCCTCTTTTCCCTGACAAATTCCAGCTGGAAAGATGAAAGGCTTATTACATGATCTGAAAAGGGCAATTGTGGATAGGAACTTCAAGTTCTGTACACGTCAATTTGTATGACCCTCCTGAGTGATCCTCTGGGATGACTGAACGATGGAGGGCCGTCGCTACCCTTGATACAAGAGCTACTGGACACAAGTCTACTCCTGGAAAGAAAACAATATTTTTTTTCTGAAGCTCTCCAAGCTTGAATCTCGGATATGCTTGAAGATCTTGAGATAGATACTGCCTAGAAGGGAATGACACAAACTGAACACTGTTCTGTTGGAGCAAACTGATGTGAAATCCAGCAACACTGATAGAGTCCACTGGGAAAGATCTTCTTTCGTGGTTGTCGAAACCTCCTGACTCAATGCAATATAGAAAGTGCAGCGCTGGACAGGTGAATAAATGGTTAAATTAATAAACCAATTATTATAAATGGTGAAAAAGCTCTCAGAATCAAAATGGTGACAAAATCACAATCATACATGATAATTATATAGAGTGCTTCATAATACATGAACACATAAACTATAGATAAGTGAGAAAAATTGAAGACTTATAAAAAACATAAACTTCCATAACAGTGTATTTAATGCAAAATGTTCTATGCAGATTTCACGGATAAATCTTCACTGTTCAGTGTTAGCCCACCACCGAATAAATAAATTGAAGGCTTACCAGAAAGCCTGTGACCGCCCTTATTCAGGGGGGTCAAAACAAGCTTAGCAGACGTGGGTGAACCACCACAGGGATACTCCAAAGGACACCGTTGGGCCGATGCGTCAGCACTCCTTGCCGGGTAGCCGACCAACCGACAGCGGCTGTGGATGTTTTCCAAAATCCTATCTTGGGGTATCCTCTCATGGGGCAAACTCAATAGCTCCTCTGCTGTTACTTCCAGCAATGTCTCCTCTTTCCTGCCACATGGAACATCTTGTCTTTATTCCAGATTACTTCCTGTCTGTAACTGAAATCACTGAGGAAGTGATTTCAGTTACAGACAGGAAATGAATGAACTAGCTGCCCCCCCCCCCCCAAGCCTCAGCCTGCAGATACTTACTGGAAGATTACGTTCCTAAAGAGGAAACGCTGCAGGACCCCATCAAGACCCCATCACAGAAGGGGTTCCCAGGCTGTTTAGCTCAATTTAGCGGCCTGATCGCTGGGACGTCGCACTGGGAGAGGCTCAACCCAGCCGGATATTGCACAGAGGCAGAGGTGGGGGACATAGTACTGCTTACTCTTCACTGGTGTGTGGAGGTATGAGGAAAAAAAGAATAATGGGATGGGGCTTAACTAGACCTTTAATTTATGCTATTCACCGGTCCTGAGGGAGTGGAAGAGAGGCGGAGCCTATCACTAGTATGCTGCCATAGTGGTGTCAGAAAAAAATTTTGCCTATAGTTCTACTTTAAGTGTTTTATGTACATGATGAAGTAGTGAGACTGGTTTTCCCTCCCCTCCAGAATTGCATTGAAAAGAAGTCCTGACACATAAATCGTCTAAAAAAAAAAAAAAAAAGAAAAAAAAAAAAAGCAATTTAGCTTTTGATAGATGAACGTCCCAACATGCTCTGGTATCTTTGAGCTATTTAATTGACTAATTACCATTTCAAAGCAAGCATGCCCATACACAGTTATCGGATAAATGAGCTGGTGTCTATAGCTACTTTAGGGTATGACGTGCTGAGGGTTTAAAAAAAAAAACTATTTTATGTATACATAGGAAGTAAGCCAGAGTACAAATACATGTTCCTTCAGCAAATACTCAGGACTCATGCCCAGTTTTACTATGAGCGTCTGCCAACTATTATTGAGAGCAGCGTACCCTTCCAAAAACAATGATAGCAGACACAAGCTCAGGCTATTCCTATGCAGTGGCCTTTTTTTCACCTTTTTTATTTCAGAGTGTCACAGAATTTTCAGAGTTGGCTCAATGGGCCACCCTGGGAACATAGGGAAAGATTATGATGGTAGGGTTTGCCAGTTTTGTTGAGAACTAATCTTGTCTAGGTCAACCATGTACATTTTAAGGACTTAGCAAGCTTTGTTTGGATAGAGCAACCTGCTTGTTTCCTATAGGAGAGAAGCTGTTCAGTTACGCTTGCTGAAATTTTTCAAATAAATATAAAGGGCCTGTTCACACTAGTGTTTTGCGATATTGAACACACTTTTAGCATGTGGTAGAGTGAAGAAATGTCATCAGCACACCAAGGGTTCCTCAGAAGGGTCCAAAGCTTTATTCACATGGTACACATACGGCAACGTTTCGGAGCCACGCAGGGCCCCTTTGTCAGGCGCATGGCACTTGCTTGAAGAAGGGATCCTGCATGGCTCCGAAACGTTGCCGTACGTGTACTGTGTGACCATGTGCATAAAGCTTTGGACCCTTCTGAGGAATTCTTGGTGTGCTGATGAGATTTTTTCACTCAGATTGTCTGCAGTTTCCAGCCGGTGGTCATTAACCACTTGACCACTGGGTACTTAAACCCCCTTAATAACCAGACCAATTTTCAGCTTTCGGTGCTCTCACATTTTGAATGACAATTACTCAGTCATGCAACACTGTACCTATATGAAATTTTTGTCCTTTTTTTCACACAAATAGAGATTTCTTTTGGTGGTATTTAATCACTGCTGGGTTCTTTATTTTTTGCGCTATAAAAGAAAAAAGACTGAAAATTCTGTAAAAAAAAAATGCATTTTTCTTCGTTTCTGTTATAAAATTTTGCAAATTAGTAATTTTTCTTCATATATTTTGGCCAAAATTTATACCACTACATATCTTTGGTAAAAATAACCCAAATTGGTGTATATTATTTGGTCTTTGTGAAAGTTATAGAGTCCAAAAGCTATGGTGCCAATATCTGAAAATTGATCATACCTGAAGTACTGACGGCCTATCTAATATCTTGAGACCCTAACATGCCAGAAAAGTACAAATACCCCCCAAATGACCCCTTTTTGGAAAGAAGGCATTCCAAGGTATTTAGAAAGATGCATGATGAGTTTTTTGAAGTTGTCATTTTTTCCCACAATTCTTTGCAAAATCAAGATTTTTTTTTTTTCTTTTTTTTTTTTCCACAAAATTGTCATATTAGCAGGTTATTTCTCACACACAACATATGCATAGCACAAATTACACCCCAAAATACATTCTGCTATTACTCCCGAGTACGGCGATACCACGTGTGAGACCTTTACACAGCTTGGCCACATACAGAGGCCCAACATGCATGGAGCACCTTCAGGCGTTCTGGAGTGCCCAGGCCAATTCTGACATTTCTCTCCTACATGTAAAAATCATCATTTATTTGCTAGAAAATTACATAGATCCCCAAAACATTATATATGTTTTTTTTTAGCAAAGACCTTAGAGTATACAATGGCGGTCGTTGCAACTTTTTATCTCCAACGGTATTTGCGCACAAATTTTTCGAACGCGTTTTTTTGGGAAAAAAACAGTTTTGTGCTTAAAAACAAAACAGTAAAGTTAGCCCAATGTTTTTGCATAATGTGAAAGATAAAGTTATGCCGAGTAAATAGATACCTAACATGTCACCATTCAAAATTGCACACGCTCATGGAATGGGGCTAAACTTCGCTACTTAAAAATCCCCATAGGTGACGCTTTAAAATTTTTTACTGGTTACATGTTTTGAGTTACAGAGTAGGTCTAGGGCCAAAATTATTGCTCTCGCTCTACCGATCGCAGCGATACCTCACATGTGTGGTTTGAACACCATTTTCATATGTGGGCGGGACTTACGTATGCGTTCGCTTCTGCATGCAAGCACACGGGGTCACGTTGAAAAAAAAATGTTTTTTTCTTTTATTGTTCATTTTACTTTATTTTAGTTTGACGCTTTTTTCCAAAAAATACATTTTTTGATCACTTTTATTCCTATTACAAGGAATGTAAACATCCTTGTAATAGGAATATGGCATGACAGGTCCTCTTTACAGTGAGATATGGGGTCAATAAGACCCCACATCTCACCTCTAGGCTGGAAAGCCTGAAATAAAAAAAATAAAAAAAACAATCCTGGCTTCGATCGTAGCGGTGAGTCAGTAGAAGTACCTGAGGGCGGCGGGAGGGGGGGACGTCCCCTTTCGCCTCCCATAAGAACGATCAAGCAGTGGAACAGCCGCTATGATCATTCTTATGGTGTAGGGAATCGCTGGCTGAAAAAGCTGATATATGAATGATGCCTGTAGCTGCAGGCATGATTCAGATATCCCCGCACAAAGTCAAGGACGTCGTATGATGGCCGGCCGGCGGGAAGTGGTTAAAACACATTTTTTTTTTTTTTTTAACACAAAGTTGTCCATTTATACAATATTTCTAACACATAGCATGTATATACCAAAAATGACACCCCAAAATAGATTCTCCTACTCCTCCTGAGTATGACGATACCACATGTATGAGACTTCCACAGCCTGGCCACATACAGAGGCCGAGTACAGCCCAGCATGGCAGAGCATGGCTGGGTATCACCGAGTATTGCAGAGTATGGCTGGGTATGGCTGGGTATGGCTGGGTATTGGCTGAGCATGGATGGATGGATGGATCGATCCATGGATGTGACTGCATTTGTCACAGAGCAGCGCTGTGGGCACTACACATCCAGCCCACAGCGCTGCTGCCATCCGATCCCTCCCCCTCTGTACAGATCGGTACAGAGAGGGAGGAGAGGACGTCATATCATGACGCCGGTTTGTTTATATGTGATCGCTCCTTCATTTGACGGAGCGATCACATGGTAAACGGCCGCGATCACAGATGTTTCCGTGTGCGTGCATCGGGGGGCCTGCGGGAGCAGGTTTCCGGGATCATAGTACATGCTCCTAGAGTTATCCATTTGGCTATGGGCCGGGTGGTAACTGGTTAAAGCAGGCAGCATTATTACAGCTATTTCCATGAATGTGGGCGTGGGGAATATTGCGTTTTAACATGAGGTATTCGCAAATGTAATGTGCATCTTTCCTTCATTTTGCAAAAGCTGCCACTGCAGCACAACATAGAATAGAGCTGGATGGGACCCTTTTTTTTATTTTATGTAGCGCACCACAACTTACAAATGGTTACCATCTGTGCACTTTTGTATGCTACAACACAAGTGCATTGCAGTGCGCTGCCTAGGTGCATTGGGCTGCCATTCAAAATGAATGGCATAGCATTTTGTTTTCAAGACAAACACCTGCAGTCGAGAACTCCTGTGACCTGCAACTCAATGTTGGCCTATTACTGTGATGGGCAGTGTTGGCCAGTTGTGATATACTGGAGATGGGAAAGGATAATATCAGGATATTGACCACAAGTGTGCCAGGGTGCAGGAGACACTCAACAGACAAATTACAGGTCACTAGCGATTTCCTATTTTTTTTAGATATTTTCAGGATCACTTTCAAAGCTGAACTCTACAGGAAAAAAACAAATATGCTCCCTTCTTCCCACTCTGCAAGGTTTAAATGCTTGTTTATGCTTAGGGTACCAGTAAAAAATTACTTAAGCCTAGTACACATGGACCAAATGTCAAGTGGCATCAGTCGCTTCAAAAGAAAGCAGCCAACATTCGGGCCGTGTGTACGGCAGTCGGACCGATAGAAGCTGGACGTTCAGCTGGCTTCTGTCGAAGGGACATGACCAAAAAAGGTCTCCCGATCTGCATCCAATGGCTGAGGGCACTGACTGGGGTGTTCTGGCAGGGGGTCTGTTCCCCTGGTCAGAACACAATATGACAGTGGGGGTGGGGGGGAGATCGCTGTACTAACATTGCATAGTTAGCACAGTGGCTCCTCCCGAGCTTTTCAGATTTTTTTTTTTTCAGCCCACTGGGTTGAGCAAAGAAAAACTAATATTGCATACTGGGCTTTATCTTCCTTATCGCTTGCACCCCCAGCAGCCGATTCTCTCCTCCTCTCTTGGTTGCCAAGGCTTGTGGGTTGTCCCTTGGTGTCCTCTGTGGCTATTGGCTCTGTATTGTAATGGATAATGTCAGAGTACCTGCGACTGCGGCAGCTCCCTAGAAAATAGGCTGCAGGGGCCAGTCTTATAGCATGGGAGGATCCCCCCTGTAAGATTCACCCTCTCTATTTGTCCTCTTAGCCATTGAAATAGAAAGTGATGGGAAATCTAACCATTTAGTTTAGTTTACAGTTTGTCATAGAACAAGAGGTTTAGAAATATATTATCCAATTGAGACACTTGTTTTGGCGAAAAGTGTCCTTAGAGAGATTTTCATTCACTCTTGTATGTCTGAAGGAAGAGGGAGAAAAATTTCCAATGGGAGAAAAACGTGGGTTTTAAACGATTCCTATTCTATCAAAAATAAAAGCTTTCAATCTTAGATTTCGTATTGCTTTGTTTTTTTTCCTTGTGTGTTGTAATAAATAGCTGCTGAAATTTGATCAATCTTTTCAGTTGTGTTCAATTTTCTTTGTAGATTTCTGATAAATGGACTGGATATAATCTGGATGTATTCACGCTGCCAAACCACTACGCTGAAGATCTGGACTGTGTGTTTATACCTCATGGAGTCATCGTAGACAGGTAGTTCCAAGAAAGATCCATTTTATTACAGCTTTAATGAGAAATATGTAGGCTGCTACTGCTCTCTTCTGGGTTGTTGCAGCATAAATGGCACTTGGTGACACCATGGACTGTTGCAGCATTGGTGGCACATGGACTGTTGCAGCATTGGTGGTACATATGGACTGTTGCAGTATGGGGGGCACATGGACTGTTGTAGCATTTGGGGGAGGGTACATGGACTGTTGTAGCATGAATGGGTACAAATGGACTGTTGCAGTAAGGGGGGGGCACATGAACTGTTGCAGTATGGGGGGCATATGGACTGTTGTAGCAAGAGGGGGCACAAGGACTGGGTACACGTGGACTGTTGTAGCACGGGAGTGGGTACATGGACTGTTGTAGCACAGATGGGTACACATGGACTGTTGCAGTACGGGGGGGGGCACATGGACTGTTGTAACAAGTGGGGGGCACATGGACTGGGTACACGTGTACTGTTGCAGTACGGGGGGGGGCACATTGTGTGCCCTCAATAGAGATGATCCCTTACTTCCTGACCCAGTTGTCACGGAGACAGGAAGTGAGGGAGAATTTTCTGAAGTAGAATCCCAGACTGTGTAAAAAGGCTGATTGGATCTAACCTTTTCCTGTTTGTCTAAAAATGAAAACAAAAAAAAAAAGCTTTGGATGGAGTTCCTTTTTAAAATTCGTAGAGTAACACAGGCTTCTAAGAGTCAACATTTTAGAAAATCCCATCAGCCATGTGCCCACGGATTTCACTTTAAAAGAGAGAAGAGCCTTTCCGATGGTGAATAATTTCGGCGAGGATTGGAAAATCCCTCCTCACTTGTTGCCCTCTCCGGTGATTCATTCTGCACTGATATCCACACGAATAAAAGCTCAAGGCTCTTATAGTTGTTCAAAAAGCTGCTTTTATGTCTACTGAAGGGTCAGTGCACTGTCTTCCAATAACCTCCTTCTCTTTTACAGGAATACTCCATATAAGTGGCATTGCATTATGGTTCTCTTACCTCCTCCGCACTTCTCCCTCCACGATGATCTGATAATTACACACAGACATCTGACTATTTTTGCCTTGCAGGATAGAACGGCTGGCCAATGATATTATGAAAGACATTGGAGACAATCATATTACCGTGCTGTGTGTGCTGAAGGGAGGATACAAATTTTGCGCTGATCTTGTGGAACAGATCAAAAATCTAAGCCGTAATTCTGAGCGCTTTATCTCTATGAGAGTAGACTTTATCAGGCTGAGAAGTTACTGTGTAAGTTATACCCACTTTTTATTTTTTTACTTTTCACTCCTAAAGTGACTCTGTCAGGAAGTAGAACACCTGTGTGAGAAGGCTGAGATGGAAGCAGCAATTGCCTCACTCATGTCTTATGCTTTTCCTGGGACAGTAAAGCTGAATCTGGTCACCACTACAGGGGACTAGACAAGTAAAATGGTGCTTGGGCTGAGTTGGGCTATGTAGGAGTTTAAAGAGACTCTGTAACATTGCATATTTAGGGCATAGTGACAGGTATTCTTTAAAGCCCACCCTCAGACTCACTTATATTCCCCTTTGCCGTGCTCCCCTGCAGCTCTGTCCCTCCCTGAGAGTTGAGAGTTCAGTCCTGTGTTAACTCTAGTGTTGGAGCTTACACCAGGTTGATGATGTTACTCTTGCCTTGGGCCACTCAGGCCTGAGAACTACAGTGTATACTGGGAGGAGGTCACACATGCCTCTATACTCTGAAGCACTGAGTATCTTGTGAAGGCTCCAATGACGTGGGAAGAAAGCATAGCAAATTTAAGTCAGAAGGGGGAGGTTGATTTTTAGGAAACTCTGGCACCTTGCTTGAATAGGCAAATTGACTGAGGCCGGCCATACACAGTTTGAAATCTCGGTCAGTTCAGAGAGATTTGAACCATTAATGGGCTGGCTGAATGTACCAAGTTGATAAGTTGATCGATCTATCAACTTGGTTACAACCAGCCTGCCAGACTCTCTTGTAATTATCGCTAGCTGCTGCTATAGCCGCTATCGATAATCACTGTCTTCTCCCAGGGGATGGCTTCCCCACTCCCGCACCCCCTCCCCTCCGGTGGGAGAAGATAATGTCTCGGCAGGAGGGATTCCCCTGTCAACACTGTGGTTCTAGGAAAGACATTTGCACCGTCTATGGTCTGTCTTAACCTGCTCACTAAGGCCGGCCATACACAGAGCCATTTTTTTTTTCCTGCAACCATCGATTGCAGGAAAGAAATTCGCTTGATTACCCCATCAACGCAGACAGTGTTGATGGGGAAATTCCTCCTGCTGGGCCATTGTTTCTCCCGGCGGGGGAGAACACAGTGATTATCACTAGCAGCTATAGTAGCCACTAGCGATAATAACAAGAGAATCCGGCAGGCTGGTTGTACCCAAGTTTATCGATCGATTAACCTGGTACATTCAGCCTGCCCATTAAGGGTTTGATTCTCGTCCAGTCTCGTGTCAGAGCTTACATGGGGTTGATGATCTTTCCCTTGCCTTTGGCCGCTCAGGCCTAAGCACTACATGATGGAAGCACTGGATATTTTGTAAAGGCTCCAATGAACTGGGAAGGAAGTATGGCAAATATGAGGATAGGTTTAACAGGGGAGGTTGACTTTTAGGAGACTGTTACTTTGCCCATTCAGACTCCAGTGTCCAAGATAACACAGGGTTGATAATGTTACTCCCTGCCTCATGTGACTTTGAGCCTGGCTTTTGACTACTTAGGCATGAGCACTACATGCTGAGAGGAGGTCACATGTTCCTCCATATTCTTAAGCCTTGGGTATTTGTGAGGGCTCCAATGGAGATGGAAGAATGCATGACAAATATGATAAAATGGAGGGTGGGGATGTACTTTCAGGAGGCTCTGCCGCTTTTCCTTTAAATAGGCAAGGTGACAGAGTCGCTTTAAAAGAACTACCGTCCGAAAAAGCCTGTTACTTGGCTGTTGTTTTGGCTTCATTGCTTTTTGAGTCACTGACTTGTAACAAGGGCAGAGATTTAAGGGTTTCTGAACTTTCCCTGATGCTTATTTGCTGCAATTCATCCTGGGTGGGACTTAGAAGTGTTTGAATACATAGGAGACTGCACATTTCTATTTCTTGTTCCAGTGTATCATAACAGGAAATGAGGAAAAATCTCCCTCATAGGGTCAAAGATAGAACTAAAAACCTGAAAGAAATGTTCTCTTCCCCACTCTGTCCAAAACTGGAAACAAATTTGGCTGGAGTTCTTCTTTAATCCATTCTGAGTGAAATGTGTCAAAGGGAGGACTAGCTGGGGTGTGAATGGCCCCTCTGTGGACTAACGAGACTCCATAATGGAAGTCCACATTGTGTGCGGTTTCTATTCATTATTGAATGTCTATTAAAAATAATGGAATGCTTAAGGAATGTCATTATCGCACATAGTGACCATGTTTGTCTTCCCCTGATCATAGCTCTGTACACAGCCATATTCTTTTTTGTATTCCACTTACCAGCACAGTGACTAATACGTGCCACGCATGCTTGTGTGTATCCTGCACTTCTTCATTAATATCCTCTATCTCATTTTCTGCAGAATGACAAGTCCACAGAGGACCTGCAGATAATCGGAGGTGAAGACCTGTCAAAGCTGACGGGGAAGGTATTTAATGCATCATTTACTTTAATACAAACTGACTCCACTTAAACTTGTCCTGAGCAAAACAAAGTCTATTCCTTTCCACTAAATAATTTATCTTCCGCCTCCAACAAGCTGTGATATGACACAATTTGTGCAGATACATAAATGCTTACTTGCTGTTTAGGTCAGACTGACATAATATAACTTTATTATAATTGTTAATAAATATAATTGATCAAGGGCTTGTTTACACATTTTAACCTATAAAATCTCTCACTACTACACAACTGTTTGCAATGCATGTGATTGCAGTGTGGTTGGGGGGGGACACATTGACTTGATTGGTTTATGTTTGTCAGCTGTACTGTCCGATAAACTTTGGGGGGGGGGGGTAACATTTTTCCTGTGACATATGTACAATCCCATCCAGATGTCTTTGCAGCCTAAGGAGGGGTGGTCGGGGAGCAGTAAAGCAGTGACTCAACCTGCTATTCTTTACCATCCCCATGACTGCAAGTGTAAATGAGGCCTAAAGGAGTTCAGAATGTTCACACAATAAATTGTGTGAATATTAAAAGAGAAGTGAAGAGATTTTTTTTGTTTTGTTTTGTTTTTCCCCCATCATACTTACCTAGGTGGATGCTGCATCTGTCCTCCGGGGGGGTCTCTGCACTGAGAACCAAGCGATCGAACACCACCGATGGCTCAGTTCTCACAGCTCCCCAAGCAGAGAGCTGCTGCCTGTCAATCAGCAGCTCTACGCTCTGCCCCCCCCCCCCCTCACTGGAGCACTGAGCTGTGGAGGGGCGGGCAACAACCGTCTCAGTCTCTCAGCGCCTCGCTGAGGTTGAGACAGCCATCAGTCCAGGCACCTGACGGATCCAGACTTCGGAAGTCGGGATGACGTGGTGCCTGGACTGATTCCAGTGCCGTCAGCAGAGAGCAGACTTCAGACCGCTCTCTGCTGAAAACAGGTCACACAAACACTGTAGCTGCTGACTTTTAATAAGGACACTTACCTGTCCAGCGAGCCCGCGATGTCAGCTCCCCGAGGCTGCCAGCGCCACCATCCTAGCCAAGGGAAATGGGCAGTGGAGCCTTAAGGCTTCACTGCCAGTTTTCTACTGCGCATGCAAGAGTCGCACGGTGCTTTGTGAATGGCCCCGTTGTTTTATGGGAAACACACATGTCTCAGAAGGCAACGGGGCCGCTCGCTGAAGAGGAGAAAGCACCGCGGTATAGTAAGAGGCAGATTGCCCAGCAACAGGGGTTTTAGGTAAGTTAAAAAGAAAATTTTTTCTAATTTTTTTTTTTTAAATGTTTTTTTTTAAATGATTTAAGAATATTGATGCACTTTTTTATTTTAGGGTGGCCCTCCACTTTAACCAGACACTGATAGAAGTCACGAGACTGCTATATACTGCTGATGAGAAGATATTTAGCAGCTTATATTTGCTAAAATAATTGCATTTCCATGTTCTGTGTACTGTGGGAGATCAGATATAGTGAATGCAGGGTCCTGGGTTTAGTAACACTTTAAATTATACAATCATGTGAAAAGACAGTCCTTATTTACTTAAATTGCTTGTTTCATTTGTACATGATTGGATAATTAAAGTGAACATTCACACATTTCTGTGTGGACATTCTAAAACCCCTTAGTAAATCATCCTCCTGGTTTGCAGGTCAGGTGCTCTTGCAAAATGTGACATGAGAAAGGGTACAGTCACATTTGTGAATGTACCCAACTATGATTAGGTTCAAGAACCCCAGCGGGTGTTCCCAGCGATTAGCTGCTGGAGGCAGCCCCATTGAATGACAGCCGCTCGCATGTGATCACTCATGCACTGATCACCTGCAAGTGACTGGCCCCTGGACGCAGACAGTGTAACAGCCGCAGACAGCAACACGATTGGCTGCCTCCTACAGCTAATCGCTGGGAAATCCTGTTGGGTTCCGTGCATCAAATTGTAGCAGGGTACATTTGAAAGTGTGAATGTAACCTAATACAAAGTTAGCAAGGTGATATACTGCTTCGAGCATTTGGTTGCGACCAGTCAACCTTTCTTGAAGTGAAGGCTTGTGACTGTACCTTTTTAAACTTGACAAACGGCAGAGATGCCCAGAACAGTTTGACCTTATGTGATGTATGTCTTGTTACACAATGAACACTTCCACTATAGCAGAAGTAAAGTTGCGTAGGGCTTTTTTGGCATTATATGTATGTGTTAAAAAAATATATATAATTGTATGTTCTAAGAAAACAACACATCAGCATTGTGAAAAAAGAAACGATCTACCCCATGCTGTATATTGGGTATACACCAATACCATTTTTTAACACCGAGTACCGATACTTTTTTTTCAAATACTCGCCAATACCAATTACTGATACCTATCACCTAGGAAGAGTAGGTAGAGGGGAGGTTTGGGAGGTAGGGTTTGTTAGGGAGTTGGGTGAGGGCAAGGTGGGAGTATAAGGGTAAGTGAGGGCAGGATAGTTGAGGGTGGGGTGAAATAGGGATTGTGGGGTGGGAGAGTTGGGATGGAAAAGGCTGTGATCACTGGGGGGAAGAGGATGGGAATGGGAGTGTCATTGGGAGACATGGGGGCAGAGGTGACAGCTGGTGGAGGGAAGGAGGAGGCAACACAGGGAGGGCACAGTACAGGGCGGGCAGGAGGGCACCGTACAGGGCAGCCAGGAGGGCACCATACAGGGCGGGCAGGAGGGCACAGTACAGGGGGTTAGGAGGGCACAGTACAGGAGCATTTTCGTGAGTACCGATACTCGCGAAAATGCCTAGTATAGGCATTGATATCAGTATTGGTGCAACCCTACTGTATATATCAAGAAAGATAATCAAAGCATCCATATGTATAACAATAAGATCTCTCAGCGCACAAAATTTCACATGAATAAAGATTATAATCTTTAACCCATCTGGGTGCAGTGTGGTCAGTTTATTAATCTACCAAACTTCACTTTGTTTTTCAAATCTGCATTCGTTAAACCTCACCCTAACCCGCCGGGGCGAAGGGAGGGGCGGCCCTGTTTTTTGTTCTGTTTCTGTTTTTTTGTATATCATCCACAACTGTAATTCATAGCTGAGCATCAATACGTGCATCATCGGTACAGTGTTTGGAAGTAGAAAGTATAGGCTGACCTTGCTGTGGGAATTAGCAAAGTAGGGTTATCCTGTTTTTGACTTTTGGGTTGTTTTCCCAAAATTACCATAATCCACATAGGCAAGTGAGAACAATAATCAAACATGCCAATCAGCATTTTCAGCTGAACCATGATCATTGGGATGAGAAGTGAGGGAGGGGGGCTGCAAAACAGGGACCCAGAATGAACACACGTTCTATCACACGTTTTTATTTTTCTATCCTCATTGAAGAGATTTCCCTTGCTTCCTGTCTCAGTGACCACAGTCGATAAAATAGAAAGTAAGGAAAATCATTCCCAATATGCATATGATACTTGACCCATTGTCTAACCATTCCTTAGTTTATGTAAAACTAAGAAAAATAATTTTGATCCGACAGTGCTGCCATATGTGACAAAGAATGTTTCATGTGTAAAATGTAAATCTATTTTTCTAAAAGTAAAAAAGTAATTTTTTTTTTTTTTTTTAGAATGTACTGATTGTAGAGGTAAGTGCAGTTATTTTGTCTTTTTGGAATTGCCAGGTTGGAAGAGCAAGTCAGGTTTGTGTTATATATTTGTATGTGGAACAGCTTAACATGGACCTGCGTGCATACATTCCTGATGTATCACAATATACATCAATAGTGACATTTTTCAGTTGCTGTTATTTTTATCTTTAAAAAGCAGTCAAATGACTTTGGCTAGGCTGATGAACACTAACCTCATGCAGAAAGCCCTTCCAGAAAAATGAGGGCGTCTATAGCCACAAATGTAGACCCAACTGCATATTAAAGTGGTTCTAAAGTCAAAGGATTAGATCCCCTTTTGGGAACATGTTACATGTTACACCCATTTTTAGGGTGGAACAATTAACATGTTCCCACTCCTGCAGCAGCTGCCTCTAGTGACAGCGAGAGGGGGATCTTCTCCCCCCGCCTGCTGTTATTATTTTTTTAAAAATGCTCCACCCGCCCTGGCTGCGTCATTCATTCACAGAGTTCTGTGAATGGGAAACTACGAGTACCAACATCCTTTGCGCCAGCCAGCTTGTAGTTCTCGATTAACTACCATGGCACTGTTGACCGCTCTGGTAGCTCAGTGTCTCTCCCTCTCAGAGTGTATCTCCCTGCCTGTACAAGGTACAAGCAGACAGATACACTGACAAGTCTGCAGCAGTCCTGCATGGTATCTGCAATCTGCTGATCGTTGGTGCAATGCTTTACAGGCTCCAAATAAAAGTAATAAATGCACATTTTTTACCTGCAAAAAGATGTACATTTATTTTATTATTATTTTTTTTTAAAAGTGAACTTATCCTTAAAGCGGACCTTTAGTCTTTTTTTTCAATTTACCATCTATTAAACCTTCTGCCCTTGTTTTAACTTTGGATAGTAAAACATTTTTTTTTCTGCCAGTAAATATCTTATACAGCCCACTTCCGGGTTCTTGTCTGGTAAAAGGCCTAGGCTTATGACATCATGTACAGCTCTCTCTCTCACTCTTGTGAGAGTTTGTCAGGAAGTGAGGGGGGGTGAGTCATAAGAGGGTCAATGAAAGCTGCAGGGCTGCAGAGCTGGAGGTGTGCCTCTGTGTGTCTGTGTAAATCCAGGAAGTGAACAGGCAGCAGCTTCAGCTGCCCACAGTCAAAATGGATGCAGCCAGACTTAGTGGAGGGAGATTTCTGAGCATATATGGCAAGTACAGAATCACAGTATATATAAAAGAATATGCAAAGTGTTTGGAGGGAAGCTTCAGAATGGCAAAGATTTTATTACAAATTTTGTGAGCAAGCTGCTTTTCCTCTTTAAAGTGATTGCAAACTCAGAAGGTTTTTTATCTTAATGCATTCTATGCTCCATATCTGAATGGACATACAGAGCAGTTGCTAGGCTCGGGTGCCTCAAAGCAAGCTGCTTGCTGTGTGAACACTCGGTGGGAGGAGCCAGAAGCGCCGGTAAGGGACCCAAGAAGAGGAGGATCTGAGCTGCTCTGTGCAAAACCACTGCACAGAGCAGATAATTATAACATGTTTGTTCTTTTTAAAGAAAAAAAAATGAGACTTTAGTATCACTTTAATTATAAATATCCAAATATTTGTATTGCTCCCTCACTACTTACCTGAGTCCAAACTTGATCTAGTTCTGTGACCATCTCTAGTGGTTCCTTTCCCCCTGCATTTACATGACAGAAAGGCAGCAGCGGGAGCCATGGGTTCCTGCTGTTGTCAATCAAATCCCGTGAGCTGAAACACGTGGTGTGTGTGTCTATGGAAGCGGGCTTCCTATGGTGGCACATGGAGAAGAGAAGGAGCCAAGAGTGTAGGCAGGGGGCCCCAGAGGAGGTTTTGGGCTGCTCAAGCAGGTAAATGTAAATGTTTTTTATTTTTTCAAAAAAAATATCTTCGGATAGGTGTAATGGTCAGGTGTCCACAAACCTTTGGCCATATTGTGAAGCTGCTTGCCTGGAGTTTGTCCTTAAAAAGAAACTTTGCTCCCCAGGGTTGAAATTTAATTCTAACGCCTTGTTACTGGGTCTGCTGGTGTGAAATGAAATGACACACCCACGAGCCCAGCAAATCCAGCGCTATCCTTCTGTCATCTGCCGTAAGCTGCCAAAGCACCAGGTCCAGCACCACCATCTTGTTTGTGACATAAGCAGGTAGCTGGCTGTCTCTTCCAAGTTTTAGCAGCTGGCCTCCTGAAGCTTGCACTGCACAGAAGCCTTTGAGATCCATGATGTAGGCACCCAGGAGGCTTTGGGCTGGGGAGAGGGGAGGGTGGGGGAAACATCATTCTAGCCCAGGTTAGAAAGGCAGAAATACTGGCTGTGTTCTACTTAAAAAAAGGACCCCTTCCCCCAATTTTTTTTTTTTTTTTTTTGCAATATGCTGAAAGGAGGAACCAAATTAGTGGATCAAAAAATAAGTTCTGCTTTAGGCCCCTTTCACACGATAAGCCCGCTCGGATCCGCCTGTCCATTTTTCAGGCGGATCCGAGCGGGCCACCCATTGATTTGTATGGGCAGGCGGATGTCAGTGGAGATGTGTCTGCTGACACCCGCCTGCCATCCGAACCGATAAGATCCACTCAAAACTGACTATGGCGATACGTTCACCATCTGTCCAGTAGATCGGATCAGATGAAAACGGACAGGCGGATCTGTTTTCGTCCGATCTGCCATAGAGGATAGCAAGGCTCTGACAGGTCCGTCCCTGTACAGTGAGCAGAGACGGACCTGTCATCCGCTGGCTCTGCGGGGATCAGCGGAGTGGAGTCCGCTGAGCGCATCCACCCCGTGTGAAAGGGGCCTTAGGCATACGGTGCATTTCTGGAAAGAGAAAAACATTTTAGCCAGTGTGCCAATAATAGTCGCATGACAGATAGAACTCCCACAAGTAACTGACATCCAGTAAAAGTAACCTCAGATGAAGGCTAAATTAATCAGTACATGCGGCAAGTGTATTGCCACATTTGTCTCTCCGTACGGTCCAGATGTTTGCCGTGTTTGTCAAATATTTTGGATTTGACAACGAATGCTACATTCTGTACATCTTCCTACTAAGATCCCTTTTCTCTGATTGCTGTTATGTTTGTCTGTTATTCAGGACGTTATAGGAACTGGAAGGACAATGAAGGCTCTTCTCAGTCACTTAGAGGGATACAGTCCAAAAATGGTGAAGGTAGCAAGGTGGGTAGTGATGAAATTTGAAATTTGTTTTGGCCTCATATTGTAAAATTGTCTGCACATTCCGTTAGGTGTATATTTTGCACCTTGTACATGCAAAAATAAGAACAAAAATAGACAAAAAAAACCCTAAGTACAATATCTAAAAGTAAAAGTTCAACTAAAACCAGGTTTACACATTTATATTAAGAGATGCATTGTGCACAAATAGCGCGATTTCTATCAGATCCAAATAGCTGCTGGCAAAAACAGTAAGATAAAATGTGTACAAAAGGTAAATCTACATTGCCACGCTAAGAAAATAAAAGTGACTAACATAAATTAAACATACAGTGGGTAAAATAAATATTGAACACGTCCCCATTTTTCTAAGTAAATATATTTCTAAAGGTGCTATTGACATGAAATGTTCACCACATGTCGGTAACAACCCATGCAATCCATACATACAAAAAAAACAAAACAAATAAGTTCAGAAATGAAGTTATGTGTAATAAAATGGAATGACACACGGAAAAAGTATTGAACATATGAAGAAAGGGAGGTGTAAAAAGGCATGGGAAGTCAAGATACCAGCTGAAATCTATTAGTAATTAGAAAGTAATCCTGCCCCTTGTAAGTGCAAATTAATGTCAGCTGGTTCAGTCTCAACTGATGGCCTATAAAAAGGTGTCTCATTACCAAGGTGTCGCACAAGAAACATCTCATGATGGGTAAAAGCAAAGAGCTCTCTCAAGACCTTTGCAACCTTATTATTGCAAAACATACTGATGGCCTTGGTTGCAGAAGGATTTCTAAATCATAAATAAATCTTCTGAATGTTCCAGTGAGTACTGTTGAGGCCATAATCTGGAAGTGGAAAGAACATCTTGTCCCTTATAAACTGGCCACGGCCAGGTGCTCCTCGCAAGATTTCTGACAGAGAAGTGAAAACAATTTAGGCTGGAATTAGCAGGTACAATTGTTTCAAAGAAAACAATAAGTAATGCACTCAACTGCCATGGCCTGTATGCAGGGTCACCACACAAGACTCCATTGCTAAAGATAAAGCATGTTAAAGCTTGTTTAAAGTTTGCTGCATAACATTTGGACAAGCCTGTGAAATACTGGGAGAATATAGTGTGGTCAGATGAGACCAAAATTGACTTCTTTGGATGCCATAATATACACAATGTTTGGAGGTCAAATGGCACTGCACATCACCCCAAAAACACCCCCATACCAACAGTGAAGTTTGGAGGTGGGAGAATCATGGCGCGTGGGGCTGTTTTTCAGCATACGATACTGGCAAAGGAGGAATGAATTGAAAAATGTACCAAGACATTCTTGATAAAAATCTGCTGCCATCTACCAGGATAATGAAGATGAAACAAGGGTGGACATTTCAGCAAGACAATGATCCCAAGCACAAATCCAAGGAAACTCTCAATTGGTTTCAAAGAAAGAAAATAAAGCTGCTAGAATGGCCACAACCAATCACCTGACTTGAATCCAATAGAAAATCTATGGAAAGAACTAAAGATCAGAGTTCATAGAAGAGGCTCACAGAACCTTCAAGATTTGAAGACTGTGTGAAAGAATGGGCCAAAATCACACCTGAGCAATGCATGCGACTAGTTTCTCCATACAGGAGGCGTCTTGAAGCTGTCATTACCAACAAATGATTTTGTACAAAGTATTACATTAATTTTAGTTAACGTGTTCAATACTTTTTCCCTGTGTCATTTCATTTTATTACACATAACCTAATTTCTGAATGTATTTTTTTGGTTTCTTTGTATGTATGAATTGCATGGGTTGTTACCGACGTGGTGAAAATTGCATGGTAATAGCACCTTTTAGAAATATATTTACCTAGAAGAATGGTGATGTGTTCAATACTTATTTTGCCTACTGTATAAGATTAAAGAATAAAAATGTCAGCCTAAACAAGGAGAGTCCAAACTTAAATGCAGTATGGTGACAGGAATCCTATTAACCAGATGCTTCAAATTCCAAAGTGTACCACCACCTTGAACATATGAAACTCTTAGACCCCTTTCACACTGGGGCGCTTTGCAGGCGCTACAGCGCTAAAAATGGCACCTGCAAAGCGCCCCGAAAGAGACGCTCCTGTGTCTCCAGTCTCCAACCCCCCCGAGGGCTTTCACACTGAAGCAGTGCGCTGGCAGGACACTAAAAAATGTCCTGCTAGCAGCATCTTTGGATCGGTGTGTATACCGCTCCTCCACCGCTCCTGCCCATTGAAATCAATGGACAGCGCAGCTATACCGCCAGAAAAGCGCTGCTGCAGCAGTGCTTTGTGGGTGGATTTAACCCTTTCTCGGCCGCTAGCAGGGGGGATTAAAGCGCCCCGTTAGCGGCCGAATAGCGCAGCGAAATTGACGGTAAAGCGCTGCTAAAAATGGAGGCGCTTTACCGCCCCCGCCCCAGCGTGAAAGGGGCAAGTGGACTCTTTACACAAAAAAATAGTCACTTAAGCTTTTGTGTGGTTAAAAACATCTTGTTGAGGAACACATATAGTATTCCACAAAAGTGAGTACACCCCTCAAATTTTTGTAAATATTTTATTATATATTTTCACATGACAACACTGAAGAAATGACACTTTGCTAAAATGTAAAGTAGTGAGTGTACAGCTTGTATAACAGTGTAAATTTGCTGTCCCCTCAAAATAACTCAACACACAGCCATTAATGTCTAAACCGCTGGAAACAAAAGTGAGCACACCACTAAGTGTAAATGTCCAAATTGGGCCCAAAGTGTCAATATTTTGTGTGGCCACCATTATTTCCCAGCACTGCCTTAACCCGCTTGGGCATGGAGTTCACCAGAGCTTCACAGGTTGCCACTGGAGTCCTCTTCCACTCCTCCATGACAACATCACGGAGTTGGTGGATGTTAGAGACCTTGCGCTCCTCCACCTTCCGTTTGAGGATTCCCCACAGATGCTCAATAGGGTTTAGGTCTTGAGACATGCTTGGCCAGTCCATCACCTTTACCCTCAGCTTCTTTAGCAAGGCAGTGGTGGTCTTGGAGATGTGTTTGGAGTCATTATTATGTTGGAATACTGCCCTGCGGGCCAGTCTCCGAAGGGAGGGGATCATGCTCAGCTTCAGTATGTCACAGTACATGTTGGCATTCATGGTTCCCTCAATGAACTGTAGCTCCCCAGTGCCAGCAGCACTCGCGCAGCCCCAGACCATGACACTCCCACCACCATGCTTGACTGTAGGCAAGACACACTTGTCTTTGTACTCCTCACCTGGTTGCCGTCACACACGCTTGACACCATCTGAACCAAATAAGTTTATCTTGGTCTCATGTAATCCATGTCCTTAATCTGCTTGTCTTCAGCAAACTGTTTGCGGACTTTCTTGTGCATCATCTCTAAAAGAGGCTTCCTTCTGGGACAGCAGCCATGCAGACCAATTTGATGCAGTGTGCGGCGTATGGTCTGAGCACTGACAGGCTGACCCCCCCACGTCTTCAACCTCTGCATCAATGCTGGCAGCACTCATACTTCTATTTCCCAAAGATAGCCTCTGGATATGATGCTGAGCACGTTCACTCA
The DNA here is from genome assembly GCF_042186555.1 of Aquarana catesbeiana. NCBI lineage: Eukaryota > Metazoa > Chordata > Amphibia > Anura > Ranidae > Aquarana > Aquarana catesbeiana. The sequence continues at coordinate 59,873,438 of NC_133328.1, read as the reverse complement.
ACTGCTTTGGTCGACCATGGCGATATCTGTTCTGAGTGAAACCTGTCCTGTTAAACCACTGTTTGGTTTTGGCCACCATGCTGCAGCTCAGTTTCAGGGTCTTGGCAATCTTCTTATAGCCTAGGCCATCTTTATGTAGAGCAACAATTCTTTTTTTTTTCAGACCCTCAGAGTTCTTTGCCATGAGGTGCCATGTTGAACTTCCAGTGACCAGTATGAGCGAGTGAGAGCGATAACACCAAATTTAACACACCTGCTCCCCATTGACACCTGAGACCTTGTAACACCAACAAGTCACATGACACCGGGGAGGGAAAATGGCCAAGCATGTCTCCAGACCTAAACCCTATTGAGCAAGAGGTTGTAATTGCTTTGTAAATGGCACATCCCAGTGGGAACAGGGGGGATATAACATCAGAACTGGTGTCACTCATACACACCTCTCCAATACAGTAGGGAGCTGGAAGTGCAACTCCCCGCTGTACATAGCAGGAGCTCTTAGAGAAGCTTAGAGACCTACTGATGTACTAACAAATTGGAGTGTTTATGTAAAAAATAAATAGACATGCTTGCCTGAAATTCGCTTTAAGAGGTTGGGTTAGGTCAGAGATTATGTTTAGGCTGGGTTAGGGTAAGGTAAAGGTTGGGTCGGTTAAAGAATTAGTTAAAGGGTCTGGGTTGGTTAAAGTGGTTGTAAACCCTTACATATACCCAGTGAAGTGATTGGCCTCAGATGATACACAGAGATGAAACAAATCCTCCTACATAAGTTGTAACTATTTATCTGCAGTCTTCTCTTCTCTACATCTGTTCAAAGTGCAGAATTTATAAAGCTTGTCTGAACCATCAGGAAAAAAAGGGAACAGAGCTGAAGTTACGCTCTACAGAGCTATGTAAGGAGAGCTCTGAGAGCTGATTGGAGGGAAGGGAAACCCCCCCCCCCCTTTACACAGCACACGGGAACAGAGCTAAAGCTGTCGATCAGCTGGAGATCCTGAACCTGTCACCATTTTTCACTTGGTATCAAGAAAACTTGTCCAGAAGTGATTCATGCTGATAGCAGAGGAACGAAGCAACAGACAGAAATGACACTTTGTGCTCTTAATGACAAGTACACATTGTAGAGAGATACGCTTTATTAAAATTTCATGTCTGAGGTTTACAACCACTTTAAGAATTTTATTTAGAGGTTGCGTTTGGTTTAGTTAACCACTTCAGCCCCGGAAGGATTTACCCACTTCCTGACCAGGCCATTTTTTGCAATACGGCACTGCGACGTTTTAACTGACAATTGCGCAGTCATGCAAAGCTGTACCCAAACAAAGTTGATTTCCTTTTTTTCCCACAAATAGAGCTTTCTTTTGGTGGTATTTAATCACCTCTGTGGTTTTTATTTTTTGCGCTATAAAGAAAAAAAGAGCGACAATTTTAAAAAAACAAACAACATTTTTTTACTTTCTGTTATACATTTCCAAAAAACAAATGTATTCATCAGTTTAGGTTGATGTGTATTTTGCTACATATTATTGGTAAAAAAATCCCAATAAGTGTATATTGATTGGTTTGCGCAAACTTTATAGCGTCTACAAAGTAGGGGATAGATTTATGGCATTTTTATTATTTATTTATTTTTTACTAGTAATGGCGGCAATGAGTGATTTTTAGTGGGACTGCAACATTGTGGCAAACAGATCGGACACCTAACTGACATTTTTTACACTTTTTTTGGGAACTAGTGATATTATTACAGTAATCGGTGCTAAAAATATGTACTTACATTGTACTAATGTACAATGTCTAGGTGTTTTAAATAAGCCTTGCTGGAGGTAAATGTCTTTTTTGCATGTGTGCGCTGTAATATTTTGTTCTGTTGTATGGTCTTATGGCTGCACCATCTTTAATGCATCTTTTAGGGTGTGCCTCCCAAATATCTTGTTTGTCTATTTATGGATTCTGACCAAATCCTTTTGGGAGCACCCCACTCCCTCGTTAAGTACCTCTCATTAGTGTCCACTTGTGTCATGGGTGGAGACCTCAAGATTCTCCCATATAGAAGAGTGTAGCTCTCATGGTTCAGAGAAGCAGGATCTCCCAAGCTATGGATAGTGTAGGACCCACTAATCATGGGGTACTTTGTCGCAGTAAGTGAGCTTAGCGCCATATAGCAATATGGTGTGACCAAATCCCCATATTTTTTTATAAAGTTTTTTGAAAAGGTCTAAGTGTTTTAAATAAGCCTTGCTGGAGGTAAATGTCTTTTTTGCATGTGTGCGCTGTAATATTTTGTTCTGTTTGGTCTTATGGCTGCACCATCTTTAATGCATCTTTTAGGGTGTGCCCCCCAAAAATCTTGTTTGTTTTTTTACATTGTACTAATGACACTGGCAGGGAAGGGGTTAACATCAGGGGCAATCAAGGGGTTAAATGCGTTCCCTGTTTGTGTTTTCTAACTGTATGGGGGACTGTGTGACTGGGGAAACACACACAGATCCGTTCTTCCTGCTTAGCAGAAAGACAGGATCTGTGTGATCTCCCCTGTCAGAACGGAGATCTGCCTTGTTTACACAGGCAGATCCCCATTCTGTCTCTGCGGGGGAATGATCGCGGGTGGCCAGCGGACATCGAGTCCATCGGACCCGCTGATTGGCTCCCCTGATGGCCAATGGGAGCACACGGGCCCACAAAAGCAAGCTCCCGAGCCGACATACAGCTACGGCGATTTGCGGGAACGAGCCAAACTGCTGCAGTATGACGGCGGCTGGTCGGCAAGAGGTTAATGGGTTAGGTTTAGGGGTTAAGTTTGTTAAGAGAAGTAAAGGAATTTTTTATCCTGATTAATACTTACCTAGGTGGATGCAGCATCGGCAGCTGCATCTGTCCCCCGGCGCCTCTACACTGAAAACCAAGCAATCAAACACTGCTGATCGCTCGGTTTTCAGAGCTCCGTGAGCAGAGAGCTGTAGACTGTCAGTCACAGCTCTCCGCTCTTCTCCCTCCTCACTGGAGCGCTGAGCTGTGGAGGGGGCGGGAGCGGCCGTCTCAGGCTCTCAGCGGCTCACAGATCGGGGTGACGTGGTGCCTGGACTGACATGAAAACGGGTCACAGGAGTGCAAAACAAATTGCACTCCTGTGAGCCATAGGAGAAGCCCAGCCAAACAAGCTCGGGCTATACTTCTCCTTTTAAAGTAGAACTATGGGAAAAACTTTTATTCTTATTTTGGATACAGCAAGGAAGGGTTATAACCCCTGTCAGATTTTTTTTCGCCATCTGTGTCCCATTGAGGAGATTTTTCTTAACTTCCTGTCCCATAGCCAAACAGGAAGTGAGAGGAAATCCCTGCAAATTAAGAGAATTTTTTGGGGACCCCCAGTTCACCAGAACTAGTGTCCCCAATGGAAGATTTCCCCTCTATTACTTTTTGAGGACAACCCAAAACTTGAGTTTTACTTTTACTTTCACTTTCAGTGATAACGGTAACCCGGACAAATAAAGAGGGTGAATCTCCTTAATGGGGGGGACAGACAGCAATAAAAACTGACCGATGTTCTAATCCCTCTGCACTCTATCCAAAACTAAAAAAAAAAAAATAAGTTTACATCTGGAAGTTTGAGATTTAGAGGCTAAGTTTAGTTTTAAGAATAGGTTGGCTTAGGTTAGATTTTAGGGATTATGTTATAGTAAGTGCCGGTTCACACAGGGGCAGCCCGACTTGCAGCGCGACTTTGCAAGGCGATCTGCACACGACTTCAGCGGCAGCTTGCAAAATGACTTCTGTATAGAAGTCAATGCAAGTCGCCCTGAAGTCGTCCCGAAGTAGTACAGAAACCTTTTTCTAAGTCAGAGCGACTTGCGTCGCTCCTATTAGAACGGTTCCGTAGTACAGAACGGAACGCGACTTGTCAGGCGGCTAAGTCGCCTGACAAGTCGCCCCCTTTGTGAACCAACACTTAAGTAAATTGTTGATTTACTTAACTCTAATTGAATTTTATATTACATTATAATACAATTTGTTTGTTTTTTCGCATGCAAAATTTGCTACCAGCGACCTTTCACTTGTAGCAAGGATGGCTGATGGCATGAATGCTTGAATTCTATGGAATTTGCTATCTTTTATATACCAACTAACATTGTTCAATAAAGAATGGGCTATATCTACGTATAAGTAGAAAATACCTGTGATATAGTGTAAAATGGACAGTCAGCTCTACAAATAAGTATTATATACAACAAAGTGGTAGTTTGCTATGTACATTTTTGCATTGTCTCTTTTTCCATATATTCCTTTCTTTTCTTATTACAGCTTGCTGGTGAAGAGATCCAGTGATAACAAATACAGACCAGACTGTGAGTCATGAAATGTGCTGTTCCTTTATTGTTTCTGTTGCTACATTCCTCACAGATATTCATAATTAAACATGGTTATCAGGGTGCGTTAGAACTATTACCTGGTCACAGAGATAGAAAAATTACTTGCAGGTTAAAAATACTATCCCCATATCCTACAATCTTTAAAGACTATGAAAAACCCAACCACTATTTGCTCCCTTTTAATAAATGTGGAAAATACCAGTAAATCCTCCATAAATCCAGTGCTTTTCTGTGCTTTCTGCAATTTAATTTCAAATAGTGTTACCCAGGGCTTTTTTTTCTCAGAGAATATGTACAGGAACTCCCTCTCTCCAAATCACCCATTGTCTTTGCCCCTACCCACCTTTGAGCACCGTCCCTTGGTTCCACCACTTACCCACCTCCCAGTACTACCCTTTTTAGGGGAATACAGAACCAAATATAATTTGTGGTGTTAAGCTATTTGTATGGAATTTGTTAATGATAACAAGATGAGCAGTAAAATAGATCCCCTGCAGCCAGCAACAATAGATCCTCCAGCAACAATAGATCCCCCCGCAACAATAGATCCCCCCACAACAATAGATCCCCCAGCAACAATAGATCCCCCAGCAACAATAGATCCCCCAGCAACAATAGATCCCCCAGCAACAATAGATCCCCCAGCAACAATAGATCCCCCAGCAACAATAGATCCCCCAGCAACAATAGATCCCCCCAGCAACAATAGATCTCCCCCAGCAATAATGGACCACCAACAACATAAGACCCACCCCAAGCAACAATAGATTCCCCACCGGCAACAACAGACTTTCCCAGCAACAATATACCCACCTGCAAAAAATAGATCACCTCCAGCAGTAGGTGCACCTCCTGACAATAGATCCCCCAACAGCTAGCATCAACAGATGCTGCAACACACCAAAGCACCACTTGACATCACATACAGTATCTCACAAAAGTAAGTACACCCCTCACATTTTTGTAAATATTTTATCATATCTTTCCATGTGACAACACTGAAGAAATGACACTTTGCTACAATGTAAAGTAGTGAGTATACAGCTTGTATAACAGTGTAAATTTGCTGTCCCCTCAAAATAACTCAACACACAGCCATTAATGTATAAACCGCTGGCAACAAAAGTGAGTACACCCCTAAGTGAAAATGTTCAAATTGGGCCCAAAGTGTCAATATTTTGTGTGGCCACCACTATTTTCCAGCACTGCCTTAACCCTCTTGGGTATGGAGTTCACCAGAGCTTCACAGGTTGCCACTGGAGTCCTCTTCCACTCTTCCATGATGACATTACATGTTGAATGTTAAAAGACCTTGCGCTCCTCCACCTTCCATTCGAGGATGTCCCACAGATGCTCAATAGGGTTTAGATCTGGAGACATGCTTGGCCAATCCATCCCCTTTACCCCCGGCTTCTTTAGCAAGGCAGTGGTCGTCTTGGAGGTGTGTTTGGGGTTTTTATCATGTTGGAATACTGCCCTGCGGCCCAATCTTCGAAGGGAGGGGATCTTGTTCTGCTTCAGTATGTCACAGTACATGTTGGCATTCATGGTTCCCTCAATGAACTGTAGCTCCCCAGTGCTGGCAGCACTCATGCAGCCCCAGACCATGACACTCCCATCACCATGCTTGACTGTAGGCAAGACACACTTGTCTTTGTACTCCTCACCTGGTTGCCTCCACACACGCTTGACACCATCTGAACCAAATGAGTTTATCTTGGTCTCATCAGACCACAGGACATGGTTCCAGTAATCCATGTCCTTAGTCTGCTTGTCTTCAGCAAACTGTTTGCATACTCTTTATAAGAGGCTTCCTTCTGGGATGACAGCCATGCAGACCAATTTGATGCAGTGTGCGGCGTATGGTCTGAGCACTGACAGGCTGACCCCGCACCCCTTTAACCTCTGCTGCAATGCTGGCAGCTCTCATACGTCTATTTCCCAAAGACAACCTTATGATATGACGCTGAGCACGTGCACTTCTTTGGTCGACCATGGCAAGCCATGTTCTGAGTGGAACCTGTATGGCTGAACTCGCATTGCACAGACAGATCGCATGCGATCAGCACTGCAGTGTGGGTGCAAATCGCATGTGATGCCTGTGTTCACACAAGTGTGAACCCTTAAAGTGGTTGTAAAGGATTGTTTATACTTGCCTGCTCTGTGCAATGGAATTGCCCTTGGGGCCGCTCTGAAATTGCAAAGAGCGGCCCGATCCTCCTCTGTCCAGTGCCCCCACAGGAAGCTGTTTGCCATGGGAGCACTCGTAAGTACTCAATCCCATGCGCTGCTGCTGCATCCATTGTCACAGACAGCAGGACTCAGCCCTGTCCACCTGCTCCTTCGTCACTGGCTTTGATTGACAGCACTGGGAGCCAATGGCTCCCGGTGCCCCAGCAAAGCCAGAGAGAGAGGAGAGAAGAGCTGCAGATGTGTACACTGGCCACTACAGGTATGCAGCCAGCTGCATGGGTTGAATACCTGTTTCCCCATCACATTTAGAATTCCTCCTGCCAGCTTGTATGTCCCGTAATGGTGTGTGAGCAGGCGAGAAAAACCACTGTGTGTGTCAGGGGAATCGGGTATTCAATCCATCCTGCAATTGATGCAATACACAGGTAATAAACAACCATTCAGTACAATAAGTGGGTTGCAAATGGGCAGTCATTGCAGTATGCAAGTAACAAACTGCCAATTGTCACAATGCATGGTCAGCAAATGAACAATTGTGACAGTATTCATGTTTTATAAAGACAAAGGGCGATGGTCTTCAAAATATACAGGTTGCATTGGAGCAATCATGACAATACACAGGCAACAAACAAACAATCATGACAATACACCGGCAACAAACAACAATTATGACAATACACAGGCAACAAACAGGCAATCAAATTAAAAGCACAGGCAACAAAAGTGTGATCATAAAAATACACAGGCAACAAATGAGACATTGTTACAATATGCAAACCATAATATGGCAAGTGCTACTTTAGTACAAACGGCAATCATTACAATATCCACCTCAGCTCCAGAAGGTGTTACCTCCTTCATGGCCAGGCAATTTTTTGTTATTTAGCACTATTTTAACTGGTAATTGTGCGGTGATGCAACATTGTACACAAACAAAATTTATATAATTCTTTTACACAAATAGTGTTTTCTTTTGGTGGTATTTGATCACCACGGGGTTTTTTTCTTTTTTTTATCATATAAATGAAAAAAGACCAAAAATTTACTTTCTTTTATAAAACGTATCCAATAAAAGAAAAACAAATTTCTTTAGATATTTAGGCCAAAATATATTCTGCTACATGTCTTTTGGTAAAAAAAATAAAATAAAAAAATAAAAACACACACACACCCCTGTCTTAGCTAGCGGATAATTAATATATTATTATATTAATAAATATAACATGTTGCAGAAAATTGCACCACTAGATTATTCAAAAATGTTGGAGGCTATCATTTACCATTTTTCTCCAAGAAGCCAGGTGCAGAATAACGAATCCAAGTGACGGCTTACCTTGCAGAACCAGCTGCAGCGCCTGCTCCATCAATGTGATCTGCCCTCAAGGCAGAGCTGAGTCTTGCTGATAGTGACATTATTTGGAAGCGGCAGAGATTAGAGTATAGTCAGCGTTTTACACGTGGCCCAGAAGTCTTTTCACAGCATGCAAGTAATAACCATTCACTGAAACCTCATTTACAGACGTGTGCTCACTTTTTCATACTCTATTTATTGCTGTTATTCTGGAGCTTTGAAGTGTTAATAGGCGATACTCTCCGATTTAACACAAAGCTCAAAATCTGAGTCAACATATATATTCACTTATGGGAAAATGATACTGAGAGGATTATGAAAACAGCTGTTACTGTCGGCTCCTGAAAATGCTAATTGTCTGACTGTCTTTGTCTTGAAGGCTAGCTGACCCAGGCATTTGGTATTTTTAGGGGGGCAAGCAATGCCAGTTTCCATTAACCACTTGACCTCTGGAAGATTTACCCCACTTCATGACAGGCCATTTTTTTGCGATACGGTACTGCATTATTTTAACTGCCAATTGCTTGGTCATGCAACACTGTACCCAAATACAATTTTGACAATTTTTTTCCCCCACAAATAGAGCTTTCTTTTAGTGGTATTTGATCACCACTGGTGTTTTTATTTTTTTGCACCATGAACAAAAAAAGGCACAATTGCGAAAACAAAAATTTTTTCCTACTTTCTGCTATAAAACATATTCAATAAAAAAAAAAAAAAATGTGAAAAACCTAATTTCTTTATAAATCGAGGCCAGTGTGTATTCTGCTACATATTTTTGGTTAAAAAAATCCCAATAAAAATATATTGATTGGTTTACGCAAATGTTATAATGCCTACAAACTATAGGATATATTTATGGAATTTTTATTAAATTTTTTAAATACTAGTAATGGCAGTGATCAGCGACTTATAGCGGGACTGCGATATTGCGGTGGACAATAGGACACTGACACTTTGTGGGAACCAGTATACAGTGGTCAGTGCTAAAAAAATATACACTGTCACTGTACTAATGACACTGGCTGGGAAGGGGTTAAACATCTAGGGTGATCAAAGGGTTAAATGTGCAACAAAAGTGAGTACACCCCTAAGTAAAAATGTCCAAATTGGGCCCAATTAGCCATTTTCCCTCCCCGAAGTGATGTGACTTGTTAGTGTTACAAGGTCTCAGGTGTGAATGGGGGGGGGGGGGGTAGGTGTGTTAAATTTGGTGTTATCACTCTCACTCTCTCATACCGGTCACTGGAAGTTCAACATGGCACCTCATGGCAAAGAACTCTCTCTAAGGATCTGAATAGAAAATAATTGTTGCTCTACATAAAGATGGCCTAGGCTATAAAAAGATTGCCAAGACCCTGAAACTGAGCTGCAGCATGGTGGCCAAAACCATACAGTGGTTTAACAGGACAGGTTCCACTCAGAACAGGCCTCGCCATGGTCTGTCTACCAAAGAAGTTGAGTGCACGTGCTCAGCATCATATCCAGAGGCTGTCTTTGGGAAAGAGACGTATGCGTGGTTGAAGGGATGGGGGGGTTGGCCTGTCAGTGCTCAGACCATACACTGCACACTGCATCAAATTGGTCTGCATGGCTGTTGTCCCAGAAGGAAGCCTCTTCTAAAGATGATGCACAAGAAAGCCTGCAAACAGTTTGCTGAAGACAAGCAGACTAAGGACATGGATTACTGGAACTGACCATCTTGGTCCATGAGACCAAGATAAACTTATTTGGTTCAGATGGTATCAAGCGTGTGTGGCGGCAACCAGGTGAGGTGTACAAAGACAAGTGTGTCTTGCCTACAGTCAAGCATGGTGGATGACCGCCCAATGGAAGGCTTTGGCTACAGCAGCCTGGGACTGTTGTACGTGAAGCTGTCAGGAGACCCTAACTTTGGGAGTGATTTGGAGTGGCAGTTGGACGAAATCATGAATTTCTGAGAAGAGATACTGAATGTCTTGGAAGTGCATTGGGCACTGGAAGATATGGTTTCTGGCCGTGCAAGAATGGGAGCTGGAGATTGCCTACAGACAGGTGCTAGACTCTGCTCAGCGCCAGGGCTGGGCTCCCTTTGCCTGGGACTATCCAGAAGTACCAGCCGACAGTCCTGAAATCTCAGCTGAAGTGTCAGCAATGGGGCAGAGTAACAGTGTGCTTTGCCCATCTCCGCCAACAGCTATGGAAGTGGAGGTCTTATGGCGGATGCACCAAGTGTTGACTGACCTTGACAAACCTGTTTCTGCACATGATGATTTAGGATGGAGAGATACGTTTGTCCAACGGCAGTTCAAGGGCTCAGGAGAAGAGGAAGCTGTCCTCATTTCCCAGCCATGGATCACAAAAAGCATGGATTTGCTTGACTTTTCATCATGTTGGGACCAGGCCCAAGTGCCACCAGCCCATGCCCTGCACTTTCAGCAATTCCAGAGACTGGAGATTTAATAGACTTTTCTGCAGAGGAGGAACCACCTAGCAAATCCCCAGCAGCAGTGCTGGCAGCAGGACAGAGTACTGCAGACTAGGGATGAGCTCCGGCGTGTTCGTATGGCGCACGTGCCGAGCCCGCCAGGAAGTCGGCACGGCGCAGCGCTAATCACAAGCAGTGAGACATTTCCCGATGTGCGGCTGCAGAGATCGGGAAATGTCTCCCTGCCTGTGATTAGCGCTGCGCCGTGCCGACTTCCTGGCGGGCTCGGCACGTGCGCCATGCGAACACGCCGGAGCTCATCCTTACTGCAGACCCCTGCTCCACACCCATGGCAGTTTTGGAGGCCCGAGGTGAGAAGGTGGTGGTTCTTCTTCCCCAGTGGATTTCAGAGATGCAGGGAGGGGAAGCAATCATTCCCCCTCCCCAACAAGGATTAGTGCACATGGGAGACAGTACCAGAGAAAAGACATCTCAGCAGCAGACGCCGCCCCTAGAATGATGACACCAACCCAGCTGAAGCAATGGCAACCGGACAGAGGGTCTAAGACCTCTGCCCCACACCTGTGGCAGTTCTGGAGGCCCAGGGTGAGGAGGTGGCAGTCACTCCCAAGCAGCAGATCAGGAACCAGGGGAGAAGGAAGAGGAGGTTGTCGTCTTCCCTCCCCAACAGTCAGCCAGAATAGAGGAAACTGTCTTCCCTCCCCAACAGTTAGTCGGAATGGATGATGTGAGCTCTGAAGCACTAACAGGGCAGAACACTGGGCCTCTGCGCACAACAATCCACTCCGCCAGTGCTTCAGGGAGAGAATGTAATCGGCACCTCACAAGGGCAGCTTGAGCTGGTGTCAGTGGATGGGCCTGTGGTCTCCACTAACAGAAACCCAACAGAAATGCAGGCAACAGGGCAGAGTACTACCAACCTCTGCCCAGCACCGGCAACAACTGCGGAGTTCCAGGGAGCTGGGGCAGTCGGCCTCCCTCCCCAGTGACAAGCTGATGTAGTGAAGCTCCTACACCCAGCTGAACCGCTAGCAACAGGACAGAGCGCTGCTGGCCTCTGCCCTCCACTCACAGGATGGATTTCCTGTGGAAGTGGAATGGACTTCTCCACTGTCCAGGGATGCTGGGCAGTCGGCCAAGATCCCCAACAGCATGATGGAGTGAGCCCGGCCACCCTGTCTTCTCTCCAGCATCTGAAGGGACTCCAGGGGGAAGGACCAGGTCGCACTTCCCCCCAGCAGCGGGTATGTTCTACGAGAGAGGCAGAGGTTGGCTGGGTGAATAATGCTCTGTTGGGAACAATTTGTTTGGGGTACTATGTGGGTACAGGCATTGGGGGGGCTGAAACTACGGACTAACTTCTGAGTCAACCCCTCTGGGGTCTCCTCCTGTGTTAGTCTGCTGCCAAAAGGGGAGAGATGTGACGGGAGTCACTTTGAGCAGGGGGGCTGGTGGAACCCAGAATCCCTTGGAGAGGTTGGGAAACCCTTGCTTCAGCTCCCCATGCACCTCCTAGGTCTAAGTCACCCTGTGTCTATTAGGGGCACAGGGTGACCAAAAAAATTATGGACATTAAGAATGTGTCTTTGATTAATTAAAATGGAACATTAATATTTATCCACAATATCTCCCAGGAAATATGCAAAGACTATTCTTGGTTTGTTTGATTCTGAACTATACGTTAATTGAAAGAGCTGGTCACCTTGGCCTCTGGAGCCAGACAGTCTGCTACTAGGGACTCCTGCTATAGTCTGTTGCCTACTAGGCTGAGGAGGGGGGAGATCACTGTTTGTATTGTTAATTAGGTGTAGCACGGCCCCCTTGGGGACTGCTTGGATTTACCTGCTCATCTGCATCGCCATGACCCTGTGAACACTCCAACCCACCTGACACTTTGGGTTCAGACATCATTGCAACACCTTTAAGTAATAATACAACACTCAATACATTTATATTCTGTTAACGTTTACTGGAATACTTCAGTTAAGATATGGTTATACAAAGGGGGTAATGGTTCAACTGAGCTTGGGATAGCAGCACAAACTCAGTTGAATGACTCCTGAAGAAAATGCCAGTTAACACAGTTGGCAACAATAGATTATTATATACACATATGTACATTGGAGTCCCACTTGAACATAACCTGAAAGGATAAGCAGAGATTAAGTATCAATTCTGACAATACTTCTAGAAAGAGAAACCCAGGCCGCCCTGTTGAACCTTTGATCCTATGAGAGATGAAGCTAAATATGGATGGTATGAGGGCCCTTTAAGTAGCAATGACAGAATGTCCCTGTTGCAGATCTGATGGTCTTCACCGGTAGTCGGCGCTCATTTAATTGTATCGAATAAGGTGTATTAACAGAATGGTAGTATATCTGGTGATGACTGTAGCTAAAGATGCTTATGTACGTTGTTCAAATAAAGGTGCAGTGAAGTGTTCCCAAGGTAAAGCTGCCTGTGCACAGTGTCCCAGTGAAACAACAAAGGAAAGGTTTGCTCCTCCACCTTCCATTTGAGGATACCCCACAGATGATCAATAGGGTTTAGGTCTGGAGACATGCTTGGCAAGTCCATCACCTTTGCCCTCAGCTTCTTTAGCAAGGCAGTGGTCGTCTTGGAGGTGTGTTTGAGGTCGGTATCATGTTAGAATACTGCCCTGCAGCCCAGTCTCTGAAGGGAGGGGATCATGCTGTGCTTCAGTATGTCACAGTACATGTTGGCATTCATGGTTCCCTCAATGAACTGTAGCTCCCCAGTGCCGGCAGCACTCATGCAGCCCCAGACCATGACACTCCTACCACCATGCTTGACTGTAAGCAAGACACACTTGTCTTTGTACTCCTCACCTGGTTGCCAGCACACACATCTGATCCAAATACGTTTATCTTGGTCTCATCAGACCACAGGACATGGTTCCAGTAATCCATGTCCTTAGTCTGCTCGTCTTCAGCAAACTGTTTGCGGGCTGTCTTGAGCATCATCTTCAAAAGAGGCTTCCTTCTGGGACGACAGCCATGCAGACCAATTTGATGCAGTGTGCGGCGTATGGTCTGAGCATTGACAGGCTGACCCCCCCCTCCTTTCAATCTCTGCAGCAATGCTGGCAGCACTCATACATCTATTTCCCAAAGGCAACCTCTGGATATGATGCTGAGCATGTGCACTCAACTTCTTTGGTCAACCATGGCGGGGCCTGTTCTGAGTGGAACCTCTCCTGTTAAACCGCTGTATGGTCTTGGTCACCGTGCTGCAGCTCAGTTGCAGGGTCTTGACAATCTTCTTATAGCCTAGACCATCTTTATGTAGAATAACAATTATTTTTTTCATATCCTCAGAGAGTTCTTTGCCATGAGGTGCCATATTGAACTTCCAGTGACCAGTATGAGAGAGTGAGAGCGATAACACCAAATTTAACACACCTGCTCCCCATTCACACCTGAGACCTTGTAACACTAATGAGTCACATGACACCGGGGAGGAAAAATGGCTAATTGGGCCCAATTTGGACATTTTAACTTAGGGGTGTACTCACTTTTTTTTGCCAGCGGTTTAGACATTAATGGCTGTGTGTTGAGTTATTTTGAGGGGACAGCAAATTTACACTGTTATACAAGCTGTACACTCACTACTTTACATTGTAGCAAAGTGTCATTTCTTCAGTGTTGTCACATGAAAAGATATAATAACATTTTCACAAAAATGTGAGGGGTGTACTCACTTTTGTGAGATACTGTGTGTGTAAAATATATATATATAAATGTGTGTGTGAGATTGTGTATGATTTCTGCACAAGAGAGTCATCCTGTTGCAGTAAATCTGCTATGAAGCGGACGGCAAGTGGTTAAACATTTATAAACTTACTTTAAAGCAAACCAGCCATTATAAATTATATAGCTAAGAGCTGGTACCAAATAACAGTGTTTGCACCCAGAGAGTTCCCATATCAGGCACACCATGCACACAGTCCTCTACATGAGCCCTACGTCAGAGTTCTGATGTCTCCAGATCCCACAATGTATTGCTGGTGCCTGAGTGAGCAATAGTGCCCACATTGCATTGCGGGATGGTAAAAGTGCATCTAAACTCCCAATTGAAACTGAGGCCATGGTTGTGTACATGGTGTGGCTGTGTTTTGGGACTCCCTGGGAGGCACAGGAGACTTTTTCTTGCAGTTTCCTCTAATACATAACCATCTTTCTTGCAATTCTGCCAGGTGTTCTTATGATTTACACACCCCTACTATTTGGAGGCAGGTGACACCACTGTAGTCTAAAGCTGACCATAGATGTTGCAGGAAAGAAAATTATTCAATTCCCCCATCAACACAGTTAGTGTTGATGGGGGAATAGCTCCCATGTAGCTTTTGTGTTCTCCTGGCGGAGGGAGGCATCCCTGCCGGGAGAACACACAGTGATTATAGCGAGCAGCTATAGCCCTGGGAATAATCAGAAAAATCCAATTGATCAACTTGGATACAATCAGCCTGCCCATACATTGTTCGATTCTCGACCGATCCCTTCTGAACTGGTCGAGATTCCAACCACCTATGGCCAGCTTTAGGACTCCTGCACACGAGCATTTAGCAGCTTCTTTGTGCTGAAGTGTAAAATCCTGCACTTTTCTGCACCCGGGGAGCAAATGAATGCGCTAGTCACATGTTCATTTCCATCACCCCTCTGCAGCCTAATAATTATATGTACTGTAGGCCACGATCACTAATTATGATCTCATGGGGAGGGTCTATGAATATAACTGAACTACGCTATAATAGTAACACAACAAATATGCCACATGAGTTTAGCAGTCCCCTCAGCCCCCCAACACTTACCTGAGGTCCCTCTCTTTCCAGCAATGTCCACAATTTTTAGCCATCCAAGACTCTCCTTCCTGATTGGCTGAGATACAGCAGCAGGGCCCTATGGGTTCCCGCTGCTGTCAATCAAAGTCAGCTAGCCAATCAGGGGGGGGGGGTCAGGGAGCTGTGACTCAGCTTGGGTGCCCCCATAGCAAGTTTATTACTTTTATAGGGAAAAAAAAGGAGAATTTAGAATCACTTTAAGCCCACTTGATAGCGTACTAATAAAAAATAACACATACGCACAACTGCTAAAAAAAAAATCAAAACAATAATATAAGCAAAGGGCTGTAGCCATGCTCAGGTAAACTTCACTTTTGCATTTGGGGAAAAAGCCACACACGTATGCATGGGTAAATGCTGATGCAGAAGCAATCACGGCCACATGCAGCCATTCACTTGTATTAATATACAAAAATCTTTTGGTCTGTCACTTTAAATGTACCACAATCCAGTTATATTCATATTTCTTAGAAAAATTATGTATGTGCAGATCAATGTGTGAAATTATTAATGCACAATGTGCAAACAAAGCCCTTGGGAGGACGAAATGCGTAGGGCGGAGTTTAGCAGTGATGTCGTCATGCCCACCCAGAGGACTGGCGGGTGTTTGTGTGTGCATTGATTCCTTGTTTGTGAGCACATGCTTTATATTTTTAATAAAAGTAAATCAGGATATACTATACTATGTAAGTTCCCTTTATGCTTTCTCAGTGCATGAGGAATATGGTGTGGTTATGGTTGTTGAGAGCGAGTGTTAGAGCCATCCATGCATCTGAGGATTGTTCCTAAAAAGCACTATTTGACCTTCTGTGCACTGAGGTCTTATTGCCTGGTAGGTAGCCGTGTTCATTGGTGATTGGTGATCTGGAGGTGGTGATGGCGATTAGCAAATAATTTACTCACGGTGGACTTTTATTTCACTTTTTTCATATTTCATAGGACTTTTTATTTTAAATACTGTACGGGACTATACTGATACCACTTTGTTTGCACATTGATTTGTATTATTCATTTCACACTTTGATCCACACATAAATATATTTTCAGAGAAAAATGTATATAACTGGACTATGGTAAATTTAAAGGGACAGTTACTTTTGTGCATTAATGGATGATATTATTGATGAGTGCGGCTGTTGTGTTACTATTGGTGGATATTAAGGCACTTAGGGGTCAATTCACTAAGAGTTAAATAACACTGAATAAAATTGCAGTAAAATAACGCATGTGGAAACAATTGTTCAAATGTTCAATTCACTACGAATGGTGCAGTAAATAACTACTGCAGTGAAGTTTCGATAATGCGGTAATTACCGCAAATTTTAATGCGGTAATTTATTGCATCGGTCTGGTTGTTAAGGAGCAGGCCGAGAAGCTGGGTGCCGTGTCCTTAACAACGAATGACGACTCAGCTGTCAGTGGGTTCAACATGGGGACAAGGTGCTTTGAGGGCATGTGGCCTGGTATGGTTCAGGAGGGGTGGCGCTCACTCATCCCCCTCCCATTCCTGACCTATCAGGCTGCATGCTCGGATAAGGGTCTGGTATGGATTTGGGGGGAGGGAACCGCATGCCAAAAGGGCCTGGTATGGCTTGGGGGAGACCCCCATGCTGTTTTTTTTCAAATTTTTTTTATTGCCGGCAATTGTTTAGTTCACGTTCAGCTGTCAGCGGAGAATCCCACTGACAGCTGATGAGTAATCCGCTGTTAAGGACGCAGTGGCCGGCCTCCCCTCCCGCTCCTTAACAACCAGCTAGACACTGGTCGTGAAGCACGCCGGTGAGGGGGTCCCCCTTAAAAACCATACTAGACCCGAAGGGCCTAGTATGCATTGGGTGGGAAGGGGGATCCCACGCTTTTTTTTTTTTTTTTTTTCATCATTTTTAATTGCCAGCATGTTTTCTTTACATTCATCTGCCAGTAGGGAACTCGCTGACAGGCTAATAAGTCATCCGTTGTTAAGGACGCGGCGGCTGACTTCCCAACCCGCACATTAGCAACCATCTATTGGGGGGGACCGCATTTTTTTGCGATAATTTACCTGCACATTTTTTCATTTTGATGTAAATACTGCATAATCGTTTTGTTTTTTATGAGAATTGGACTTTTGGTGCTCTTGTGGTGCAGGACTTGGATCATCACACCACTGGTTCAGTGTCCAGTCGCCACGCAAGTCACAAAAGATGCTGCAAAGCTAAAAGAGGAATTTGATTTCCTGATTATGTTGTAAAATTTGCAGCAGTTGCATGAAAAACAATTCTACATTTCATCAGTTTTACTTTTATTCTTCTATCATCCATCCATCTATCTATATATCTATCACAAACACATAATGAAAGCAGACAGGTACCCACAAACCAGAAAACAAAGATCATGTGTAAGTGGAACACCCCTTTTTTTAAAAATCCTCTCTGCGCACACGTTACTTCAATACCTGTGACATTTTTGTGTTATCTCAGTACCCGTATGGGAAGTAATTATTCAGAGTTTGTCCACTGGGTGGCAGCTTGCTCTCAAATTCTACAGATAAAATAGAACTCTTCATCTGAAGGGAAATGAGCCTTCCTAGAGGAGCAGTGATTGGATAAATGCCACTTTATTATTATTATTATTATTATTATTATAATACAGGATTTATATAGCGCCAACATGTTTTACAACATGAGGGCAGACAGTACAGTTACAATACAATTCAATACAGGAGGAATCAGAGGGCCCTTCTCGTTATAGCTTACAGTCTAGCCACCTTAGCACTCTGAGAATGTTACCTCTATGAGAGAATAAATCTACATACAAATAAATATGGAATAAAATGTCATAGTTTTCCACTTTGTGGAACTGACTTCTTACAGAGTAATAAAATAGTGATTTATTCTGATGGTGATTTTGAATGGAATTAAAATGAATGCTTTGTGTTTGCAGATACGGGGTTTGAAATTCCGAATAAATTTGTAGTTGGTTATGCACTGGACTACAACGAACACTTCCGAGATCTCCATGTGAGTATGCTGACAGTATACTGCCAACAGAAGAGTGATCAGTACATCCAAAGCACAAACATCTGTCATCTGTTTATTAACTCATAAAATAGGCAGTGATTATTGTAAATTACAATCAGAAAATGTATAGAGGAACCAGGGGCGTACCTAGAGCATTTGGAACCCGGGGTGGATCCTATATCTGGCGGGGGGCAGCGCACCACACGTTGACGTCAAGTGACGTTGGGGTAGTATACTGGCAGGTTAGGTGGTGTAGCGCCAGGTTAGGGTGGTATATAGTGCCAGGTCAGGGTGGTATATAGTGCCAGGTCAGGGTGGTATATAGTGCCAGGTCAGGGTGGTATATAGTGCCAGGTGAGGGTTGGTATATAGTGCCAGGTGAGGGTTGGTATATAGTGCCAGGTGAGGGTTGGTATATAGTGCCAGGTCAGGGTGGTATATAGTGCCAGGTCAGGGTGGTATATAGTGCCAGGTCAGGGTGGTATATAGTGCCAGGTCAGGGTGGTATATAGTGCAAGGTCAGGGTGGTATATAGTGCAAGGTGAGGGTGGTATACATTGCAAGGTGAGGGTGGTATATAGTGCCAGGTTAGGGTGATATATGGAGCCAGGTAAGGTGGGCAACTAGTGTCAGGTTCGGGTGGTATATAGTGCCAGGTCAGGGTGGTATATAGTACCAGGATAGGGTGATATATAGAGCCAGGTTAGGTGGGTAACTAGTGCCAAGTCAGGGCGGTATATAGGGACAGGTCAGGTGGGTAAATAGTGCCAGGTTAAGTGGGTAAATAGTGCCAGGTCAGGGTGGTATATAGTGCCAGGTTAGGGTGGTATATAGTGCCAGGTTAGGGTGGTATATAGTGCCAGGTCAGGGTGGTATATAGTGCAAGGTTAGGGTGGTATATAGAGATTCCTGGGCTCCTGTGGTCTATCCTCCTCTTTCTTCTTTAGCTGCAGGAGGGGGGTCAGCCTGAGGGGAGGAGTCTGTGGAAGGAGTGGAGGAAGCACCCACCCACCACTTCCGGCTGCCTCGGGAGCATGAACATCCCCGCGGGACAGCCTAACTTGATGAGATGACGGGGGGAAGTTACAGACAGCCTCCCCCACACCGCTGGGCTCTCTGCGATCCGATCAACTATTTACAAAGCTGCAATGACAGGGAAAGTGCAGAGGCCCCAAAACCACCCTCTATGATTTCCCCTGAGAAGGACTAGGTACAATGGTCTATGGGATTTGTAGAGTGCATAGGGCAGTTCAATGCTCTATCCAAACAAACAGGAGTGAGGGGTGAAAAGGAGAGGTTCAGAAGCTCACAGA
The DNA here is from genome assembly GCF_042186555.1 of Aquarana catesbeiana. Classification (NCBI taxonomy): domain Eukaryota; kingdom Metazoa; phylum Chordata; class Amphibia; order Anura; family Ranidae; genus Aquarana; species Aquarana catesbeiana. The sequence continues at coordinate 59,853,923 of NC_133328.1, read as the reverse complement.
GGAAGTTACAAGGAGGCGGAAAAGCACCTGTGCCAAGCGGCCAACCTCCTGTGTTCAGAATGCAGTAGGGTAACTGTTTCCGCATGGAACCTGGAAGCAAGTTGAGATCACTGGAGTAGTGGTGTCTATTCAGTGACTTCCAAGGGCATTAGACAGGTATGGCATCTTTGAGATCTCCCCAGAGTGGCTCAATGATATTGAGGTCAGGAGACTGAGATGGCCACTCCAGAATCTTCACTTTATTCTGCTGTAGCCAATGACAGGTCAACTTGGCCTTGTGTTTTGGATCATTGTCATGTTGGAAAGTTCAAGTAGGTCCCATGCGCAGCTAACTGGCTGATGAATGCAAATGTTCCTCCAGTATTTTTTGATAACATACTGTATTCATCTTCCCATCAATTTTGACCAAATTTCCTGTGCCTTTTGTAGCTCACACATCCCCAAAACATCAGCGATCCACCTCCGTGTTTCACAGTAGGAATGGTGTACCTTTCATCATAGGCCTTGTTGACTCCTCTCCAAAAGTAGTGTTTATGGTTGTGGCCAAAAAGCTCCATTTTGGTCTCATCACTCCAAATTACTTTGTGCCAGAAGGTTTGAGGCTTGTCTCTGTGCTGTTTGGTGTATTATAAGCGAGATACTTTGTGGAATTTGCGCAGTAATGGCTTTCTTCTGGTGACTCGACCATGCAGCCCATCTTTCTTCAAGTGCCTCCTTATTGTGCATCTTGAAACAGCCACACCACATGTTTTCAGAGAGTCCTGTATTTCACCTGAAGTTATTTGTGGGTTTTTCTTTGCATCCCAAACAATTTTCCTTGCAGTTTTGGCTGAAATTTTAGTTGGTCTACCTGACTGTGGTTTGGTTTCAACAGAACCCCTCATTTTCCACTTTTTGATTAGAGTTTGAACACTGCTGATTGGCATTCTCAATTCCTTGGATATCTCTTTATATCCCTTTTCATGTTTTATACAGTTCAACTACTTTTTCCTGCAGATACTTTGACAATTCTTTTGCTTTCCCCATGATTCAGAATCCAGAAAGGTCAGTGCAGCACTGGATGAAAGATGAAAGGGTCTGTCAGGATTCCAGTAACTCATTGACCTTTTTATACACACACTTATTACAAGCAAACAAATCACAGGTGAGGATGGTTACCGTTTAATAGCCATTCAAACCCCTTTGTGTCAACTTGTGTGCATGTTATCAGGCCAAAATCACCAGGGTATGTAAACTTTTTTGATCAGGGTCATTTGGGTAGTTTCTGTTGTGATTATGATTTAAAGAGTAAACACAGTTGATTGATAATAAATGGCTTCAGCCAAACACTAACCATGAGTGAAAGAAATGTTTTTGTTTTATCATTCATATTCTCTGAAAAATGGCCAAGAAATCATAAATTCTGCCAGGGTATGTAAACTTATGAGCACAACTGTAACACCAAAATGTCAGGAAAAAAAATCAAAAACAGAATCACTGAATTGGAAAAAGGATCACCCCTTATTTCAGTATTTTGTTGGACCACCTTTTGCTTTAAATACAGGCTTTAGTCTGTTGGGATATGTCTCTACTAACTTTGCACATCTAGACTTTGCAATATTTGCCCAATTTTTAAGGTGGTCAGATGAGAATAAAATTAAATTATTTGGCCTCAACACCTAACAAAATGTCTGTCAGAAATCCAATACAGCTCACCATCCAAGTAACACCATTCCTACAATAAAGCATGGAGGTGGTAATATCCTGTTATGGGATGTTTCTCTGCCACAGGGACTGAAGCACCTGTCAGGATAGAAGGAAAAATTGATGGGACAAAATACCATTCAATTCTTGAGGAAAATCTGCTGACCTCTACCAGAAAGTTGTCAATGGGAAAAGGGTGGATGTCCTTGCATGGCCTAGTCAGAGCCCAGACTTAAAGTGGTTGTAAACCCACAGGAAAAAAAAAACCTGCAAAACAAAGGCATAATGAGCTAGTATGCTGTGATTGACCACAGCAGCTGAAGAAACAGCACAAGCGGGCCGTTTCTTCAGTGTGCATGTGCCGATGATGTCGACACATGCTGATATAGTGAATATCTCCTAAACGGTGCAAGATTAGGAGATGTGCACGGTACCTACAGGTAAGCTTTATTATAGGCTTACCTGTAGGTAAAAGTGGTGTGTTTACAACCACTTTAAACCCCATGGAAAATCTGTGAAATGACTTCTGTGGACTGCGGTCATGATCAAATGTAACTGAACTTGAACAGTTCTGCAAAGAAGAGTGGGAAAATATTGCAGAGTCCGAGATGTGCAAAGTTAGCAGAGACAAATCCCAACATACTAAAGGCTTTAATTAAAGCAAAAGGTGGTCCAATAAAATACTGACATAAGGGGGGGTGATCCTTTTTCCAACTCAGTGATTCTGTTTTTGAATTTTTATCTTTTCTGACATGTTGATGTTATATCTTTCACTTGGATGTTATAAGTTGCACTAGTAAATACAGCTGCATAAAACAAAAACTGTGTCTGTGTCAGGCTGCAAAGCAACAAAATGTGATTATTTTAAAGGGGGGGGTGATTTTTTTTCTATACCCATTGTACACACAGTATTTACTCCAAGCTGGATCAGCGTGACTATAAAATATCCATACCTGGATTTCTTTTTTAAGGGTCGGGTCACACCAGAATCGCGATATGGCAGCCTAATAATTTGAATGGGCTGCAAATTACACTGGGACACAGAAAAAGTACTGCATGCACTATTTTTGAAAAACATGCTGTACCAAATGGCATGGTACTGTGGTACCATGCCATCTGGTGCCTGCAAATGCAATGCATTTGCAATCTTTGTTTGGGGTGCGGTTAACAATGTATTGGCACCCAAAGATCACAGTGCGTTTTACCCACAGTACAGGAAACCTGCACGGAACACATCTTTCCCACATCGTGTTCTGGTATGAACTGGTCCTGTCTCTAGAAAAATTCTGGCTGTAAAATATGCATTGTATTTCCTGTGATTATAATGTTTATTGTACATCTAAACTTTGTGCACAGTTAAAATAAAAAATATTTGGTTCTTGTCAAACACAGCACCAAATAGCGAGGAATGCTTTCTATATCACAGAGCTCCCCATAATGTGATGCTAACCTCCCCAAATATTGTCACCCATGAATTAGTGTTATTTACAAAGTACTGCTGACAATACTTAAACCATGCTATCCGTGTGCGTAGTTCAGTGGTATCATGATAATGTATCCGTAAAAATGTGAAACGTTTGACAGCCACAGGCGGCATTCAGAAAGGCGCAGGCACCTATTCTGCATTCAGGCTGCCTTTGTTAGTCTGTATCCAGCCTGGGCTGTATGAGGGCAGCATATAGACGTGGATGCAGACACCGCAAATGCACAGAAACAGCCGCATGTCAAAATGTGAAAGCCATACTGGAGCCATACTCGGTGCTTTGCACGGCTGTCAAATTTTGAATTGGCATCCCTGGCAGTGGTGTGCAGAAACCCATATCAACCCAATCATAGGTCAATCTGCCCATTCACATAAAAGGTGCTTTTGATTGACTTACAAGGATGTAGGCTCCTGATGACTGCTAATGTTATAGGATTATCAGTGATATGAGTGCAAGGGATGACAAAGATGCAGCCTTGTATATCAGCCCGGTTTGCACTTGTGCGATGTCAGATATCGCATGTGATTCGCACCCACACTGCAGTGCCGATCACACGCGATGGCTGTGCAGTGCGAATTCAGCGATACAGTTGTATGGCTGAATTCACATTGGATTTGCATAAGAAAAGTACAGGGACTTTTTCTTTTCCCGCACTGGAATCGGATCGCATGGGTGTTCTCACCCATGCGATCCAATTCCTGTCAGAATCCACAGTTTGCACTCTGGGGGTGTCATTAACATTGTATTGACACCCGCAGCGGTTCGCAGAGGGCAGTGTGAACTGCTGAGCAGGAGAGATGCGATGATGGAATTGTGCTGGTTCCTGCATCGCAAGAGTGTGAACCTAAGCTCAAAGAGAAGACACAAAACACCGTTGCTCACATGCTTTCCAAGTTTAATGTGTTAAAGTGATAATACATTCTTACCTGCTCTGTGTAATGGCAGCCCAGATCCTCCTCTTCTTGGGGCCCTCGCTGGCACTCCTGGCCCCTCCCTCCCGTCGGGTGCCCCCACAGCAAGCAGCTTGAAATGGGGCACCTGAGCTGAGCCGCTGCTCTGTGTGTCCATTCAGACACGTCCCCGCCTCCTCTCTCTCCTCATTGGCTCACTGACTTTGACAGCCACGGGAGCCAATGGCGCCTGCTGCTGTGTCTCAGCCAATCAGGAGGGAGAGTCTTGGACAGCCGAGGCTCGCGTGCAACATCGTTGGATCGAGATGGGGCTCAGGTAAGTATTTGGGGGGAGGGGGGCTGCTACACACAGAATGTTTTTTATCTTAATGCATAGAATTCATTAAGATAAAAAAAACCTTCTGGCTTTAGCACCACTTTAAACAGAAATGGATCAAATTACACAGATGATTACTTTCTTTTTAGTAGTAGCGCAGACCACATGGAAAAGCACATCAATTCGTGTTAGCAAGTTACCAGTACTAACATATAGGATACTAACAGAGAAAGTGAATGTCAGAATAAACACAAAACTGAACAAAGATGGCATAAACAAAGTGTGGCTAAGCTGCATCAAACAGGAGAGACAAAACACTGTTGCTCACTTGCTTTCCAAATTTAAAGTGGACCTTCAGTTATTTTTTCATCTATCCATCTATTAAATCCTCTGCCCTTGTTGTTTTAACTTTGGATAGTAAAACATTTTTTTCTGCCAGTAAATACCTTATACCTTATATCCCCCCTCACACAGTGTCACTCTCCTCACCCCTCCTCGGCTCCTCCTCTGCTGTGGTGAGTGCATGATGCGCCGCGGCACTGCCATGAACGAGTGGACTGGCTTCTGTTCAAGAATGGCTCCAGACGGCACCATTACGCCAGCCGAGCGTGTACGAGCTTTCCCATGCCTGGCCGGCTTCGGAACAGCACATGCGCAGTTGCATGGTTGGCTCGAGGCCATCTTATTTTATGGGAAGCGGTGCCCGTAACAGTTATTTACGGGCAGCCCAAAAGTGGGCTTAAATTTTCAGGCTACCCGTAAATTAACGGGCGGTTGTTAACACTGGGGAGGGGGGATGAATCATAAGAGGGCCAATGAAAGCTGCAGAGCTAGAGGTGTGCCTTTGTGTCTGTGTAAATCCAGGAAGTGAACAGGCAGCAGCTTCAGCTGCCCACAGTTAAAATGGCTGCAGCCAGACTCAGTGGAGGAAGATTTCTGCAGCATATTTGGCAAGTACAGAATCACATTATATATAAAATAATATGCAAAGTGGTTGGAGGGAAGCTTCAAAATGGCAAAGATATTTTTTTACAAATTATGTGAGCAGACTGCAGTTCCTCTTTAAAGTGAACTTGTTGGTTTCATTCTCTTGAAGTTACACTACAAATCATTAGAGCTCCCTCTAGCTGCAGCCTAGTAATAGCAATACTGGGAGGTTTTTTTTTTTTTTATTTACTTGCTACACTTACAGTAATATTGGTAAGTGTAATGTAATTTGTAGTTCAACGTTTTCACTATATCCATTACTGTTGGGGAATATGTCACAAAGCCAAATGCCTGTCCTAGTCTTTGATGGATGCTCCCATCCTCTGACTTGCAGGCCTCATACTAGTTTCAAGGCAATAATCTCATTCTTGATAAAGTTGAGGTCATCGCCGCAAGTATGCAGGCTGGGAGTCTAAGATCTGCTGCTTACATCAGATTTTTTATGAGCAGTTCCCTTTAATGAATATCCATTTTTTTATGTATTATCTTTGTTTATAACTTTTAAAATCTCTTCAAAGTATTCTTAGGAGCCAATGCTGTTTGTTTTCAGCATGGGCCTATTAGTATTCAGCCCATGTTGCTTTGGGTGCAAGGTAAAAAAAGTTTACTGAAGAAGGATTTTGCAAAGTGTTTGTAAAGACTGAAAGTTTTAAACCTTCATGCATTTTATGCATGAATGTAAAAAAAAACCTTCTTTGTGTAGCAGCCCCCCCCCCCCAGTCCCCCTAATACCTGAGCCCAGTGATGTGCACGAGAGCCTCAGCTGTCCGGGGGTCTCTCCTTCCTCATTGGCTAAGACAGCAGTGGGAGCCATTGGCTGCTGTCATTTACAACTAGTGAGCCAATGAGGTGGGGGGTAGAGTGGAGTCGCGGCTCTGTGTGTGAATGGACACGCAGAGCTGACACCTTTTGGAGCAAGCCTGCATGGGTGCCCCCATTGCAAGCCGCTTGCTCTGAGGGCAATTGGCAGGAGGGAGGGGCCAGAAGCACCGGCAGGGGACATGAAAAGAGGAGGAGTGGGGCTGTTCTGTGCAAAATCATTGCACAGAGAAGGTAAGCATGACATGTTTGTTATTTAAAAGAAAAAAGGGTTGACTTTAATATCACTTTAAGTTTGTTTTAGGGGGTTTATGTACCTGTTGGTGTTAAGATTAGAGTTTAGAGAAGTTGTGACTGACTTACAAGATAGGGAACCACATAGTATTCAGTCTATGTAATGCTTCAGAAGACTGTCTGAGACTGTGAATGTGCTGCAGTTGTGGTTGGAAATTGAACATTCTATAGGAGACAGTCAGAGACTGTCAACTTGTAGGCAGGTGCAATCTACTTTCTTCACTGAAGGTGTTGCTCTTCCACAGCGGCACTACAATTGGAGAGGAAGTCAAGAGGAACATAGTTCCTATATGGTTTCCTGGGTCACGGTAGAAGCAATCCAACTGGATTCTGCTGCCGCATGTGACCATGTAGCCATCTTGGGTCAGGCAGAGCCTATTTAAGGCCCTGGCTCCCAGGCTTGGAACTTTTGCGTGTTGTAAAGTTGGGACAGGTACTCTGTCTGGTAGGGGCATAACTAGTGGCAGGGAAAGGTTCTTGACGAGGAGGGAAAGCGTAGGGCACCCAACTTTTCCGAATGGCCAGACCTCATTCTGCCCCTCTCAACAGGCGATGTCCGTTCGGCTAAATCCTGCTCTCCACACACTGTTGGACCTGTCAGCGTTCCTGGCTGGGCCGCCTTCCCACTGGGTTTTTTGTGAACTGTCCTTGTATTCTTTTAATAAGTTCTTTCATCCCACTGGAACTGTGTGTGTTATTGTCGCCGCACCATGCTGCATCCCACCTACACATTTTTTACTTGAGACTGCTAGATCACTTCAATTACAACTTTATAAATTTATGTTCCCACACACACCAGGGACTGTTGGGGTCTGAGGGCCACACAACAAGAAACAAAATCGTACATGTGGTCACTGGGCAACAGGTTGGAAATCCAAACCAGGGGTTTAGAGGGATAGGGTTAGAATCCTAGGGGAAGGCTGTTTTCTTTATTAAAGGGAGCATTTAAAAAATGCATTTGTGCCTAAGGAATACTCTGAAAGATGTTCCTTTTATCTCAAATTCCTCCTGAAAAATAAAATTGCACTTCCTAGTGTGTGAGTGTTCCGAGGCACTCCTGTACCTGCAGCCTCATAGCTGTAGATCTGCTGTGTGAGATTTAGTGATGTCTGATTGCTGTTCTCCATGTTGGAGGCTCTGACGTGAGGAAGCAAAGCCCTGCCTCTACCAAAATGGCTGCCTCCACACAGAGATACAGTGCAGAATAAGGTATGGTAAGTCAGTAATAGAGAAATATCAGTCTCAGGGAGGCCACAAGTAATACCGGTGACTATTCCTTTTCCTGTTCAGCTTTTGGGAACAGCTTCCAAAATTTAGATCCTCATTAAAGGATAAGTTCACCTTTTAAAAAAATAAAAATAAATGCACATCTTTTTGCAGGTAAAATGTGCATTTTATTATTTTTTTTAGTTGGAGCCTGAAAAGCATTGTACTGCAATCTGCCATGCAGACTCCTGCAAACTTCTCAGTGTACCTGTCTGTCTGTTGGTACCTCGTACTGGCAGGCAGATACACACTGACAGCAAAAGCTCCAGTAGTTCATTGAAACTACAAGCCGACAGCTGCAAAATCTGTCGGGATTTGTGGTTTCCCATCACAAAGGACTGAGAATGAATGACATGGCCGGACGGGTGGAGCACAGCATGGCCACGTTATTTTCAAACAGTGACAGCGGATGCCCACCCACTGTCACTGGGGGGGGGGGGGGTTGGGCTGCTGCAGCTGCTGGAACATGTTAAATGTTCCACCCTAAATACGGGTGGCACATGTAACGTTCCAAAAGGTGAACGTATTATTTAAGTCCACATTATAAAAGTTGAATTAAGTATGTTTGATTATTATACTCTGAGGCTGGGTTCACACTATTGCGAATTGGATGCAGCGAGATTTTGACCTGCTCTCTATGGCAATTTAGCCACAGCCGCAGATAGTTTGCTGCGATCAGAAGCGGCTAAACACAGCAACACTTTGTGCTATGGCTGCACACAAACTGGCCAACTCTGCACAAATAATGACCCTGGGTGCACACTGTCCAGGTTCGATATTTGCATGTAACTATCAAATGAGCAGTTATATGTGAACAGCAATCCCACTTGCCAATGATATGTTTGGTGTTTTTGCCTTCTTCTGGATCAACTGTGGGTATAGGATTGTGTATAGGGGATTGTATGATTTTTTTTTTTTTTCATTTTTATTTGTTAAACTACATGGACTTGTGTCTTTTTTCAACCAAACTATGTAACTATGTGTAGAGTGTACATATCTGTGCAGGCAGTATTTACAACCACTGGCAAGAAGTTACTGGTTCTTGCAGACGGCTGTCCATGGCTGCACACAAACTACCATGTGAATGTAGCCTTATAAAAATCTGACCCTATCTTGGTTAGTACATGAAGAAGTCCAAGGCATTGGGTACAATAAAAAATGTGAATCTCCTATAAATTACTGACTTTATTTTAGCTCCTGCTTTTTGGTAGGTTTTCCCAGTTATTGCATTGTTTCAGATCCACAAAACACAAGGGATAAAAATAATTCAGTGCTGCAATCTGCACGTTAGGATGATTTCATTAATTAGGACGTTGAGTGAAGACATCCATGAATCGCCTTGGAAACCGAATGCAAGTGGGAAGATTAGGTCTATAACTTGTTACTGATCTAATAATCACCGCAAGGTGTTGAATTTCATTTTCTCAAGCACAGTTTGTTTCTATCTAAGCTGGTTTCATTTTACACTATTTTCCAGATAATTCAATAAGGTGGTGCAAAAACATATTAATATGCAAAGTTCTGACTTTGTTTTTTAAGTGTTAGAGGTGAGGTTTAAGCATCTAAGCTAAATTAAATTACAAAAAAAAGATGACATTGAATGCCCAATGCTTTTGCTCATTGCACCAATGATCTCTGCAAGAGGATCTACCAGCCGAACATCCTGCAGAATCTGACACTTCCAGGAGAGTCAGATTCCTGCCCCCCTGCTGTGCTCAGTGGTTTAATCTATTGGCCCCGCCTTAGTAGAGGACACAATATTGACTTAAAGCGGAGTTGCACCCAAAAATGGAACTTCCGCTTTAAGGGAGGTGACCCCCTGACATGTCACATTTGGCATGTCATTTTTTTTTTTGGGGGGGGGGGGATTGGATACCCTCTTTTTAGAGAGTCCCAGCTCCCACTTCCTCCCGGCGCACCGTGGCACAGAAAGGGAGATCACCTCTCTCTCCTCCCTCTCGGCAATCCTCACAGGTCCCAGATGATTGCCCGGCCAGTCACGGCGCGCAGCTCACGCATGCGCAGTGGGTGCCTGGCTGTGAAGCCACAGCCAGGCGCCCACAGTTACAATGCCGATGCCGCAGAGAGGAGGGGGAGATGAGCGGGGCTTTGTTCCCCACATCGCTGGACCCTGGGACAGGTAAGTGTCCAATTATTAAAAGTCAGCAGCTGCAGTATTTGTAGCTGCTGACTTTTAATTCTTTTTTTTTTTTTCTAAGCAGAACTCCGCTTTTAAGATTGGTGGGTCAAACCACCTAATGTAGCAGGGGACCTGGAATCGGACAATCCCACACGTGCCAGGTCTTCAAAAACTTTATTAGGCAGATATCACTAGCACAGAAGACAGGAGGGGTAATTATTCCATGCCTTCTGTTCAAGGAGCACTCTACTCTTCGGTTGCTTTTAAGCATTACTAAAATATGACATTAATTACAGCAGGCCTGGATCTACAGGGGTCCTGGTGTGGGCTTTGCATTTCTATCACACTGTGTGACAGACTGTCAGTGACTCACACACAGTGTTGACATTTTTTTTTACTGAACCCCCATATCAGATATGTTAGATTTGGCCCTGAATTACAGTCTTGATAATTGCCTCCTCTTGTCCCCTCTTGTCCTAATTCCAGGAAAATCACTTAATACGCAACAGAAATAAATACACATGTATGAACGGTCTCATCTGCCTAAGAATTTCTGTACTTTTTAAAAAAAATCTGCCAAACAGTACAGCCAAGAGGGCACCACCACTTTCTGTGTTCGTTAAGGAATACAGTGGTTTAATTTTTCTGTCTGCAGCCTGCTGATTGGACAACGAAGGAGCAGCAGTAAATTAATGAGACATCAGTTCTGCTAAATCTGCTCACCCTCCTCTTGTCAGCACACAGGCATGCAGCAGAAGCTGATTGACTCCAAGTGCTGTCAATCCCTCTCCAGTCTGTACAGGGGAAGAGAGAAGGCTAATAAGAGAGATTCCGGTACAGAAGCTGGTTCTATGTAAAAACACATTTAATTATTATTTTTTAATGAATACATAACTGGATTCAATTGTGTTTTTACATATGCCTGGAGTTCAGCCACTGTAAGACCAGGCCTTTTCTGGCACTTTTTGTTTACATCAGTGGTTCTCAACCTGAGGGTCAGATGATGATTTGCCAGGGGTCACCAAATCCTTGGCTGTTCCTGAAGCCCGCACCGCTCTCCCAGCCTTTTTGCGGTCGCCCAGCAGGGCTGTCCCTGGAGCCCGCAGCTGCCCACTCAGCCTCTTCGCAGCTGCCCATTCAATTCACGGCATGACTGGGGGGCAGAGACTAGAGGTCAGCTGACTGGTGAGGAATGTGAAGTGGGAGGGGCTGGAGGAAACCCTATCCCCTGATTTCGGCATAGCTTTCACTGCTACGAGACACCACAAAGTCAGAGACACATTGAGTAACACTACCTGTGATTATAGTTGCCATTAAAGGTTCCCACTACAGTTCTCAGATCAGCAGATAACCTTGATCAAGAGCACTGATCCCAACTCCCCACCACTCATCCCATTCCCCCACCCCCCACCAAGGAGTAAGAGAAGGAATAAAAATAGAGAATACATGGAAGGGAGAGGAAAATAGGGGGAGGAACAAAGAAAAAGGGAGAAAAAGAATAAGAGAAAGAACAAGAAATACGGCTAGAAAGAGGGATGGGGAAAAAAACAAGAAATTAGCATAGAGAGATAAAAGGGAAAGAAAGGAGAACAAAGAGAAACAGTGATACATCCTAAAATGTACCATAAAGGGTTTTAATACTGTAATGCCCCGTACACACGGTCGGACATTGATCGGACATTCTGACAACAAAATCCTAGGATTTTTTCCGACGGATGTTGGCTCAAACTTGTCTTGCATACACACGGTCACACAAGGTTGTCGGAAAATCCGATCATTCTGAACACGGTGACGTAAAACACGTACGTCGGTACTATAAACGGGGCAGTAGCCAATAGCTTTCATCTCTTTATTTATTCTGAGCATGCGTGGCACTTTGTGCGTCGGATTTGTGTACACACGATCGGAAATTCCGACAACGGATTTTGTTGTCGGAAAATTTTATAGCCTGCTCTCAAACTTTGTGTGTCGGAAAATCCGATGGAAAATGTGTGATGGAGCCCACACACGGTCAGAATTTCCGACAACAAGGTCCTATCACACATTTTCCATTGGAAAACCCGACCGTGTGTACAGGACATAAGAGTGGAAGGGACTCAGGGAGCGCTAAATGTCCGTGGGTTAGGGCTGCAAATTACTTGTCTTGCCTTGGGTGCTGACAACCCAAGCTATGAAAATAATTTTACGGTTGGGGGGTCCCCACAACTTGAGAAATTTTATCAAGGGATCACGGCACTAGAGAGGTTGAGAACCACTGGTTTACATGGAACAATCAGTATTTTTTGCTACAAAATTTCTTAGAACCACCAAACATTTATATATGTTTGTAGCAGAGGCTCTAGAGAATACATTGATGGGTTTTAATCTTTTTTTTTATGTGACACGGTATTTGCTCAGCGGTTTTTCAAATGCAATTCTTTTGGAAAAAATTTACTTTTTTGAATTGCAATGCAAAAAAACACAATACATAACCCAATTTTTTGATAAAATATAAAAGATGATGTTATGCCGAGCAAATAGAAAGCAAACATGTCACGCCTTTTTGTACCTAATAAAAATAGTTTGTAAACAAAAAAAAAAAAAATTCACACGCCTGTGCATTGGCAACAAACAACTTAAATTTTACTATCCATTGGCGACACTTCAAAAGCCTTTACAGGTTATCACTTTAGATTTACACAGGAGGTCTGGTGCTAGAATTACTGCCCATGATCCAACGTTCCTGGTGATACCTCACCTTATGTGGGACGATCACTATTTGCGGCATCGATGTGTGCGTTCGCCTTTGCCCATGAGCACGGGGCAGTGGGGGAACTTTAAATTGTTTGTTCATATTTTTATACTGTCACTATAAATTCTTTTTTTTATATATATATATATATATATATATATATATATAATCACTTTTATTGCTGTAAACAGAAATAGGCATGTGACAGGTACTCTTTATGGAGAGATCTGGGGTCTTTAAGATCCCACCTCTGCCCTCAAAAGCATTTGATTAAACCAAGATCTAATGCTTTTGATTTTTGAAAAGGGCACCGTTCACATCTGGGTAAACCAGAAGAGATGTTAGGTCATCGCTTCTGGGTTACCATATCAGAGAGCCGAACAACATCGATCTGGTCTTTGTTCGGCTCTGTGATCAGTCAGCAGAAGCATCGGCTGGTCACTGGGGACTCCCAGTAGGAAGGTAGGTCCCGATAAAGCCACAAAAAGCAGGGTGGGGAGTCCCCTCCCGCTGCTTGTAAAAGCCATCCAGTGGCTAGTTAGCCATGAGGATTGCTTTTACAAGAGAACCGACTGTCGACTATAAAAAAAGGTACCAAGATGATGCCTGCATCATGCCAGTATAATCACTTGAAGTCCAGTTACCTACCAGGTACGTGACTGGTCGGTAAGTGGTTATAAAAAAAAAAAAGAAAAAAAACACAACATGGATTGCATGTGTAGCACACTAAGGAGCCACAAGTGTAAAAGTGATCCCCCACCCTGCACAGCCAGGCACACCGCATCTTCACAGCACACTTGAGTCAAGAAACAGTCCAGAGCTTTGTTTTTTTTTTATATTTTATTGAGGGGTCTAACCTTGGATCGGGATATTATGGGATGCCCATTTCACTTTTAGCAAACAAACTCTTCAGGGACACAACTATATATATATATATATATATATATATATATATATATATATATATATACACTTCTCCTCTTCCTCCTGCACAAATCTTGATTGCAGCACTACAACTCCCAAGACCAGCTGACACTGTTGGGTGAACTGAAAAAAGGCTCTGTCAGATTGATAGCCAAAGCCCTTTACAGGCAGGAACCGCAGGCCCCTTGTTTGTGTAGCAAAGTCCCAGTGCCCAGCTGTCCCCCTGTGGCTACTGATCCCAGCACCACCTCTTCAGGCACTGCTAGTTCACCTGGCTGCAGCTACCCCTTTCACTAGCCCTCCTGGCTACTCTTCCATAGTCCTCCCAGCCTGACTCTGCATCCATCCCACACTGCTCACCTCAGTCCTCTCAGGATACCCTTTCAGTCCTCCTGGCTGTCTCACTCAACAGCCGCCCAGCTGTCTTCCTCCCTGGAGATTTGCCCACCAGTGTTCTCATGGTGTCCCCCTGCACCCGTGCCTCCGGTCAGGACACCCCTGTGTGTCCTGAAGAGGGTCCCTTCCGCACCCAATCTCCCAGACCCGAGGTTCACTCCCCCCCCCCCAGACTAGGGAGTTACCCTCAAGGGTCTCCGACAGCCTCCTAACACTCCATCTCCAGCTTCCACCTTAACTCCACTGCCCCAGCTGGACTGACTCTGAGTATTTGAGAGGGCCTGCCCCCTGCCAACCCATCTGTTGGGGATTGGTCAGGGCCCTCATGAATTCTCCAGGCAGTACCTCCTCATCTCCACTCCCATTCTTCTGGAAGTTTCCAGCAAGTTCCAGAAGTAGGGGAAGGTCTCAGAGATGCTGGCTGTGAGTCATCCAACCCTCCCTGAGTCACTCACTCGACCCAGATAAAACAACACAGGCTTAGCTGCCAGCCAGGCTGAACTATTTTCCTACAGTAACAAAAACCTATTTTAGTACACTAGAGGGTGCTACAGATAGTTTGCTCATGAATGGATGTTAAAGCGAACACAAGGGCACTTCACCAACATCTAGAAAATCACAAACAACAGTATATAGAATCATATGGTTAAAAGATGTTGTAATATGCGTATATTTGAATAAAAAACCTTCCTTTTATATCATCACATTGTGTTAGTGAGCTGAGATTAAAATTGATTGATTCTAATTGTCATGCATTGTTTTTTCCCTTAAAATGTGTGTTTTATGAAATTTCTGGGTAATCATATTTTTTTTTTTTTTTTTTTCAGCATATATGTCTCATCAGTGAAAACGGCAAAGAAAAATATAAAGTGTGACGATCATTTCAGTTTTTTTTTTTTTTTTTTTTTAAGGAAAAAATGTTTGTGGGAAGTATATTGAATGAAAATTAAAATGTATAAATAAATCTCCTTTAGTAGTGTTATGCTTCAGAGTTTGTCTTTATTTACTGTTTACATTTGGATAAACTGTTATACTGGACTGAAGTAAAACTATGGATGAAAAACTAAAGATTTAAAAATAAAGCTGAACTCCTGGCAGATGGTTAAATACACAGATGATATACAGTATCTCACAAAAGTGAGTACACCCCTTACATATTTGTAAATATTTTATTCTATCTTTTCATGTGACAACACTGAAGAAATGACACTTTGCTACAATGTAAAGTAGTGAGTGTACAGCTTGTATAACAGTGTAAATTTGCTGTCCCCTCAAAATAACTCAACACACAGCCATTAATGTCTAAACTGCTGGCAATAAAAGTGAGTACACCCCTAAATGAAAATGTCCAAATTGGGCCTAATAAGCCATTTTCCCTACCCATATCATGTGACTCATTAGTGTTACAAGGTCTCAGATGTGAATGGGGGGCAGGTGTGTTAAATTTGGTGTTATCGCTCTCACTCTTTCATACTGGTCACTGGAAGTTCAACATGACACCTCATGGCAAAGAGCTCTCTGAGGATCTGAAAAAAAGAATTGTTGCTCTTCATAAAGATGGCCTAGGCCAGTGATGGTGAACCTTGGCACCCCAGATGTTTTGAAACTACATTTCCCATGATGCTCATGCACTCTGCAGTGTAGTTGAGCATCATGGGAAATGTAGTTCCAAAACATCTGGGGTGCCAGGGTTTGCCATAACTGGCATAGGCTATAAGAAGATTGCCAAGACCCTGAAACTGAGCTGCAGCACGGTGGCCAAGACCATACAGTGGTTTAACAGGACAGGTTCCACTCAGAACAGGCCTCACCATGGTTGACCAAAGAAGTTGAGTGCATGTGCTCAGTGTCATATCCAGTGGTTGTCTTTGGAAAATAGACACATGAGTGCTGCCAGCATTGCTGCAGTGGTTGAAGGGGTGGGGGGGGTCAGCCTGTCAGTGCTCAAACTATATGCCGCACACTGCATCAAATTGGTCTGCATGACTGTCGTCCCGGAAGGAAGCCTCTTCTAAAGATGATGCACAAGAAAGCCTGCAAACAGTTTGCTGAAGACAAGCAGACTAAGGACATGGATTACTGGAACCATGTCCTGTGGTCTGATGAGACCAAGATGAACTTATTTTGTTCAGATGGTGTCAAGCTTGTGTGGCGGCAAACAGATGAGGAGTACAAAGACAAGAGTGTCATGTCTACAGTCAAGCATGGTGGTGGGAGTGTCATGGTCTGGGACAGCATGAGTTCTGCTGGCACTGGGGAGCTACAGTTCATTGAGGGAACCATGAATGCCAATATGTACTGTGACATACTGAAGCAGAGCATGATCCCCCTCCCTTTGGAGACTGGGCTGCAGGGCAGTATTCCAACGTCATAACGACCCCAAACACACCTCCAAGACGATCACTGCCTTGCTAAAGAAGCTAAGGGTAACGGTGATGGACTGGCCAAGCATGTCTCCAGACCTATTCAGCATCTGTGGGGCATCCTCAAATGGAAGGTGGAGGAGCGCAAGGTCTCTAACATCCACCAGCTCTGTGATGTCGTCATGGAGGAGTGGAAGAGGACTCCAGTGGCAAACTGTGAAGCTCTGGTGAACTCCACGTCCAAGAGGCTTAAGGCAGTGCTGGAAAATAATGGTGGCCACAAAAAATATTGTAACTTTGGGCCCAATTTGGACATTTTCACTTGGGGATGTACTCACTTTTGTTGCCAGTGGTGTAGACATTAATGGCTGTGTGTTGAGTTATTTTGAGGGGACAGAAAATTCACACTGTTATACAAGCTGTACACTCACTACTTCACATTGTAGCAAAGTGTCATTTCTTCAGTGTTTTCACATGTAAAGATATAATAAAATATTTACAAAAATGTGAGGGGTGTACTAACTTTTGTGAGATACTGTACATATAAATTAGCCGTTTTACCTGCCAAAGCATTTGAATTTATGTCCATGCTCTTTTGAGATTTACACAGCTCTGCCACACAGCACAGACCTGCCTGGTAGGGCAGGAGACCTGATTTTTTTTTTTTCTCTGCCAAAGTGCAATAACACTTATGGCCCCGTACACATGATAGGATTTTCCAACAACAAAACCGTGAATTTTTTTCCAAAGGCTCAAACTTGTCTTGCATACACATGGTCACACAAATGTTGTCGGAAATTCCGAACGTCAAGAATACGGTGAAGTACAACACATACGACAAGCCGAGAAAAATGAAGTTCAGTTGCTAGTGCGGCTCTTCTGCTTGATTCCTAGCATGCATGGACTTTTGTGCGTCAGAATTGTGTACACACGATCGGAATTTCCCACAACAAGTTTTGTTGTCAGAAATTTTGAGAACCTGCTCTCAAACATTTGTTGGCGGAAATTCCGCCAACAAATGTTCTATGGAGCATACACACGGTCGGATTTTCTGACAACAAGCTCACATCCAACATTTGTTGTCGGAAAATCCTATCGTGTGTACAGGGAATAACAGGTCTTGCTCCTCTCCCAGCCTGTGACTGGACAGTGAAGAAGAAGCAGCAAACTGATGAGGTCATCTCTCTTTGACTCTTTTTTTTTTTTTTTTCGTCCTGTATGTCTTTTGTCAGCACATGATCCAATTGACTTCTTGCGCAGCTATTCCCTTTCCCAATAGGAGCTCTACACAACAATGAATTGCAAGAGGCTGATGTCAAGTCAAATTCAGCTACTTACACTACTTGCAATTGGTAATTGTCTGGTTTTTCTTTTTAAATACAGTTATTATATACAACGTAGTCATATCAAAGATAATATCTGGGCTCTTGCCTATGTTAGAGGCAATGGACTTTGCGTCAAAATTGCTATTGTGCGATGTTGATGAGGGGTTGGGGGGGGCACATCTCAACGCATTTGGTGGATGTGAGCTTCATCAGAAGACATCAAGGTAAATAAAACATATTTGAGAATTATTGATCTCTTTATGAAATATACAATGTATTACAATATATTTGAATTACATTTTTATTCGCAAATCAAAAAATGAAAACCATTACACACTCAATTAAAAATAGTGATGCTGTGGGGTGCAGGGTGCAGGGTTAAGGGAAGAAAAAGTGGTCTCACCAGTTGTCAAACCCAAGAGGCAGGATGGGCACCTAGGAGCTCAGATCAATGGGCTACCATTTCTTTACAACCTATATGCATAATAAAATTCACGTCAGTCAACAACTGGTGAGTAAAGGGGACCCACTCAACATATGCTAAAATACATATACTGTACTGTACATAGCAAAGAGTATGCAACTGCAAACCACTCAAGTGTTGCTTTAGCAGTGTGTTTGGGGTCATTGTCCTGCTGGAAGGTGAACCTCCATCCTAGCCTCAAATCACACACAGAGTGGTACAGGTTTTGCTCAAGAATATCCCTGTATTTAGCACCATCCATCTTTCCCTCAACTCTGACCAGTTTCCCAGTCCCGACTGCTGAAAAACATCCCCACAGCATGATGCTGCCACCTCCATGTTTCACTGTGGGGATGGTGTTCTTTGGGTGATGTGATGTGTTGGGTTTGCGCCAGACATAGCATTTTCTTTGATGGCCAAAAAGTTACATTTCAGTCTCATCAGACCAGAGCACCTTCCTCCATACATTTTGGGAGTCTCCCACATTGTTTTTTGCTGAAAGTTATGGCTTTCTTCTGGCCACTCTGCCATAAAGCTCAACTCTATGGAGCATACGGCTTATTGTCATCGTATGTACAGATACTCAAGTCTCTGCTGTGGAACTCTGCAGCTCCTCCAGGGTTACCTTAGGTCTCTGTGCTGCCTCTCTGATTAATGCCCTTCTTGCCCAGTCAGTGAGTTTTGGTGTGCGGCCGTCTCTTGGCAGGTTTGCTGTTGTGCCATGTTCTTTCCATTTGGTTATGATAGATTTGATGGTGCTCCTAGGGGTCATCAAAGATTTGGATATTTTTTTATAACCTAACCCTGACTTGTACTTCTCAACAACATTGTCCCTTACTTGTTTAGAGAGTTCCTTGGTCTTCATGGCAGTGATTGGTTAGTGGTGCCTCTTGCGTAGGTGTTGCAGCCTCTGGGGCCTTTCAAAAAGGTGTGTATATGTAATGACAGATCATGTGACACTTAGATTGCACACAGGTGGACATCATTTCTCTAATTATGTGACTTCTGAAGGTAATTGGTTGTACCAGAGTTTTTTTATGGGCTTCATAACAAAGGGGGTGAATACATACACACATACCAATTATCAGTTTTTTATTTCTGAAAAATAGTTTTATGTATATATTTTTCTAATTTTACTTCACCAACTTAGACTATTGTGTTCTGATCCATCACATATAATTCAGATTAAAAAAAACATTGAACTAAAGGCTGTAATGTAACAAAATAGGTAAAAAGCCAAGGGGGTGAATACTTTTGCAAGGCACTGTATATGTATCTCTTGGCAGCAATACACACTATTTGTTCCTTTGCCAATAAAGTTTACATGATTCATATGAATTTAATCATCATTGACTATATACCATCCTCTGGAACAGCGCTCCCCTACTTGTTTATACTGAGGGCTACAGGGATACCAATGAGCCACATGTCCATCCAACACCCCTAGGGATATTGGGGCCAGCTAGACCACCCTTTCCTACATCCCCACCCTATTAGCACCACTATCAATGTACATAAAATATAAATATACAACTAATAGTGCACAAATAATATGGCAAAAAGAAAATAGAATCATTAGGACATATTTATTATATTACTATTCATTTATTTATTTATTACTGGTACATCTACAATGCCGTCAATTTATGAGCTTTACATATTTTTATTATACATTCAGATTGATCCTTGCCCTCAAGGAGCTTACAATTTACGGTCCCTCACTCACTCATATATAAACATACTATCAATGTACATTGAATTCATTGAATGAATATAAATACACAACCAATAGTGCAAAAATAATATGGTGAAAAGAAAATAGAAGCATAAGGACATCTTTATTATATTACAGAAACAATCCAATATTATTGGCAAACTATATGTGGATAGCAGAGATATAGACCAAGCTAATATATTGTAACATTTCAACATTTTAGTACACATTTTTGGTTTAGTTTTTAGGATAATTTGAATTTATAAAGCTGCATTCTGGGCAGAAAAATAAAATATCACTATGTGATTCAATTATGTATTGATTAAAATCAAAGTGAATTTTGAATGTTTGAATGAAGCTTGTACAGTATATGCGCAAACTTTGGTCTTCATATTAATTATTTCTACTATTAATTTTCTGTAATCCCTTCAGCAGCAAGTCTGCCATTCACTATCATACAGCAAGCCTGGTAGAGAAAGGGCCAGCAGTGTAAGCCAGTCTAAGGCCTCATTCACTCGTCCTAAATTAGCCATGGTGTGGCAAGTATATTGCGGATAGCGCTTTGCTCATGTAATTGTATCTTTTATTTTATTTAAAAAAAAAAAAAGAAAAAAAGTATACTGCAGATACCTGTGTTCAGGATCCCAGGTGTTCTCAGCCTGTACAACTCAATGACAGGCTGAAGGGAGCTGGGGCTGTCTGTGGATACCTACTAGATTTCCAAACTTTGCTGTGATTGATTGAATGTAAAACAGGGTTAAAGACATAGGCGTGCGCACAGGGTGTGCTGGGTGTGCCTGGGCACACCCTAATTACCTAGTGCGCATTAGCATTATCGCTCTGTGGGCAGCGGGGAGACCTCCTTCTTACCAGCTCTGCCATAAGAGAAGTGCTTACACACTTCTCTTTCACTGTCCTGGGAGATCAATGTGCCAGAGCCATATATATAGACACATACACACACACGTGTGTTTGAGCTTTGGGGTGCACACCCTAATGCAATAGGTTGCGCACACCTATGGTTAAAGACAAGAAAATGGGACTTTCAATATGTGCTAAAATATTCCCAAAGACACTACAATGTATAAATAAAATCAAGAACATCTATTGTAAATGTTTAAAACATAATTTGTGCATTACATGTAAAATAAATATCAAATAATGCCCCTAAATGTAACTCCGGCTGCTCAGCCTCATAAATACTTTTAAAATAGGCATACAAGCAATATATTAAAGGTGGACAAAGTGCCAGCGGTACTAATTCAAAGTTCTCTGGATGATATAAGTGGGAGTGAGTATAAGGCAGGAGATACTGTTTGTCCCAACGTGTTTTGCAGGGGATCATGGCAAAAGTAGTTGCATAACAGAGTAAAGATAGGTTGATGTTGTGTTGTGGAAGGCTTGAGGGCAGGAAGGGGATACATCAGATGAAGATGGGTTCCCAAGAAAAAAAATGGTAGGAGAGGACAAGCATAGAGAAGCTCATGGCCCACACGGTTAGCTTATCCATATAATGCTATTGTAGTGCCCTCTACATTTTGGTAGGTGCTATAGTGGCATTTTGGTAGTGTAGGACTTAGCTGTAGGTAAATTTGGCCAGGCCTGTGGTTCTTTTCTAGGCCTGGTTGTTTTGATTCGGCAGTGGGAGTGTTAGGATAGCCGGGGGCGTGGCCACCTACGCTTAGGCTCAGAGATACCTTCTCTGCTAAGACTGGAGATTGTTCTGGAAAAGCAGAGGATAGACTGAGAACTGAGTGGCAGGGAGCTCATGTGAGAGTTCTGACCAATCATTGATTTGCTTGGTCGAGAGGAGGTCTCTCATATAAGCTGGGGTCACATGTTCTGTGGGAGGAGGTGGTGGAGTCTGGAGTTCGAGAGAGGGCGAGGCCAGAAAGGCCGAGGGCCTGGGGCCCTGGAGGAGGAGAACCTTGAGCATGACTTCAAGGGAGGTTCGGGGTGGATGCCTGAAACACAGAGAAGCCAGCATGTAGTGTGGGGAAGAGCCGGGTATTCCCATGCGGGGAATGTACCGTGCAAGCGGAAAGGAAGTAGGAGTGAAGCAGAAGAAGTGAACTGGCAGATCGACTGTCTGTGACCAAAGAACACAGAGCGTTGATTGTGGAGAACAGGTCAGTGAAACTTAAAGAAGCAAGTGCGGGAGCGAGTGAAGTAATGTGCTGTGTGGTTACGGGACACAGTACAAGCAATAACAGACAGTAACTTTCAAAGACTGAAGGGTGTTAGTATGTGGGTCATGAAGAAGGCGGTGCAGGCCTTTGACCTTAAATAATTAATACTCCAAAGGAATCATATCAGTCAAGCAGAGGAACTATTCAGAGTAGTGCCTCCTGTTCAACTTGGGAGCACTGTACAGGGGAATTTACAAAGTGGATAGGCCGAATAGCCCAGAGAAGCAATAGATTCCAGAAGGGGTCTACAAGGGTAAGGATCAGTAACCCAAAAAATGGCTACAGTTATGGATTATACCCTCATAAAGTGGGGTCTGGTGGAGCATCTCATAACTACCCATAGATAACTCAGAACATCCCCGTAAATAAAGCACAAGAAAACTTAACTATTGACTGTTTGGTGTGTTATACGTTATACGTTGGTGTGTTATACGTTATATGTGTGATGGGGATGTCAGAAGCGGGGTGATTGGCAAATTGTTATGAACTACTCAGCAGCCCCTCCGGGGGTACCGCTACACTATGAAAAGATGAGGGGTTGCTTAAGTTAGGTTAAATAGAGCCCAGAAAATGTATAGTTCTCTAAGAAACTTTAACACAAAGTCTTTCCTTCTCTCGAGGGACCAACCTCTAAAAGATTCTGGCCCAACCAAGCATTTAAATGGCTGGCATGGGGCATTATACAGGGACCGATGGGAGTTCGACATTTTTAGAACAGGTAAGTGCTGATGGGAGGGGGATGAGCTAGCCCCCCCCCCCCACACTGGAATGCCGATTCAGTCACAATGAAGCAGTGGATGTTACACCATTGTTTATTTGCTTACGACAGCTTTGTTCCAAGTGGTGAGTTTATCACAGTAACACAGCAGTTACTTAGTCAAGAATTCAATGTTGGTTGAAAAGGGACTGTTCCCAGTCACAACACAGTTCTCGGGAGGGTTGTCATATTGTAATTACTTCCTATTGGGAAACCTGAAGAGACATGTGTACACTCACAAACCCCGTAATTTGAATGAATTGAAGGATACCAACTGACAAGAAGTGCTCATGATTGATCAACAGCTGTTGGCCCGAGTGATGGACAATTTGGAACGAAGGATTGAAAGCTGCATTCAATAGGATGGTCGTTGACTAAATGACATTATTTTTCATAACGAAATAAGTAACAAATGTTTTTGTAAAAATAAATCCATTTCGAGTACTGCTTTTTTCAAAACCGTCCGACTCCTGTCGGTCACCCTGTAGTTTCTTTGGGGGAGTTTTGAAAGTCCCATTTTCTTGTCTTTAACCCTGTTTCATATTGAGTTGTTTGGAATGTTGTGCATTTTGTACTTACCAACACTGAATATTTTTACAAAAAAGAATGTGTTGCTGTGCTCCATAGTCATGTGTTACCTCATGATTTCACGGTAAAGGTTCAACTAGCGGTCAGTAAATCGAGAGCAAAACAGAGTATTTGCTCAACGTTACAGGAAACAATGTGAACAATAAATCAATCAGCTATAGAAACACTGAGAATGCTGAGGAAAAAATAAGACTATTGATTCTAGAAGTAACGCACTGTTGTTCTGCAATGTTTCCTTTCAGCGTGTTACCTGCAGCTCGCTGACGTGCCGCTGAGATATTGTGAATTTGCAGCTGGGTGATCAGCTGTGAAAGTCAGCTATCAGCACCCTGACTAATGAAGGGCCAACGTTTGTCCGCCAGTCACTCCTGAGCAGAGTGGGTGATCAAAGCAGGTATTATCTATAGTCAATGTCCGTGTCATAGTCTAGGAATGTGTCAAAAGCTGAGGATTCTCTACTCCTGAATGAAATGGGCAAATCACGGGATGCTGAAAGATGGTCTCAGACCACCACCCAATCCCCCCCCCAATGAATACTCAATGGCAAATTGTAAGAAAAAGCAAGCATATCTCTAACGACCTACTTCTATGATGTTATAAAACAATAATGGCAGAATACAATAAAGAAAAACCTTGAATTTCGAGCATAATTCGTTCTGGAAACGTGCTTGTAATCCAAAGCACTCGTCTATCAAAGTGAATTTCCCCATAAGAAATAATGGAAACTTAGATGATTTGTTCCACAGCCATTTATTCATAGGCCCTTCAGTCTATAGTCCATAAATGTAAACATATTGCTACACTAATACCGCGTACACACGAGCGGATTTTCCGTCGGAAAAAACTTGGATGGTTTTTCAGATGGAATTACGCTCAAGCTTGCCTTGCATACACATGGTCACACAAAAGTTCTCTGAACTTTCAACCGTCAAGAACGCGGTGACATACAATACTATGACGAGCCGAGAAACTTAAGTTCAATGCTTCCGAGCATGCGTCGAATTGTTTCCGAGCACGCGTAGGAATTTTGCGCGTCGGAATTTGTACAGACGATTGCATTTTCAAATAGGAACTTTTTCCAACCGAAAAATTGAGAACCTGCTCTCATTCTTTTGCTGGCGGGAATTCCGCCAGCAAAAGTCAGATGGAGAATACACACGATTGCATTTTACGACCAAAAGCTCTCATTGGTCTTTTGCTGGCCGAATTTCCGATCGTGTGTACGTGACATTAGGCTTAGTTCACACTGCCGCGACTTGAAAGTCACACGACTTACAGTTCTACTTTGCCAGGCAACTTCGTTGCGACTTGAGCTCGACTTTGAAGCAATTCAGGGAATGCCTGTGTAATCTTCCTGTAATGTTTGATCCAAATCACATTAATTAAGATGAGGATCTGACTTGGAGTCAACTTCTATTAAAGTTTAGGGGCACAAGTTGGATAGAAATCGCCTTGACATAGTACAGGAACCTTTTCTAAAGTCAGAGCAACTTCAGTATTGCCAACTAAGACTGCTCTTAATGATTAAAACGGCATTTTACAAGTCACTCAACTTGGGGGTCTCACAAGTTGGATCACTCGTATTGCAAGACTTCGCTTGTTAATCAAGTTAAAATGTATTTAAAAATTTTGCCCGTCTTGTAAAACACTCGCAGACAAAGTTAATTGGCAAGCATGGTCTCTGGGGAAGGGGCTTAGGGGATCGAGCCAAAATAAGAGGTGACCCTATTGCATTGAAAGAAACCACTTGGCTCATATGACTGGTCACAGAATGGGTTCCAAATTTAGATTTTTACAGCAAAATGTTCATTTTTTTAGTCTACTGTTCAAGGTGTAGTCCATTCAAAAGTAATATATTCATTAGAAGTGGCTCTTTTCTGGTTAAAGTAAAAGCTTCTTTTTTTTTTAGTTTGGGTTCGAGTGGAGAGAGATTAGAATGCTTGTCAGTGTTCAATGCTGTCCGTGCCCCATTAAGGAGCTTCACCCTCTCTATTTGTCCTGTTTACATTATAATTGAAAGCGAAAGTAAAAGAAAATACCAGATTTTGGGTTGTCCCCAGAAAAGTAACAGATGGGACATCTTTCAATGGGAACACTAGTTCTGGTGACCTGGGGGTCCCCAAAGAATTCCCTTAACTTTCAGGGATTTCCTCTCACTTCCTGTTTTGATATGGGACAGGAAGTGAAGTATAATCTCTGCAATGGGACACAAATGGCAAAAAAAAAATCTGACAGGGGTTATAGTCATCCCTTACTCTATCCAAAATAAAAAAAATAGTTTTTCCTATAGTTCTACTTTAAGTCAGCCCCCGCATTCCTATGTGTCTGCGATATTTCAACAGCATTACCCTTCTGCCATAATTCCCAATTAATTTCCTGGTTCCTGTCCACCTACGAGTTATGGCTGTTCTTGTCTGTGTTTTGTGTTCCTGCTCCTCTTGTTACATTCTCCATGTTATAAATAAAGAAAACATTTATTAGGCAGAATTGAAGGCCCTCATAATGGCCACAGCAGGTGTGCAGACCCAGGAACCCGGTATAGAGATTCCTCCAATTGAATCCCAAAGAAATATAAATTGTGGTTTAAAACCCAAACTTTACTCAAAAAAAAAAGTCCAGTCTTTTTTAAAATAAAAAGCCACTTTGGCTGCAATCCTGACCTCCTCTCTGGTGTTGTCCCCTGCAGACTGACCACTCTGAGGTCCTGCACTGTTCTTCTTCTGAGCTGAATGATTGGCATTACTCAACCCATCAGGGACAAGTCCCCTGGGGTTATATCGTTGCCGAGGCTCACAGGAGAATGCTGCCCTGAACAGTGTCAAATCTTTAAGGCCTCATGACCAATGGGGCTCCTGTAAACGATTCTCTTCTGTAAGAAGTAAAGCAGCTTAAAAAGCGTCTAAGCTGCATTTTTGCAAATGCACTTAGGAGTGTCAAGCGCTTGGGCTTTTATTTCATTGACCAGAACATTCATTTTTATCTTCCCACTCAAATGCTAAACACGCCTAGCGCATAGGTGTATTTACGCATGGGGCAAGCCTGCATAAGGGTCTTGAAAAAGTCACGTGTCAGGTGACGCAACGCGTAGGACAAGTCAGTGACGTACAGCATCAAGGCTTTTCAACAGCTCGATAGCAGCGGTGTGAGGACTCACCGCACCCCAAGCGGCTGATTGTTTCAATTTATGCACAAACCATCCGGCTCATGTGAGTGTATCTATTGAAGATTTATCATCTCGAGTATTCCGTACTCCGTTCAATGATGTTTTCTTTTTTATTGCATGTAACTTCTTGTAATTAAGAACGGTCATCAAAACGCCTTTTAAACCTTAAACAGCAATATAAGGGAAGTTTTTTGAACAGACCTATTGTTGGTATTTATTGGACTTTATATACTCAGCAGCCTATATAATTACAGCATGCAATATCCTGCAATTAAGAACAGCCATCACAACATCTTCTAAATCTCAAACAGTATTATAAGAGAAGTCTATTTTTTGGATGCTATCCACTTAGTAGCCATTCATATTTACAGATGGGAATCTGTGGAGTATTTATTGGTGTAGCATATGATCATGACTATGTGGTTATATGATTGCTAATTTTTTGACCATACCATAATCTTTTCTTTCCACTCATATATTTTATAATTTACTTTTTAATTTTTATATTTTCACCATCACTATGAGGAATTGATTTATTAAGCATGTATACTGGATTTAATATTGATTATAAGGTTAATTATAGCGCAACACATTTTCACTTAAATATTCCTTATATTGGCTTTTAAAATAAACAAATGCAGCAATTTATCATTTGGATGAAAGGTTTAGCACTGGGAAACACTTTTTGAAAGATACAAAGTGTATTTTATATAAAACTATATGGATCAGACCAAAATGCGGGACAAATGAGGGGGAAAGAAGGACAGAGGGATATAGTTCCAAATAAGGGACAGTCCCTCGAAATCAGGGACAGTTGGGAGCTATGAAAATGGCAAAAAATGAATCTCCAGATCCTCCCAAAATTTCACAGAAATAAGAACTTGATTTCGTTTCGTTGTGTATATACAGTATATACTGTATATGGTATCTCCACCAGAATTCCCAGCCCCACCTAGCTTCTGTAGTGATTCCATGGCCAAATGATGGTGTCATTCTACTTCCTAAATTTTCCATAATGTACTATAAACAAGTAATTGTGGAGTCCACCTACGATGACTGATTGCATGGGAGGAGCAGATACAGAATACACTGCATGAAAATGTCTCCACTACCGTCTCTAAGAACTATAGACATTCTGATGATTATTTAACCTCACTGCTCCCCACCCAAGAATGAAGTGTCACTTTTATAGGTGAAGTTGGCCTCTTGCGTCAGACGATTGTTTTGGCCGACTGCACAGATGTTACCGCTATGCCTTCATGGCTTGCCTCTGTTGTTTGGAATTGTTTCTGTCGTTACATCATAAGGACTTCATTATGAGCTGGAGCTGCCACTGAAATCTTATTAGCGCTGGATGGAGATGCACAATGTGATTTACAGACAAAGGCAACTGCTCCATTTACTCCGGCCAACAGGCCTGGTTCACTTTTTCCATTTCAAATAATATGATTTCTCGAGAAATAAATGGCTTTACATTTCAACCAAAAGGTATTACATTATTAACTGTTATCAGTCAGCTGTGGAAGAATAGGATGTAAAAAGACATAACTTCATTTGAGCAGTCTATATGAGATGTACTACATCTCTTCTACAAGAAGATGAACTCCCGGCAATCAGATACATACAGTATCTCACAAAAGTGAGTACACCCCTCACATTTTTGTAAATACTTTATTATATCTTTTCATGTGACAAGACTGAAGAAATGACATTTTGCTACAATGTAAATTAGTGAGTGTACAGCTTGCATAACAGTGTAAATTTGCTGTCCCCTCAAAATAACTCAACACACAGCCATTAATGTCTAAACCGCTGGCAACAAAAGTGAGTACACCCCTGTGAAAATGTCCAAATTGGGCCAAATTACCCATCCCCCCCCCCTCGATGTCATGTAACTCATTAGTGTTACAAGGTCTCAGGTGATAATGGGGAGCAGGTGTGTTAAATTTGGTGTTATCGCTCTCACTCTCTCATACTGGTCACTGGAAGTTCAACATGGCACCTCATAGCAAATAACTCTCTGAGGATCTGAAAAAAAGAATTGTTGCGCCACATAAAGATGGCCTAGGCTATAAGAAGATTGCCAAGACCCTGAAGCTGAGCTGCAGCACAGTGGCCAAGATCATATAGCAGTTTAACAGGACAGGTTCCACTCAGAACAGGCCTCATCATGCGTCATATCCAGAGGTTGTCTTTGGGAAATAGACGTATGAGTGCTGCCAGCATTGCTGCAGAGGTTGAAGGGGTGGGGGGTCAGCCTGTCAGTGCTTAGACTATACGCCACACACTGCATCAAATTGGTCTGCATGGCTGTCGTCCCAGAAGGAAGCCTCTTCTAAAGATGATGCACAAACAGTTTTCTGAAGACAAGCAGACTAAGGACATGAATTACTGGAATCATGTCCTGCTGTCTGATGAGACCAAGATAAACTTATTTGGTTCAGATGGTGTCAAGCGTGTGTGGCAGAAACTAGGTGAGGAGTACAAAGACAAGTGTGTCTTGCCTACAGTCAAGCATGGTGGTGGGAGTGTCATGGTCTGGGGCGGCATGAGTGCTGCCGGCACTGGGGAGCTACAGTTCATTGAGGGAACCATGAATGCCAACATGTACTGTGACATACTAAAGCAGAGCATGATCCCCCCCCCCCCCCAGAGACTGGGCCGCAGGGCAGTATTCCAACATGATAACGACCCCAAACACACCTTCAATACGACACTGCCTCGCTAAAGAAGCTGGGGGTAAAGGTGATGGACTGGCCAAGCATGTCTCCAGACCTAAACCCTATTGAGCATCTGTGGGGCATCTTCAAATGGAAGGTGGAGGAGCGTAAGGTCTCTAACATCCACCAGCCCTGTGATGTCGTCATGGAGGTGTGGAAGAGGACTCCAGTGGCAACGTGTGAAGCTCTGGTGAACTCCATGCCCAAGAAAGTTAAGGCAGTGCTGAAAAATAACGGTGGCCACACAAAATATTGACACTTTGGGCCCAATTTGGACATTTTCACTTAGGGGTGTACTCACTTTTGTTGCCAGCGGTTTAAACATTAATGGCTGTGTGTTGAGTTATTTTGAGGGGACAGCAAATTTACATTGTTATACAAGCTGTACACTCACTACTTTACATTGTAGCAAAGTGTCATTTCTTCAGTGTTGCCACTGGAAAAGATATAATAAATATTTACAAAAATGTGAGGGGTGTACTAACTTTTGTGAGATACTGTATATAGGAACTCTCCTATATGCCAAAGGACATGTGATTATGTTCAGCCAGTCTTGTAAGACAGAGAAAAGATATACCTGTGCTCAAATCCCAATAGCTTGTACGTGCAGGGCTGCCATCAGGGGGGTACAGCCAGTACACATGTAAGGGGCCTGGGTCACAACCCGGGCCATCTTTAACACATCTTTAACAGGCAGCACAGTGGTGTAGTGAATAGCACTCTTGCCTAGCAGTAAAAAAGGTTGCTGGTTCGAATCCCATCCACGACACTACCTGCCTGGAGTTTGCATGTTCTCCCTGTGCCTGCGTGGGTTTCCTCCGGGTACTCCGGTTTCCTCCCACACTCCAAAGACATGCTGGTAGGTTAATTGGCTTCTGTTAAAAAAAAAAAAATTGGCCCTAGTATATGAATGTGAGTTGGGGACCTTGAATTGTGGGCTCCTTGAGGGTAGGGACTGATGTGAGTGTGCAATGTATGATGTGGAGCGCTGCATAAAATTGACGGCGCTATATGGGTACCTTAAATAAAATAATAATATAATAGATGAGCATCTTAAAGTGGTGTTCCGGCCGAAATTATAATTTTTAAATAAAAATACCCCTATAATACACAAGCTTAATGTATTCTAGTAAAGTTAGTCTGTAAACTAAGGTCTGTTTTGTTAGTTTATAGCAGTAGTTTGTTATTTTATAAACTTACAGCAGGCTGTGGCCATCTTAAGTGTGGGCATCTGAAGCCAGACTGTATTTCTTCCTGGATCTCATCCTTGCAGATCTCGCACATGCTCAGTGCAGCACAAGCAGTGTAATAGGTTTCAGGTCAGTTCCCATAGCAACGGCAGTGTCAGAGGAAGTTGCCGCCCCTTCCCAGAAGGCATTGCAAACAGGAAATGATGCGATGGGCCGCGGCCAGGGAGGAGGAAGTGAAAAATGAATACAGCAGATATACAGTAAGTGCTGAGAAAAAAAATTTAAAAATATCCAATTTGTTTACAGTGCACAGTTTAGAGAGGGATGCTGAAGAGTTGTAAAAGTGGGTGGAACTCCACTTTAATGAGACACAATGCACAGGGATAGGGACAATTGTAGACACTCACTCAGGTTGAACTGGATGGACTGGTGTCTTTATTCAACCTTACTAACTATGTAACATGGCAGCTGCCTTCAGAGTGGACCATCTGCCAGGATGCAGAGGAGGGTGGAGAGGTGGGCGGAACCCACGTGTGTGCGGTTGGGTCCTGCTATCAGGCAGGCTCTGCTCCAGTTCGGTACTGTGGTGTGTGCCGGCCAGTTGGTGCCAGCGGAGGGCCCCATGGAGGAGGAGGAAGTCAGGGAGGAGGAGCCCCCTCCAATCTTTTGTGTGTGCATGTCAGGGCGCGCTGTCAGGCAGGCTCTGTTCCAGCACTACAGTGAGCCCTGGACTGTGCGGGGGCGGACAGGTGAGGCCAGTTGGTGCCAGCGGAGGGCTCCATGAAGAAGGAGGTCAGGGTGGAGGAGCCCCCCCCCGCTCTTTCTTGCAGCTGCCTCCAGAGAGCCTGGTGGAGATGGGACACAGGCTCAGCTACCCCTCCTGGTACTGCTGGACAGGTGAGAGCTAGGAGGACTGGTGCTTCCCTAAGTGTGACACTGCCCCCCACCTGTCCTACTCCTCCCCTCCTGTCCCACTTCCCCCCTCCTGTGGTAGCAAGAGATGGGACTGGAGGAAGAGGAGGACATGGGATGGATGAAATAGGACAGGAGGACAAGGACATAGGATAGAAGAGATGAGACTGATGAAGGAGGAGGATAAGGGATGGAACTGGAGTAGGAGTACATTGGGTGGAGGAGATGGGGCTGTGGGAGGACAAGGACGTAGGATGTAAGAGATGGGACTGAAGGAGGAGGATGATGTGGGATGGAGGGGATGGGACTGGAATAGGAGTACATGGGATGGAGGAGATGGGATTGCAGGAGGATGAGGAGGACATGGGATGGAGAAGGAGGAGGACATGGGTTAAGTCTTTGTGGGGTGGCCAGTGGGTGGATTTGGTGGGACAGCCAGAGAGCAGGGGGGGGGCAGGCCTAAAGGTGTGTAAGGGGTCCCAACATTTCTGATGGCAGCCCTGTGTACATGTATTTAAACTAGCAGGTGCTAAAGGGGTGTGACCACATATTAACACTCTCACATTCTGGATGGACCCTCTGCACAATGCTACACCCTTCCTAGCAAACTATGCAAAGAAAAACAGGGCTACGGTGGACACCATGCCAAGATGGGGCATAAAAACCTAAGGTGGGGAGGTTCTCGCCGCTGGCCAGTGGGAGTAGAGTTGCCACCTCATCCCTTTGAACCCGAACACCTATTAATTACACAGGTTCTGTTGCTGAATAAGGTGGTAATTAAACTCACTTTGGTGTCTTATCTGCATTAAATTGGCCTCAGATCCTGTGTACTTAATATGTTTTCGGGTTTAAAGGGATGACGTGGCAACCCTACATGGGAATCGGACTGCGTTCCACCTGAGACACGGCAAGACCTGGAAATTCCGCCACTAATAAGACCTCCATGCATTTCACTGGAAAGGCTTCATCAGGAAGTTGGCTGAGTTGGTGCTGCTTATGGCACATTAAAATGTAAGTGCGTCGGCATATATACTGTATGTATTTAAAAAGGACTTTTAAATAAAAGTATTGCACGATTATTGTGCTGTTGTTTTCTATTCTGGGACTTCTCTATACTGGTGGACATGAGAGGAGAGGAGGCGGATGCAGAGCATATACCACCCATAGAATTGTAATTGATTAAGCTGTGAGATCCTGGTGGCCCAAAGAGATCTGGTGAATGGCCCCCCCATGTAATCGGTGGTGGAGCATATAGGAGGGTGGAGCACTATTGAGTATGAAGAGCATGTTTCACTAAAGTGACACGTGGTGAAAGAATAAATTG
Source organism: Aquarana catesbeiana (assembly GCF_042186555.1). NCBI lineage: Eukaryota > Metazoa > Chordata > Amphibia > Anura > Ranidae > Aquarana > Aquarana catesbeiana. The sequence continues at coordinate 59,821,264 of NC_133328.1, read as the reverse complement.
GTGGAATAGAACAATTCTTCCAGATACACACTAAAATTGGACTTTATTTGTTACTAGGTTGATAAATGTTTTTATGTTGCACTATTTCACTTGATGTTTATATGGTTGCATTGGTAATTAGTAATTGTATAAGTATACACTTGAAATAAGATATCAATGATTTACGCTAGCCCCTTAATACATGGTTTATTTATATTTTCCTTGGGGTTAGCACCAAAGAAGATGGCAGCAGCTTAATAACACTAATATTTTAACTATAGGGGGCCCCCTTTTTAATACATTATAATATTACACTTTTAAGGAGGATGGGGAATCCCTCCAGCTGTGATATTGATTGAGGAAACATAGAAGAAATGGGAGTGTCTAGTTTGGACTGAATTAACCAGCACTAAACAGAAGGGGAAACCAGAAAGGGAATGAGGTCTAAAGGCCCGTACACACGCTTTGATTTTCGGACGTCAATTTTGTTACGACGACCGATCGTCCGCAAATCTTACCGTTGGTACGGTGCTTTCGATTTCACTTTTTCGTCAGGCGAAGATTCTCACAAAAACCTCCACGAAAATTGGACGTTCTGTCGTCCAAAAATCAAAGCGTGTGTACGAGGCTTAGGACTTCACAAGCAACTGCAACCAATTTCCTGGGAGGAAGAATCTGGTGAGGGATTCCAAGTATTTACTATGGAAGACACATTGAGATATGAAGTGCAGTGAGCCAACATGGCTGCTGAACGGCCCTGTAAAACTGAAGAGCCCCTCTTGGAATGTTTCAGTTTATCTAGTATCTCTCTTCAGTTCTACGATGAATGGTTACACCCTATGACTCAGAACCGGCTCCAGTCTTTGCTGTATTTGTTCAGTAACATCTGGAAGCTTCCCTCAGTAAAAGGCCGAAAACGGGGTTTCTTGTTTCAGGTTTACACTGTAGCACAGCTACAAAGCTTTTGTAACCAAGAAATCACATCCAAATAGATCTCACAAACACGTTATTCCACAACTCACGTTTCTGGTTTGGCAGACCTGTTGAAATGTGAATGGCTGGAAATACAAAGTCAGACCATACTTAATTGGAAGTCATTTTTTTTCTTCAAGTGTACCTGTTCATTACACAGCTATGTCTGAGAATCTCATCTCTGTGGATGATCAGCCAATCAGTTCTCCAAAAATGAGATTTGACATTAGTTTCACTTTATTGATGCTGCCATTATGGCCCATTCAGGAGCAGACTATACATTTCTACAAGAAACTCAGCAGGTCTTCCGGGTTAAGCTGTGATTGGACACAGCAGGATTTTGTCAACAGGTTTCAGCCAATGATTCATTACTGAGACCTGATGATCGCCTTTGTCCACTCACAGCCCAGAGCCCTGTGTCGACAAACACACAGAGCTCTGTATAGAGGGAACAATCTGTTCTTTCAGGGAGAAAGAACAAAGAGATATTTAGTAAAAAAAAATCAGCACATAATCCACACATTAACACTTGTTTGGCACACACTGAACCCCTTGATTCCCCCAGATGTTAATCCCTTCCCAGCCAGTGTTATTAGTATAGTGACAGTGTATAGTATTATCACTGATCATTGTATTAATGTCATTGGTGATGTCAGTGTCAGTGTACCTCCAAGCCAGTTAGTGTCAAATTGTCCACTGCACCATCACAGTCTCACTATAAGTCGCTGCCATTACTAGTATAAGAAAAAAAAAAAATTCCAGTATATATACTATAGTTTACAGACACTATAACTTTCACACAAATCAACTAATATACACTTATTACCAAAAACATGTAGCAGAATATTTTTTGGCCTAAATGTCTGAAGAAATTCTTTTTTTATTAGATATGTGTTATAGCAGAAAGTAGAAAATATTGTTTTTTTTTTTGTTTTTGTTTTTTTTAATTTGTATATATAGCAAAAAAAAAAAAAAAACTGTGGTGATCAAATACCACCAAAAGAAAGCTTTATTTGTGTGAAAAAAAGTTATATACTGTAAATGTAAATTTGGGTGCAGCATTGCATGACTGAGCAATTGCCAGTTTAGCGCAGTGCTAAATAGCAAAAAATGGCCTGGACAGGAAGGGGGTAAAACCTTCTGGTGGTCAAACGGTTAAAGCATATCTATGGTCAAAATATTGATTTCCACATTGTATTTCAATAATTTCTAGTCTACTCCTATTAATTTAAAGTAGTATTAAACCCAAAAGCAAACATTTATTATATTGCAGTTCTAGTCTAAACTCTGGGTGCAAAAAAAAAAGTTAGGGGGCATAATGTCCACACCGTGTGTAAAAAAATTGGTCTAAATCTGCGCCAAGGTAAAAAAATATAGCTGCTGTGCACTGCGTCGGTTACAAAAACTTTTCATTATACAATAAACAAATAGTGCAGCACTCTAATGCTAGTATAGTACATACAATTGTACTGCAATACTCCAAAGGGTGAAAAAAGGGTGATGGAGCAAAGTCCAGAGAAACACAAGAAAAATAGCAAATTCAGTAGTCCCACAACCGTGATTAAAGTAAGAGTCTTTAGCCAAGTGAGGTGACACCTCTCACTCTCATGCTCTGCTTACTGGACACAATGTAACCCCCTAGTTAGAGTGGTCAACGTGCATTTTTTTGGTAAAATTTACCCAGCATCTCCAGCAGGCAAGAGGATTCCTCTCGGAGTAGCGGCCACAAATAATTCCAGCACCCAGGTAGAGATTTACATGCTCATTGCAGAGCGGATCCAGGCCATTCATAAAACAGAAGCACTCCAATAGTGTGACAGTGCTAAAATCAATACTCTTTTATTAAAACAAAAAAGGATGCACTCACATGTCTATAGGCAGTATAGCACATACAGTACATCTGCATGAAGAACGCCGGCAGAACAGGCTTTCCAACAACAAAGATGGACGAAGTGCAACTGTACATGCGTGGTGGTGTGCGCAAGCAGCTCCGCCCTACGTGTTTTGTCACATCTGACGTCATCAGTGCCTCTGGTGACTACTGAATTTGCTATTTTTCTTGTGTTTCTCTGGGCTTTATTATTTTTGATTTTTTCACTCTTTGGAGTATTGCAGTACAATTGTATGTACTATATTAGCACTTTAGTGCTGCACTATTTGTTTATTATTTATTAAACACTGTGTGTGAGTATAAAAGAAAAATTGTGTATGTGATTATCTGCACACAAGCTACAAGCATGAAGTGAAAAAAATCACCTGAAAGTGTATAAAAGAATAAATGCTGAGCTATCAGCAATAGTTTACCTGTGAGTTAAAACCAATTTCTGTAATCCGATGCTGTATGTGTTTTCAGCAATCTTCAAATAATCAGAAAAGAAACTATGAACCAATCATGAACAATAAAACAACAAAAGTTCATATAATCCTGAATGTAGTAGTCCCATACAACTATCACATATATCACTCCCAGGTAAATGCTGCAAGAATGTGCAAGTAGAAAACACCTCCACCACATTGAATCCCTTATGGACAAACTCTCACCTTTCTGTATTAACCCCACAACAAATGTCAATATGAACTCCAACACTAGATGGACTCCTTTCCTTCTTAATCAGCAAGGACTCTGACTCTTGGAGAACCTCAGCAGCTCAAGTGGGTGGATGGATGATTCAGTGTGTTTTACATGTTATAAGACAAGGAGTGCTCATTGTTATTTTATTAAAAAAAAAAAGCATAAAAACAGAAAGCCACTCACATGTATTAAGACCATACATGAGCCTATATACTGTAGCTTTAAAGTTCCCATCTGCCGTTATCAGGACTGATGGCAATGGATTGGATCCTTCAATGTAAGCTTCCACTGTCAGCTTGCTCTCTCTCTCAGTGCCATGAAGCCATGCCTTGGTCATGCCCCTAGGCCTTTTGTCACAATGATGTTATCAGGGGGCCCTCCTGGCACAGCCCTAACAATTGTAGATGGGAAATTTTGGATTGTCAGCATTAATTTCTATTTCTGTGTCACTTTATTGCTTATCCTCATGTGACACTGATGGGGAATTTCCCTCAGTTTGAAGTGTTTTTGTGTGGAGAGTGAAGACAGAGCTTCAGAGGATCAGCAGAGCTGGGGGACCAGAGCAGGAGAAACTAGCAGATGTTACATGTGGTGAGCAGCATGGGAGCAATATAGCAGGAAGTAAGCGAGGACCAGAGAGAGAAGATGATCAGAAAACCCAAGGATCAGCAGAGCTGGGGGTTACTACTGAGCAGGGGATTAGCAGAGCTGGGGGTTACTACTAAGCAGGGGAACAGTAGAGCTGGAGGTTACTACTGAGAAGGGGATCAGCAGAGTGACTGCTTGTGACAGACCTAGCCGGGACAAAGGCTTTTGGAGAGGACTGAATGTGAGCCTCTTGCTTACAGGTTATGGGCCCTGGCATTTGGGGTACCCTTAAGGTGTTGTTACTTTGGCTTCGGGTCCTTGTCCCCCAGGACACACAAACTCTGGGGACCCTGTATTTGCCATATTAGCAATAGTGACTGAGTCATACTATTGGGACACATACTGTGAGGAGATGCTAATATCAACTCCACTCACCTGTCTGATGTCTGCTATAATGTGTATTGAATAGTCAATGAGCTAGGAGACGTAGTCACCTAGTCTGGGTAAATGATTTAGTAAACTAACTCATGTTAATTAGGTTACAGTTGTATTGTTAGAGTAATATGAGCAGGAGGGGGGAACCTCCTCTAATGGTATATAAAGACTTGTAATTTTGATTCTATATAAACAGTCCATGTTAGCATCTAAGCAAGTCTCGCCTTGTTTTGTGCTTGGGAGCAGTTGGAATATCTGATATCTGTATCTAGACTGGGAGGAAGTGGTATACTGACGGAAACACTCAAGCGGAGTGTGGGACGTTCCGTGACACTGTGAGAGATCGGCAAAACTGGGGGTTACTGCTGAGCAGGGGATCAGCAGAGCTGGGGGTTACTGTAGAATGGGGGATCAGCAAACCTGGGGGTTCTACTGAATGGGACATCATCAGAGCAGGGGGTACTACTGAGGAGGGGATCTGTTGAACAAGGGTACTAATAAGCTGGGGGCCTGATGAACAAGGGTATTAATAAGCTGGGGACCTGATGAACAAGGGTACTAATAAGCTGGGGATCTGCTGAACAGAAATACTAATGAGTTAGAGATCTTCTGAACAGTGGTACTAATGAGTTGGGCTTCTATCAGGTCCCTTTAAAACAAAAAAAAATCAATACACACAGGCCAGGCTTCATTAACCACTTGACCTCTGGAAGGTTTTACCCCCTTCATGACCAGGGCATTTTTTGCTATTCAGCACTGCACTACTTTATTTGGCAATAGCACGGTCATGCAACACTGCAAATGCACATGCAAATAACATTTCTATAATTTTTTTTCACACAAACAGCTTTCTTTTGATGGAATTTGATCACCACTGGCTTTTTTATATCTTATTATATAAATTAAAAAATACCGAAAACTTTGAAAAAAAAACCAAACATATTTTCTACTTTCTCTTATAAAGCATATCCAATAAAAAAAAAATCAAATTTCTTGACAAATTTAGACCACAATGTATTCTGCTACATGTCTTTGGTAAAAGAAAATCCCAATAAGTTTATATCAATTGATTTGTGTGAAAGTTGTAGCGTCTACAAACTATGGTGTATATACTAGAATTTACACAGCTATGATGCTATACTGGTAATGTATGGTGGTGGGCAATCTGGTGCTAACACACATTATCTGGGTGGGTCCCTAACGAACACTGATGCCACTAGTGACACCAATACAGTGATCAGTGATAATACTGTACACTGACACTGACACTGTACTAATGACACTGGCTGGGAAGAGGTTAAATGTGTGCCTAACTATCTGTAATGTGTGTATTGTGTGCTGCTTTTACTTTACTATATGGCTGTTTTTTTCTCCCTGCTTTGCAGACAGAAGAAACAGCCAGATTGCTGTTCACAGTACACAGCGTTTTGTGTTTTTGTAAATTGTACACCAAAATCAACTGCCAAACTGTGTTCCAGAAGAAAGCTGATCATGTACATACTGTATATATGATCGTGCCCCCTGCTCGCAGTATATTTACTGTAAGAGGTCAGCAAGTGATTAAAGTTTCAAAAAAGCATCCCTGAAGCATCAAAAACTCATCAAAAAAGCATGTTGAAGCAGTTGGTGCTTTAATATGTGTTAAAGTCAAATCAAGTGTAAATGCCGTACTCCTTTTTGATCATTCGGCCGATCACCTATTCTTTTAAAGCTCCTGTATGACAGTCTAAACAAGCACCAAATCCAGTTACTATGTGATGCACAAGCCTCATAAAGTAAACAAAACCTTCCTTTACCTCCCTGACTGAGCCAAATCTTCCTTCATTTGCATCTCACGCACTCCCCATCCCAGACACTGCAGCTCACAGTAGGCGAGTTTTAGCAACAGAGGCAGTACTGTCAATCCAAAAAGCTGAGGGCCGGACTAGGCGTGGCCAGGTGCTGATTGACAAGCTCAAGCTTGTGAATCATTGGTGACAATGCTGATAGCCACTCCCCCTGCACATTCCCACTGCAGTGCAATCAGACACAGACTACATGCGGGTGGAAACTCAGCTTTGAATTCAGGATCGGTACAGCATTGTTGCCACATCATTACATGAAAATGCATTCAGTGAAATTCACAGGCAGAATCAACAGGCATTTGTGGGAATTTGCAAGGTGACTAAAAGACAACTGTAACGGTAAATGCTGCAGAACATTTTTTTTTAGAAATGGGAGGCTATAGTTGTGTCAGCAAACCCCCCCGAAAAAAAAAATTAGCACTAATTTGCACGCTTATCCTCTAAGCATAAATTTCCCCTCCTCCCAGAACAAATTTGCTTTCCCTGCTGAAATCCCCCCTAGCAGAAATGCCCCCCCCCCAAAAAAATCACCCCCTTCTAGCACAAATCCTCTACCCTTCATATTCCTAAAATTTTCCCCCTCCACTCCAAACCCCCCCCCCCCCCATCTCCCTCCTAGCACAAGTCCTCCCCTATCATCCCTACTCCCAACACAAATCCCCTCCCCCCAATCTCCTCATGATGCCTCCCACCTCATATGATACCATAACGCCCAGGGCACCTTCCCCTCCTGCCCACCACTTGTCCTGGCCCTACAGGTAGGTCTTCATGTCTTCCTGAGGACATGGGAATCAAGTAGCAGCAACAGTATCCCTCCCCTTAGTGTACAGTGATCTTTTGCAATGAATTTTTATAAAGTCTCCATGAGATGAAGGCACCTTACCAGGGTTGTGAAGAATTGTTTTGTCACTTTGTGTGGGAAGCTTTGGGAACATCTATTTTTTGTAATCACAGTTTGTATTTGTGAAGGTGGCATGATATCACAGGATTAAAATAGTCTGTGCTGAGAAAAAAATCATTTCCATTTGCGTGGTTATGGCCTCAGAACTGCTATGGAATCAACAGAGGAATTTAAAGAACTCCTTAATCCCCAGATAATGAATACATTTAAAATGTATATGAAGTACAAAAGGTCACTTTATCATAGCTGGAAAAATATGCACATTTCATTTAAATACAATCATGCATTCATAGTTACAGTACATTCATAGTTACAAAGCACTGTATGTAGTATCCAGTATACTACATACAGTGCGTTGAAAAAGTATTCATACCCCTTGAAATGTTCCATATTTTGTCATGTTACAACCAAAAACGTAAATGGATCTTATTTTGATTTTATGTGATAGACCAACACAAAGTGGCACATAATTGTGAAGTGGAAGGAAAATGATAAATGGTTTTCAAATTTTTTTACAAATAAATATGTGAAAAGTGTAGCGTGCATTTGTATTCAGCCCCCCTGAGTCAATACTTTGTAGAACCACCTTTCACTGCAATTACAGCTGCAAGTCTTTTTTGGGATGTCTCTACCAACTTTACATCTCTAGAGAGTGAAATTTTTGCCCATTCTTTTCTGCTTAAACTCTGTCAGATTGGATGGAGAGCGTCTGTGAACAGAAACTTTCAAGTCTTGCCACAAATTCTCAATTGGATTTCGGTCTGGGCTTTGACTGGGCTATTCTAACACATGAATATGCTTTGATCTAAACCTTTCCATTGTAGCTCTAGCTGTATGTTTAGGGTCATTGTCCTGCTGTAAGGTGAACCTCCGCCCTAGTCTTAAGTCTTTTGCAGACTCTTACAGCTTTTCTTTCTCTAAGATTTCCCTGTATTTGGCTCCATTCATTTTCCCATTAACTCTGAACAGCTTCCCTGTCCCTGCTGAAGAAAAGCATCCCCACCACATGATGCTGCCACCATCATCTTTCACGGTGAGGATGGTGTGTTCAGAGTGATGTGCAGTGTTAGTTTCCCCCCCACACAGTGTTTTGCTTTTAGGCCAAAAAGTTAAATTTTGGTCTCATCTGACCAGAGCACCTTCTTCCACATGTTTGCTGTGTCCCCCACATGGCAAACTGCAAACAGGACTTGTTATGGCTTTCTTTCAACAATGGCTTTCTTCTTGTCACTCTTCCATAAAGGCCATATTTGTGGAGTCCACGACTAATAGTTGTCCTGTGGACAGATTCTCCCACCTGAGCTGTGGATCTCTGTAGCTCCTCCAGAGTTACCATGGGCCTCTTGGCTGCTTCTCTGATTAATGCTCTCCTTGCCTGGCCTGTCAGTTTAGGTGAACGGTCATGTCTTGGTAGGTTTGCAGTTGTGCCATACTCTTTCCATTTTCGAATGATGGATTGATGCTCCGTGAGATGTTTGTTTATAACCTAACCCTGCTTTAAACTTCTCCACAACCTTATCCCTGACCTGTCTGGTGTGTTCTTAGGCCTTCATGACTCTGTTTGTTCACTAAGGTTCTCTAACAAACCTCTGAGAACTTCACAGAACAGCTGTATTTATACTGAGATTTAATTACACAAAGGTGGACTCTAATTACTAATTAGGTGTCTTCTGAAAGCAATTGGATTTTAGTTAGAGGTATCAGAGTAAAGGGGACTGAATACTAATGCTGCATGCCACACTTTTTAGATATTTATTTGTAAAAAATGTTGAAAACCGTTTACCATTTTCCTTCCACTTCACAATTATGAGCCACATTGTGTTGGTCTATCACAGATGTATCACCCTCTTAGGTAGGTGCTAGAGAGAGTATAGTTTTGGGGTTTCCCTGTCTAACAGGGGGGCTGTTAGGTACATTTAGATGCTCTCTGGCTACCAGGGAGCAGTGATCCATTGATAGGGTCTGCTCATTGTGCTCGGATGCTGCTCATGTTGTCTGCCTGTTTCACACTGGTCCAATAGGACGAGGCCTATTGGACAGTGGGATGAAACCTGACAAATAGGAGCATAGATGTAGTTACAGACTTGGCCATTGGCAGAAGAAGGTGCCTCAAGGCATGCTGGGTGACTGTATATATGCCTAGGGCACATGTGCTTGTTGTCTCAGTTTGATGAAAAGGTTCATCTATTAACATACTGCACAATGACTATTACACACATGCTCCAGCATGGAAGGTCCTACGGTCCAAATCTGTCTCTACTCTCTGGAAACTCCCCTTTATAATATATCACAGTCCTCCAATTGGGGGTTCTGATCCAGCTAGCAGGGGCAGGAAGTGCCTGTCAATAACCAACTAACTGTGATATTTACCAAGTAACAGCTATTTACAAATACAGACACTAGAGGGAAGCAACTACCTACAAACACTTTAAAGGATAAGTTCACCTTTGTAAATAAATTTAAAAAATTATTTTGCAGGTAAAAAATTGTACATTTATATTTTTTTTTACTAGAAGCCTGTAAAGCATGGCACCTGTAAACAGCAGATCACAGGTACGATGAAGGGCTCCTGCAGACTGTTGTTGTTAGCTGTCTGCTTGTACAGGGAAGTAAGTACAGGGGTTGCAGGGGTCACTGATGCGACCTGGCCCCTTGCTCCAGGGGGCCGCGCGGCCCCCCTGTACACCTGGATAGGAGAGATGCAGGGGCCGCAACATGTAGAGGTACTGATCTCTCCATGTAGCCGCTGAATGCCCGCTTCTCCTCCTTTCCCTCCCATAGACATTCAGCAGCTGCAAGAAGGAAATGGAGGGGATTGGTTCTTCCACATGCCGCTCCTGCCGCCTCCCTACCCCTGTCCTGCTGCCCCGGGCCCTGTGTGCTTTCCTGCCTGCCCCCCTGCCGCGCTATCATGTTTTCCACTCCCACCTCCCATCGGCTGCTGTAGGGAGTCTGTCAGAATCGGGAGCGGGGAATAAGCTCCTCTTCCTTGTCTTAATGAATAGAGTCAGTAATCGGTACTGTTTTTTTTTTTTTTTTTTATTCATTCATAGCTGAGGCATAGTAAACTGTCTTTACTGTGCTTCAGCTTATTACTGCAACAGTAACATATTACATGTTACACCCTGAATATAGGTGTAACATGTTACAAAAAGTGAACTTTTCCTTTAAAAATGTGAAGTGTTTTAGAATAAACCTTCACTGGCCTCTGTGGAAGCAGCACTGTGAAGTATTTAAAAAGGAGGAAGAAAACTGCGCTTGGAAGAATCAAATAGCAGCAGCTTATTGTGGGATATACACAAAAAACAAATAGGAAATTAATACCAAAAATATTGATTAATTCCGGAATGAGTGGAATAAAATTATCTCTTATGAATAAATTTAAATAACTCTGTATAAATATGATGTAGAAAAATGAGTGAAATTAAAGTGAATATATACCAGGAAAACAGAAAAAATTATGTTTGTGTTGTGCTGGTTAAAGTCCGAAATAATAAATGTCCCAACTTTACAAATAATAACACTCGGTGACTTGACATAACAAAGTATATCCTCAACTGATGAATGGCATGCTTACCAGATAGTAAGCCAATTAGACAGGTGGTTTAACCCAGCCTGGGCCTTGGTACGAACCAGTCACAGTAGGATGTAACAGAAATCCGCTTGAACGGCGGGTGTGCGTTGAGTCCATGTTAAAGAATTATCCCCAAAAAATATATAATAACATAGCGTAATACTGACACAAACAATTGTTAAATAAAATTAAAGATATTAGTAGCACTCACATTGCAAAGTATAGAAAAGTGCATATAAAACACCCAGTGGTGAAAATTTCCAATCACCAACACCAGAGAGCCTTCTTACCAAATGGCAGATAATTAGTGCAAAATCCCAACAGATATGCGAAACATCAGCCAGTGAAGAAATCGATAAGTGCACCAACACCACACAGAGGGCCTGCTTACCAGATGGCAGACTCAAAAAGCAGGTAACTTAACGACCGGAAAAAATCCAGCTGGATATGATGAGACTATTGGATGGATCGACCTTACAGCTTTGAACTGAAGACTCCATAACTCTCACGTTGAATGTTGGATAAATCCCAAAAGGAATGAAATAGTGCCAATAGCGTAATAACGTTTATACTAATGTATTCTTATTAAAAAAAGCACTTACAAACAAACTTTCAACAGTAGGTACAACGATAGTAGGCAGTAGGTAAAACGAAGCCGGCGGGCAACAAACAAATCTCCCGTCCTCCTCAATGGGGCGACGTGTTGACGTCAGCACGTATTGTGAAGTATTTGTAGCGAGGTCCTGGGCCCCCAGAGGCCTAATGGTGACCTCCAGAGTCAGGAACAGTTGACATCCTGCTTTGCAGAGTGGGTTACAAGGCATAGTGGGTGTAATGCAAGGTGGATTGATAGGCGCCAGACACTTTTTGAATGCAAAAAGAGATTTATTGTCTCTTAAACAGAACTGTGGGAGAGAGGGTTAGGGCCAGGACACCCTTTAGTAGTTGCAATGTTAATTGACAGACCCCGAGACATCTATAGGCGGACAGCCATGCAGGGAAAGGCATCCAGCTAGACACCACATCTGCATTAGTAGGACCGTTGTCTCCTATAACAACAATCTTGTAACAGTTTCTAACAAAGGTTGCAATGGACTCCTTCACTTCTTCTACAATCTCCTATTGTAGAACTTCACTCAGCTGAGCTCCCAGTCTTTCACTAGACCAGATCCACTCACCGCTGGATCTCCTGAGCGGCTCCAATCTTCATACTCAGTATCTTCCTCCAGCATCACCCCCGCATCCCTGCTGGGTCAATAGCTTGGCACTCACAGATACTCCTCAATCGTCACCCCGCTGGCCTGCTTGGTCCCTGGCTTGGCACACAATAATGCTCTGCAAGCGTCACCTTCACTGGCTGGGTCCCTGGCTTGGCACTTGCTGAAGTTTTCCCAATTTTTCACCGTCGCAGGCTGGTGAGAATACTGCTCTGGTACTTGCTTCAACTACTCACAGTGGTCCCTGGTAACAAGGTGGATGGTCCCTTAGTGGCGACAGCTTCCCCTTCTACCCCCGACCACAACTGGTTCTCCGGCCAGCAGAACCGCTACTTCTGGTTGGACTGCAAGCTGCAGTCCCAACCCTATGCTGCTCTCTTGCTTCTGGGTAGGCCCTCAGACAGCTCAGCAGCCAGATGTCCCCAGGATAAACCCAAGACTTACGGCCTAGCAGCCCGGGGCAATACGACAGATGGCACAGAACCCTGACTCCACCCAAATAAATAGGTTCTCCCAGAAGGCCAAGGGACCTAGGAAATCTCTGCCCATTGGCTGAGACACACCATTCATTCATAATCTGTCCTTGCTATACACTTGCCTTATCTAATGTCACTAGAAACCAGGCCACCCAGCGACAGAAGAGAGAAGTGCAGCAATTCCAGAGTTAGGGCGAAATCAATTGATCTCCTAACAATTGACCAAGGCAACTATCACTTGGCAAATAAATTTAATAGCAACCCTGCCTAAACATCAGGGTGCTACATATTTAATCCTCATAAAACACAACACAGGCTTGGATGTTGGGTTGTAATTAATTTCTAAACATCTTACAGCACCTTCTAATTTTTAAATTAGGTTGGCAGGCTGCAAAGTTTGTCTATTTAAAGTGCTGCTAAATCTAGGACCCTGCATTCACTAGATCTGGTCTCCCACAATACACAGAACATGGAAATGCAATCATTTTAGTAAATATAAAATGCTAAATACCTTTTCTCATCACCAGTATATAGCAGTCTTGTGTGAGTGAGCAGTGAGTTTTCATTCTCCCTTGACTGTCCTATGAGGCTGCAGGACCCCTAACCCTCTGTCTGGACAGTGTTGATTGGCCCTGTGCTGATCACATGCACTCTCCCAAGAAAACAAAATCTCTTTAGAAATACACACCAAACTGAGCATGTGCAGCTTGTCCCCTAGCCTCTGTACTATCAGGAGATGGTTTGGAGATGGTTTGGGGAGAGTGGAAGAAAAGGAGGATCAGAGAAGACAGGATCAAATTAACCCCTTACGTTCCACAGTGAGTATAACAAGCATGCTTTACCGCATATCCAGACTGATTTTACTGTTGTGGGTTTAGTATCACTTTAAGTTGATTCTTGTGGTTGCCCAGGATCGGGTCTCATTAACCACTTAAGGACCACCCTATCAACATGTACTGCGGCAGGGCGACCTTTAAACGCATACTCACGTACCTGTACATCATCACTGTCGTTTGTGCCGCCGGGGTTACGCTCCCACTTTGATTGCACACAGCGGGAGCCAATCAGCGGGTCCGGCGACTGTGATGGCCGCCGGCCACCCGCGATCATTCAGAGGAGAGACAGAACAACGGTCTGCCTATGTAAACAAGGCAGACCACTGTTCTGTGAGGGAGGAAAATGGGGATCTTGTGTTTCTGCTATGCAGAAACACAGATCTGTTTTTCTCCAGTGTCAGCATTCCCCACACAGTTAGAAGCACTCTCTAGGAGCACACTTAACCCTTTGTTTGCCCCTGATGGTAACCCCTAGTGCTCTGTAAATCATTTATAGTGGAAAAAAAATATATAAAACAACAGTTTAAAATCATAAAACTAAAGCCCAACTCCAATGTCAAATTTAAAAAAAAGTGTTAAAATAAAAAATAAAAAAATCTTATGTTGCAACACTCACCTTCTGCCCGGTGCTGTCCCTTGCAGATCTGTGCTCTTTGTCAGTGTCAGTCTTCTTCCAAGTTGAATGTTGCCCATTGTGATCCAACTCACTTCCTGTGAGCCCAAGCAGTCACTGATGCCAGCCTGGGCTCACAGAACACCTGAACAGAACTGTGCTCACGAGTCATTACATGAGCCCAGCTCAGTCCGGGAGTACGGACCACCCACTGATAATGCCGGAGTAAAAGAAGAAAGACCCATGACCTCATGGGACAAACCAGAAGGCTGCAGGATTTACACACTGTAAAAGCTGGAGATCTGCTTTATGATGAGCTTGTGCTGGGGGGGTCTTAGAAAACATGGAGTTAGGCTTTAATAAAATAAAAAAAAACTGACCCAACACCATACAGTTTCCCTAATAAATTAATTCAAGTGTGCATACTTGGCAACACAAGTGGACAAGGCAATGTCCCAGAAATGCTCATGATAAAGAAGATGTGTTGGCAAATAAAGTTTTCCGCCCGTAACTGACATTTTTGCGGTTTTGTTTGTCCTTTTTTTTTTATTATTACAAAGAACCGCTTTTGTCTTTTTCTCTTAAAGAGGTGACCTACTAACAGTCCCCTGGTGGTTACCCATACAGTGTTTCTCTTTTGACAATATTCTAGTATTATTGCTCATGGAGCATATGTTACACCAACAGAGGAGCCTTTTTATTGTGCAGCTGCAGATTTAAATATGGGAGCCAGTTAATCTGCAGTTATTTCCGCTTAGATCTCTATTGCCAGACAATAGTTTTGGGACACTCCCTTCATCTTTTTAAATCGGCAAGGGACGGTGAACAAACAACACAAACACTCGAACAGGAACTTGCAATAATGGGTTTTTGGACTGTTGTGAAAAGTCACAGCCCACTACTTTTTTTGATCAGATGTAAAAATTAATCCAATAAAGCACAGCATCTGGCTTGTATCAAGAACCATAAAAAAAAAGAAAAACATCTAGCAGAGTGGAGGTAAAGTGCATATTATAGTTTAATGAGAAATGTTCCTGCTTAGGGTTCATCTCCTAGAATAATGGAGCCTTAACAAGGACAGAACGCTACTGTAAATTAAATTCAGCTTGTGTTGTAACTGGATCTCTATGATAAACAAGAGATAGGGGAGATATTTTTGGATTTCTCCATAAAGACGTATTATTCCAAGCAGCTGCAATCCATGTTTGCAGAAAATGTTACAGGCGATTAAAAAGTGCACCTAAAGCTGAAGTTGAGGTATGACAATTTTTACATAGTTACATTGGTCCACCTTGAGCCAACGTAAGTATGTATGTGCCACATCTGTGGGATTACTGTGGCACTGTGACATCATCACCCCATCATCACCCCACCTCTCAACTTTATCCAATCAGAACACGCTTTGCTGTCATTGAGAAAGTGCAAAAATCAGCTTCTAACTTCAACTTGTTCAATTAAGCTTTGACAAAAAAAACCTGGAAGTGGTCTGTAAGGGTTTACAACCACTTTAAGCTGGAAGCTGATTGGTTTCTATCCAGAGTTTGCACTTTACAGTTTTAGTAATTCAACCCCAAAGTGTTCCCAGAATGGCAACCAGAAGCGGTGCCTTAGTAAAGTGATTTCTAGCTTTTAGGTGGATCACACATACTTACATTGGATCAAATTTCCATACTTAAACTGTAGCTTTAAATTTTGCTAGCTGAGGCATCAAAAACATTTTTAACTGATTTTTAGACATTGGATTGTATTATTTCAAAGTTTCTGACTTGTTCAAACATTTGCATAGTGCATGGTGCGCAACTGATTTCAGCTTAAAGTGGTTGTAAACCCTTACAGACCACTTTTACCTACAGGTAAGCCTATAATAAGGCTTACCTGTAGGTACTGGAAATATCTCCTAAACCTGCATGGTTTAGGAGATATTTATCATATGCGCTTGCGCCGACGTCATTGGCGCAACGCACTTTAGAAAGGGCACGATCGTCCTGTTTCTATAGGGCCCGTGCCGTGACCGTTGGCTCCCACGTGCATACGCAGGAGTGACGTCACACAACTCCAGCCAGTCACAGAGCGGGAGTTCGCGGCCCCGGAAGGAAGAGGGGTGAAGATGGATGCTTCCACCAGCGGGGACATTGCGGGCTTCGTTTGCAGATAAGTGGCACATAATGGGCTAGTATGCGATGCATAGTAGTTCCCAGAGCATCGCTTATGTTACAGGCCCCAGAGTTCTCCCTTACATCAGGGTCTGCAGAGTCCCCCCTTACAGTGAAAGGGAACTCTGCAAGTTCAGATGTAAAAGGGGAACTCTGTGGACTCTGATGTAAAGGGGGACTCTTGTTATTAACTTCATATGTTTAGAATTGTTATTTAATAGCAAAATTTATGTACAGTTTATACTATAAAAAAAATTTCTGTGAACCGCTAAACTGTTCGGGTTTGACTTGAAGAAAAGGTGGCAACTCTAATCGCAAGAAAGATCTCTCATATATGCTGCCGCACTGCTTTTCTCCTTCCTCCACACCAGGGTTATTACTCGGTATTCCTGATAGGATATGGCTCCACATTCATGCAACAATAAATAGAGGATACATATTGCTCTCTGTTTGCAATATTTATTAAAATGCCCCAATTAAAAAACACTAATGCCCCGTACACACGGTCGGATTTTCCGATGGACAATGTCCGATCGGAGCGTGTTGTCGGAAATTCCGACCGTGTGTGGGCGCCATCGGACATTTTCCATCGGATTTTCCGACACACAAAGTTGGACAGCAGGAGATAAAATTTTCCGACAACAAAATCCGATCGCGTCAATTCCGACCGTGTGTGGCCTGTTCCGACGCACAAAGTGCCACGCATGCTCAGAAGAAATTCCGACACGGGACAGCTCGTTCTGGTAAACTTAGCGTTCGCAATGGATACAGCACTTTCGTCACGCTGCAATGTTCAAAATGGTTTAATACAGCGCACTCTCTTCTTCTTTAGAATGTGACAAGAATTAAGTCGTTTTGCTGCTCGTATTCACACAGACTTCTCACAAACTTTTATTTGTGTTGTTTTAGTGGGATTCCCTCAATATATTGTTATTAGTTGTCACATCTGACAGTCTTATATTTTTTATTTTTTTTTTATTTTGGATTTTAAGCCTTTTTTTTTATTTAATGTTTGGATTTTTTCCAAGGCTGATCTTTGTTCAATTTTATTTTTATTTTTACTCCAGAATATTTTTGGATGTGTTTTGTGTGTCAGGTTACCCCAACACCATTGATATCTTTTATTATTTAATCTCAAGGAGATTGTTTGTTGTTGGTGTCCCTTGTTCATTTCACATTGTATATTTGAAATGTACCTGAATCCTCACAAACCAACTGTCCTTTTTGAAGTAAAACACATAGGAGAGTAGAATTCAAAACAAAAATCCTTTATTAAGGGATCAGAACCAAACAAAGAGGAAGGCAACACTGGATCAACAAGAGAAATTAGCGAAGCCTGGGACCCACACGGCAGACATCAATTCTTGAACATCAAAATTGGTGGCCTGAGGAGTCCATATGTAAGGGAGGGCAGTCTGGTCCGGGATTCACAGAGACTTGGATAGCAGCAGATGACATCTGTGTCCGCAGGCTGTGGTACCACAAGAGGCTGCATTTTTTGGCCCACCAGACTGGATCCAGGGTCCTCACTGTCTGGTCTTCCTTTCACACTTCCTTCCGGGCTGTGGCTGTGCAGTTGGAGATGTGGCAGGAGGAGGAGTAGGACCTGGAGGAGGAGTAGGACCTGCAGGAGGAGGAGGAGGACCATCCCAAAGCTGTGTGTGAGGGGTAATTTGGCCCCTCACACCTTTTGCCAGAGCCTCAGATATGAGGGCCTCACACATGACTTTTTGGCCCTCCTCCATCCTCTGCATTTTATAGGCTATGAATGCAGCAATGTTCTCCTGCCTGGTGTGTGGTGCTCCCAGGACCTCTGTAGCCCTCCAAAAGAATCTGATAGCCGCCTCCTCTAGGGCACTCCTCCTACTGCCACTTTCTGTTTCCAGGGGGGGTGGAGGGACCTGCAGATCAGCCAGCCGGCTCGGCCCGGCCACCTCCTGGCTGAGACTTCCCTGTGTATGAAAAAGGGACATAGTTGTAATGTTTTGCATCATCAATCACAATCCTTAATTAGTACTCCCAACTAACATCTAGTTCACATCATTGATTGGACAAGCAGAAATATTTAGAGGAATGCTATACCTGGCTCAATCTGGGCTCCTCCACATGCGGCCTGGAAGGCCCAGGTTGGGCGTCAGAAGCCTCAGCCGGGGGGGAAGGAAGCGTGGAAGGAAGACTGGAGAGGGATGGCCTGGGTTCAGTCTGGCCTGCCAGAAAGTGCAGCCTGTCCTAGTACAACATCCTGGGGACATAGATGTCACCTGCTGCTCCAGATCTCTGTGAATCCAGGACTTTATTGCGCTCCCTCAGATATGTGCTCCTCAGGCCACCAATGAAAATCTTTAAAAAAGTGATGTCTGCCATGGGGATCACCTGCTTCACAATTTCACACAATTGCTCCAGTGCTGCCTTCCTCTTTGCTTGGTTCTTGTAATGGGGGTGTTTAATCTCCCACAGACAGGGCAGCTCCCTTAGCATCTCTATGAAGACTGAAATGAAGTCTTTATCTTTCAGTACCATATCCATGTTCACTGCAAGACACAACACAAGACAAAGCCTAATGTCACACAAAACTCTCCTAATCTTGTTACAATATAGGCCTCAATCTAGAAGCAGTATAGGCACAAGTTTGTCTCTTACCTTCGTTCTTACGATCGCCGCGTCCAATGCTCCTTCCTCCGCTCACAGATCAAACGTAATACGCACGCGTGTTACGTTTTATATACACTGCGCATGCGTGTAACTCCGCCCGCCCCTGACGTTCTTTCTAGTGTATTCCCCGCCCCTTTTCGTTCGGCGCAGTGGGTGAAGAGCATGATGGCGGACATACAGCAGGTGCGGGCTAATTGTAGCAACGAGGAGGAGGAGGAGGAAAGCCCGGATCCAGGCACGTCCCGATCCAGAAGGAGACGTTTTAAGGCCACAAATATGTCGTTTGGGGAGATGTTGGAGATGGTCGACATCATGAGGAAGTCCGACTATGACGGAAAATATGGGCCTTACCCCAACCCGAACATCCGAAAGGCCAAGATCATGGCGAAAGTGGTCAGGAGTCTAGAGCGGAATTTCTGGGTACGAAGGTCTAAAGATCAGCTCAGGAAGCAGTGGTCGGACCTGAAGTTGAGAGAGCCAGAGCAGTAACGAAAGATCCGGAGAGTGCTGCAAAAAAGTAAGTAGTTGTGCTGTGTTCCTATTCTTTCTGTCTTTATTACGTTCGTTCTGCTCCATATGCTTTTATTAGTTGTAACGTTTCAAAAGGTCAACTTTAATGTTCATGGGCACATTATTCGTTTGTATCAAACATTTTTCTTTCGGCCTCTAGAACACCATTGTTTAGGCCATATGCATTTTCACACATTTTTGGGGGCCTACTTGGATGCCAAATATTTGTTTGTGTAGATGGGTTTGTTACTAGAATGAAATGCAAACTAGATTGTGTGTAAGGAGAGGACACTGAGCAGCTGTTTTCACATCTGGACACTGGAGCACTAGTGTGGGACACAAGAACACCATTTTTATTAGGGGGGGCCACACAGGTGCTCCAGTGTATACTATAGGGGGGGCTACATCTGTGAAGCTTGTACCAAACAGGTAAAGTATTGCAGCTTGACAAAGGGCAATAAAAAATATACATCTTGGAACTCTGCTAAAATAGACAATTGTACCCCACTTCCGAGCAATGTTTCCTATTTCTAGTTCTGCCATCAAATATCTGTGTGCTAAGTATACCATTTTTGTTTTACATAGGGGAGAAAAGACTCGGACACCCCTCATCCCAGGAGACCAGAGACCCCCCCCTCTGGAAGAAGGGGAAATACCCCCAACCCAAGCGGAGCAGGAGGAAGAAGAAGACGTGGTGGAGATTGGCACCACAACAGGTGAGTGTCTGCGACCACAGGCTCAGGTAAAAGAGATGGCTGGTGGCAGATTTTTGAGACCTTTTTTTTTGTTCTTTATCTCTTTTTAGGTGATCGTGATCCAGAACGCTTTACATCTGAAAGTGCCCAGATACTGATCGGGGAGATCATGGGGTGTAATCTCCAATTGCAAAACATCCAGCAACAAATCAGTGATGTTATTAAAAAAAATAATAACATCATTGATGTTTTGGGGCGAATTTAAACCCCACAAAATCACCTGTTTTATCGTACCAAAATTTTTTCAATGTTTAGAAAAGCCAAATTTGGAGGATGCACACAGTGTGCCAACATGTGCTATCTTCCATCACGGGAGATCAATGGACGCGTTTTGGGGGTGCAACCCCTTCCTCAATTATAAAGTAGCGATGAGGAAGGGCTTGCTCCCCCAAAACACGTCCCTTGATCCCCCCTGATGGCAGATAGCACATGTTGACATTCGTAAATTGGTGTGCATCTTCCAAATTTGGCTTTTCCAGGGGTGATTTCCCCCCATCTGAACGCTATATCAAACCCAGTTCCTAAATACTGATGTCTGATATAGCCTTCAGGTTTTACCTAATGTGAACTTTGTAAGTTCAAGTTTTTTGGCTTTCTTGTTGGTTTTACACAGGCCTGTTTTATCTTAAATGGATATTTTGATTTTTCATAATGCTACTGCAAACATTGTTATACAACAAACATGTTGGTTTGTTTTAAAAACCTTTGGGAAATGCACATGTGATTGTGCAGGTATAAAAAAGTGCCTTACTCAAGAATGTGTAAATTATTGTCTCAACACTACAACACTTTTGGGGTGATGTAATTGCTGTTTTATGCAAAAATGGGGGTTATTTCCTAAGGGCAAATCCTCTTTGCACTACAAGTGCAGGTTCAGTGCAGTTGCAAGTGCACTTGTAGTGAAATGTGTTTTTGCATTTAGGAAGTACCAGCCAACACTGTTTTTTATAAGGTTACCCAATCACGACATTTTCTGCACTCAACACATTTCTGTCAGGGTCAGCTAAAACAAACACAAGCAGTAAATGTCCACAAAGAATTTCTTTTGGTTGTTTTTTATTTGAAAAAGGTGTCACAGATTGTCTGGCATATTGATAGCCCCCCTACCCGCAAAGAACTCCAGGTAGCGTAACCGGACATCACGGGCATTCAGGGAGGGCAAGCCAGGACGGCCACTTTCAAGCGCCGTCAGTGTTGATGGATTAGGGATTCCGGCCTCAGGCCCAACTGAGCCAGCATAGTTGGCTGAATGTTTTCTTAAAAAATTATGGAGAACACAGCAGGCAAGTATTATATGGTTCAGTTTATACTCCGCCATATGGATGGGTGTCAGAAATAATCGGAACCGGCTGGCCAGGATTCCAAATGTGTTCTCCACCACTCTTCGGGCTCTGGCCAGCCGGTAATTAAAAACCCTCTGTTCCGGGGTGAGGGTCCTCATCGGGAATGGCCGCATCAGGTGGTCCCCCAGCGCAAATGCTTCATCAGCAACAAACACAAATGGGAGACCTTCAACATTGTCCTCTGGAGGTGGCAAGTCCAAGCTGCCATTCTGGAGACGCCTGTAGAACTCCGTCTGGGCGATCACTCCACCATCGGACATCCGGCCATTCTTCCCCACGTCCACATACAAGAAGTCGTAATTAGCCGACACCACCGCCAACATCACTATACTATTAAACCCCTTGTAATTATAATAGTACGACCCCGAGTTGGGTGGTGGGACGATGTGGACGTGTTTCCCATCAATTGCCCCTCCGCAGTTAGGAAAGTCCCACCGCTGGGCAAAGTGGGAGGCCACAGTCTGCCATTCCTGTGGCGTTGAAGGAAACTGTTGAGGAAAAAAAAATAAACCTTACTATTTTTTCACAGAAACATGGCAAGCAGATTAGACACAAACATTATGGGGCAACCTCCAGATAGCATTTACTAAGGGGAATTTAACAAGGCCAAAGTATAAGGTACACCTATCATATTCCCCCTCCCCCCCTCTCATGGGCCACTTCTAACATTATAGGGGGGGGAACTCTTGGACAGGTAACCCTCTTCACTTCATTGAGAGATGAATGCCTAAATACAGGGTATTACTTGGAACAGCCCCTCCTTAGTTACACTATTGGCAGACCACTGGACAGGTAAGAAGTGTCATAATACAAAGATATAAATACACACTGTACACATTTGAGGACATTTGAACATTCTGCTATTACCTATCAAGATAATAATAGGATACAAAAACTTTAAACAGTACCATTGGAAAGTATACAGGCAGGCCCTTGCACTACATGCTTTGGGGAATTCATCCATAAATCTGACCAGTAAAGAGGTGGGTATAGTGTGTATGGGTTTGGCAAAGTCAGCAGATAGATGATTGAGGATAGAGAATTGGGATCAGCTGACTTAGCAGTTGGGGGGGGAGGGTTAAAAAAAATTTGGGGACACCACAAAAAAAAGCCTCTGGCACTCTGCCTGAATTTAAATCAAAAATAACATTTCCAAACATTTTAGGGGGTGTTTGGGGTAAAGCACTACTATGGAGCTGATAAAATACATTGTTAAGTGACTACATGAGGTGAATATAGGCCAGGAGACACCATGCTGGGGAGGTTATTGAAGGGCAAATATGTATGAAGGACCTAAAATAATAATTATATAAAAATTCAGCATGCATGAGAACAAAGGGGACATTCACAGCATATTACAATCATGGTAATTAGGGAATGAGGGAAGAAATACAATATATTATCAAACATTCAATACAATAAAATGTGATATAAAAGGATAAAAATCTTACCTTCATATACTCCTTCTGCAGGACCTGTACGATGGCAGAACAGGTCTCTGGGATAATGATCCCCAGAGCCTGGGGGGAGATGCCTGTCGAGAACTTGAGGTCCTGCAGGCTTCTCCCTGTGGCCAAATACCGCAAGGTAGCGACCAACCTCTGCTCCGGAGTGATGGCTTGCCTCATGCAGGTATCCTGCCTGCTAATATAGGGGGTCAGCGAAGCCAACAAACGGTGAAACACGGGGTCCGTCATCCTGAGAAAGTTCCTGAAATCATCAGGATTATTCTCACGGATCTCACGGAGCAAAGGCATGTGACAGAACTGGTCACGCTGAAGCAACCAATTCTTGGTCCATGAACTCCTCCCCACCCTGTTCATGGACTGGACTTGTGTCAAGGTCAGGACCCCAACACCAAGCCCCCGCACAGCACGAACTCTACGAGGAGTACGCATACGAAACATGGCTAGAAAACGGTCGGCTGCTCAGAACGAAGTAACAGAACGCACTGAAGAACAGCAAGGCCTGTGAAGAGCGACCTGAAAAACAGCAACGAGCAGGCAAGATCACACAGAAAACTGACTGCACGCACTGAAGAGCAGATACAAACCCACAAGCACAAACTGAACGTCAGAAAACGATCTGAAAGCCACGAGTCTGAAAAAGCGCGAATCGTCTCTCACCAAACTTTTACTAACACGAGATTAGCAAAAGGAGCCCAAAGGGTGCCGCGCTTGGTTCTGAACCGGCCTTTTCTAGTCTCGTCGTACGTGGTGTACGTCACCGCGTTCTTGGCGATCGGAAATTCCGACAACTTTGTGCGACCGTGTGTATGCAAAACAAGTTTGAGCCAACATCCGTCGGAAAAAATCCGAGGATTTTGTTGTCGGAATGTCCGAGCAAAGTCCGACCGTGTGTACGGGGCATTATGCTGCATACACACGAGCGGAATTTCCGTCCAAAAAATTTTGGATGGTTTTTCTGACGGAATTCTGCTCAAGCTTGTATTGCATACACACGGTCACACAAAAGTTCTCTGAACTTTCGACCGTCAAGAACGCGGTGACGTACAACACTACTACGAGCCGAGAAAATGAAGTTCAATGCTTCCGAGCATGGATCGACTTGTTTCCGAGCATGCATGATTTTTTTGCCCCCGATAAAAAGTAAAGACAGCAGTAAAAACCTAGAAAAATCGACTAAAACGGTCACTGTAAAAATATAAACTTAGCCTGCTTTAAATGTTAGCTTCAGTGAGAACCTCACTTTCATTCACAATTTTTTTCATGTCTGCGGAGCAATTGGTTACCCCCACAAGTCTGATGCCTGAGTTCATTGTGAAAGCAGAAGATCTGGTACTGCCGGCTGATGTTCTTGACTAATTTCAGGCCTGGCTATCTGCTCTGATTTCTGGCCAGTGCAAGTAGTTTGTAGGGCAGTGTACAGAGGTCAGTAGTAGGTAGGGCAGTGTACTCCATATCTTCCAGTACCATACTCTCCTGACCCCTCCCTCCAGTACCGAGCCCCCCGACCCCCCCTATAGCTTGCCCCCCTGGCCTCCCTTTTCCATGCCCCCCCGACCCCTACTATAGATACGATACTACTGACCTCTACATACTAGCAACCTCTGTACGTCGCCCTACACACTACCGACCTCTGTACGCCGCCCTACCCCAGGGGTATCAGGAGGGCTGCGGTCTCAAGAGGGCATGGCACTGATGGGACAGGAGGGTATAGTATTGGGGGGATCAGGAGGGCAGGGGGGACAGGAGGGCATGGTATTGGGGGCGATCAGGAGGGCTAGGGGGACAGGAGGGCATGGTATTTGGGGGGATCAGGAGGGCTGGGGGGACAGGATGGCATGGTATTGGGGGCGATCAGGAGGGCTAGGGGGACAGGAGGGCATGGTATTTGGGGGGATCAGGAGGGCTGGGGGGACAGGAGGGCATGGTATTGAGGGGATCAGAAGGGCTGGGGGGCCAGGAAGGCATGGTATTGGGGGGGATCGGGAGTGCTGTGGGGACAGGAGGGCATGGTATTTAGGGGGAACAGGAGTGCTAGAGAGAAAGGAGGGCATGTTATTAGGGGGAGGATCAGAAGGGATGGGGGGTACAGAAGGGCATGGTATTAGGGGGGATCAGGAGGGCTGGGGGGACAAGAGGGCATGGTATTGGGGGGGATCAGGAGAGCTGTGGTGTCAGGGGGGCTGGAGTGTACAGAAGACGTTTTAAATGCAGAGTGGCGCAGGGAAGGTGCCACAGTGGCCCAGATCCCTGCTGGTGTAACAACGGCAATCCTCTCTCACCTTCCCATCTTGGATCGGGAGGGAGGGCCAGTGGCGAGGGGCAGACAATAGCCATATGAAGCGCTCAGGCATGTTCGGAGAAGAGCCCGAACCCGACCAAGCTATTCTGGAGGCTTTGCCCACCGCGCAGCCGCATGTATGCAGTCCCCACATGTATGCAAGGGGCGGGGACTGCCTCTGCAGACTGGGATTGGTGAGCGTGCGCACACATGCCGCTCCGGAGCAAGGACAAGAGTCGGCAATGGCGGGACATCTTCGCGGCCTTCCTGTCACCTGTCGGCGGGGAATACATTCCTTCTTGATCTCCCCGAGGGTAAAGAAACATAGAAAAGTGACAGCAGAAAAAAGACAGGGTTGTCCATTGTGTCTGCCTGTTTTTTGTTTTTTTTTATATACAGTATCTCACAAAAGTGAGTACACCCATCACAGTTTTGTAAATATTTTATTCTATCTTTTCATGTGACAACCCTGAAGAAATTACACTTTGCTACAGTAAAGTAGTGAGTGTACAGCTTGTATAAAGTGTAAATTTGCTGTCCCCTCAAAATAACTCACCACACACATGGGATCTGGGGACTCCCTTGTTAAAGCGGGCTTCAAGATTCTGATAAGCCCCCAGCCCGCAGACCCCCACAACCACAGCCCTGGGTTGTCAGGAAGAGGCCCCTGTCCCCATCAACATGGGGAAAAGGTGCACCTACCCCCCCATGTTCAGGACATGTGGCTTGGTATGGTTCGGGGGCGCGCTTGCTCCCCCCCCTTTTCCTGACCTGTCAGGCTGCATGCCTGGATAAGGGTCTGGTATGGATTTTGGTGGGGACCACGCGCCATTTTTTTAAACATTTTTCTATAACCAGCAATGGTATTGTATTGCCGGCATTTTCAAATTCATTTCATGCATTTTTTTTCTTTAGAAAATTTAATTTTTATTTGCAACCGCGAGTCAATTTAGAGGTGATTTGACTCATTTTTTTTCTTTAGAAAATGTAATTTTTGCTGCAGCATGTTCTGTACATCCTACAAATGTGCCACTTTACAGACCCCCCAGGCACTATATTAAAAGGAATTTTTAATTTTTACAGTGCCTTGAAAAATAATTCATACCCCTTGAAATTTTCCACATTTTGTCATGTTACAACCAAAAACATAAATGTATTTTATTGGGATTTTACGTAATAGACCAACACAAAGTGGCACATAATTGTGAAGTGGAAGGAAAATGATAAATTGGTTTTCAAAAGTTTTTTTACAAATAAATATCTGAAAAGTGTGGTGTGCATTTGTAATTAGCCCCCCTAAGTCAATACTTTGTAGAACCACCTTTCGCTACATTTACAGCTGCAAGTCTTTTTGGGGATGTCTTTACCAGCTTTGCACATATAGAGAGTGAAATTTTTGCCCATTCTTCTTTGAAAAATAGCTCAAGCTCTGTCAGATTGGATGGAGAGCGTCTGTGAACAGCAATTATCAAGTCTTGCCACAGATTCTCAATTGGATTTAGGCCTGGACTTTGACTGGGCCATTCTAACACATGGATATGCTTTGATCTAAACCATTTTATTGTAGCTCTGGCTGTATGTTTAGGGTTGTTGTTCTGCTGAAAGGTGAACCTCCGCCCCAGTCTCAAGTCTTTTGCAGACTCTAACAGGTTTTCTTCTAAGATTGCCCTGTATTTGGCTCCATCCATCTTCCCATCAACTTTGACCAGCTTCCCTGTCCCTGCTGAAGAAAAGCATCCCCACAACATGATGCTGCCATCACCATGTTTCACAGTGGGAATGGTGTGTTCAGGGTGATGTGCTGTGTTAGTTTTCTGCCACACATAGCTTTTTGATTTTAGGCCAAAAAGTTCAATTTTGGTCTCATCTGACCAGAGCACCTTCTTCCACATGTTTCCTGAGTCCCCCACGTCTTCTTGCAAGCTGCAAATGGACTTCTTATGGCTTTCTTTCAAAAATGGCTTTCTTCTTGCCGCTCTTTCATAAAGGCCAGATATGTGGAGTGCACGACTAATAGTTGTCCTGTGGACAGATTCTCCCACGTGAGCTGTGGATCTCTGCAGCTCCTCCAGAGTTACCATGGACCTCTTGGCTGCTTCTCTGATTAATGCTTTCCTTGCCCGTAATGTCAGTTTAGGTGGATGGACATATCTTGGTAGGTTTGCAGTTGTGCCATACTCTTTCCATTTCAGGATGATGGATTGAACACATAATGCACTATGCCTCCAAATAATGCTAAAACTGCAGATTTTTTTTTTATAATAAAGTAGTGATTGTTTTCGGGTACTTGAACATTGACACGCAATGATTAATAAATAAGGAGAATATGTTTGACTCATGCAACTGAAAACATATTTTTCAGTTGCATGAAATCTGTTGAGGACATTCCAACAATCAATTAGTGTATCAGTCTGAAAGGCTGCCACCCCACTTATCTTTTGCAATGGTATATTGAGAAAGTGTGAGAGAGAGATAGCCCAGAAGAAAATTCCTGAACTATCACGGGATATGTTGCAGTTTTATACTTTTTTTTTTCCTGAATGGCTTGAAAGAAAATTATGTAAACAAAATTATCATCAGGGTAATAACAAATCACATTATTTAGGTGGAGAGGGGATAGGGTGAGTGCACTTTAGATATTCCAGCAAATGTAGTACATGTAGGATAGGTTAGACTCTATTTAGAGGTGTGGTTACGATCGTTGACAAAATAAAGGAAGAATTATCACTGAAAGAAAACAATTGTAGACAAAAATAATAATTACAATCATGAATTCCAACTCTTTGTTAGAGAAGATTTCCAAGCTAGTAAAATTACTATTGTATTTTGTACAGTGCAGGACACAAAACCTTATTCATAGATCGGGGGATAGCCATAATTCCTTCAAATGAAGAGTGGAAGGGATTGGCAATCAAATGCAAAGATGCCTACAAAAAAAGAGAGAGAGAATTCTCAAATTTGAAAGTGCAGCTTGATGAATCTTGTGGTAGAGAGCCAGAACGGGGATCTGTCAATGTAAACAAACAGATCCTCGTTCTGTCAGGGGAGTACTGAGTAATCGTCTGTTCCTAGTGATTAGGAACAGCAATCTCTCTGTTCTCCCATTGAGTCCCCTTCCCCCACAGTTAAAAAACACCTCCCAGGGAACACATTTAACCCCTTAATCGCCCCCTAATGTTAACCCCTTCCCTGCCAGTGTCATTTATACAGTAATCAGTGCATTTTTACAGCATTGATCACTGTATAAATGTCACTTGTGCCAAAAAAGTGTCAAAAGTGTCCGATCTGTCCGCCGCAATGTCGCAGTCCGGCTAAAAATCGCTGATCACCGCCATTACTTGTAAAAAAAAAATAAAATAAAAATGCCATGTAGCACGGCCCCCTTGGGTTGGATTTACCTGCTCATCTGCATCGCCATGATCCTGTGAACATTCCAACCCACCAGACAGTTTGGGTTCAGACATCATTGCAACACCTTTAAGTAATAAGACAACACTCAATATGTTTATATTCTGTTAACGTTTACTGGAATACTTCATTGAACATAAGGTTGTACAGAGGAGGTAATGGTTCAACTGAGCTTGGGATAACAGCACAAGTGACTCCTCAGGAAAATGCCAGTTAAGACAGTTGGCAACAACAGATTATTAAATACACATATGTACAATGGAGTACCACTTGAACACAACCTGAAAGGATAAGCAGAGGTTAAGTATCAATTCTGACAATACTTCTAGAAAGAGAAACTCAGGCTGGCCTGTTAAACCTTTGATCCTAATGAGAGATGAAGCTAAACGTGGATGGTGTGAGTTCATTTAATTGTATCCAATAAGGTGTCATAACAGAGTGGTAGTATATATGAGGATGGCTGTAGCTAAAGATGCTTATGTACTGTGTTCAAATAAAGGTGCAGTGACTTTTTCCCAAAGTAAAGCTGTCTGTGCACACTGTCCCAGTGAAACAACAAAGGAAAGGTTTGTAAAGATGGACAGTGGCCCTCTCACCAACAACCAGACTGATTCAATGTATTCCAACTAGGGAATCCCGGATGGACATCCTGGCTGCGGACCCGCTTGTGGCGATCACCCATTGCAGAGCACTAGGCGTGGGTTGCTGCACTGTAGAGGTGGTGCTGGTCTGATGTCCAATGAACAGCAGGCAGTGTTAAACCCCTTCTTGGCCAAGTCGGATTACTGTGCACCGCGACCTCACTCTCCCTGCACTGAGAGATCCTTCACACATGAGGCCCAGGAGGAAGAGAGCGTGGGGTGGATCTCTGGTCTCCTTTATAGCTCTTCCCAGCAATCTCTCTGGTGGTAGCAAGGATCCCTGGGATATGTAGTCCGGGTATACAGTCATGCAGGCAAACAGCCATCTGATGGAACTACTAGTCCCACAATCCCTTTGGTTGGGCTCATGAATATGATGTCAGTCCAGTAACGCTGGGCACTAGAGGAACAATATGACATGCAGACAGGGCAGGGAATAGCTGTTCATTTCAATTGTAGTCCATATTGCTACAGCCATAAATCTATCCATTATTTTGTAGACACTATAACTTGTGCGCAAACCAATCAATATACACTTATTGCGTTTTGGTTTTTTACCAAAAATATGTAGTAGAATAAACTGATGAAGAAATTCTTTTTTTTACTTTTTTTTTGAATATTTAATATAGCAAAAAGTTAAAAATATTGTTTGTTTTCAAAATTGTCGGTCTTTTTTTGTTTATAGCGCAAAAAAAAAAAATGCAGAGATGATCAAATACCACCAAAAGAAAGCTCTATTTGTGGGAAAAAAGGAAATACATTTTGTTTGGGTAAAACATCGCATGATTGCGCAATTGTCAGTTAACGTGACGCAGTGCCATATCGCAAAAAATGGCCTGGTCATTAAGGGGGGAAATCCTTCCGGTCCTTAAGTGGTTAAAGGCAGATTTTTTTTTTAAATGTCAAACAGGTCATACTTACCTGCTCTGTGCAGTGGTTTTGCACAGAGCAGCTCCAATCCTCCTCTTCTCGGGTCCCCAATCGATGCTCCTGGCCCCTCCCTCCTGTCGAGTGCCCCTATAGCAAGCACCTTGCTGTAAGGGCACCCGAGTAGGCTCGCTCCCAAGCCGCTGCTCTGTGTGTCCATTCGGCCCTGCCTCGCTCTCTCTTCATTGGCTCACTGGCTGTGATTAACAGAAGCGGAAGTCAGCGACTGCTATCTCAGCCAATAAAGGAAGGAGACCAGGAGAGCCGCTGCTCTCGAGCACATCACTGTGTAATAGAGCTGCACAATTAATCATCAAGAATTGTTATCGTGACTAATTGTCAAGAATCGTTATCACGATCTTGACTAAAGTGTTTCACAATTCTTTCTATGCAAAGAATTCTCTCTGCACTTCTGAAGCCACAGCCCTCAAAAGAAAAGAAGAGAAAAACCGGGCAGTCTGCCAAGAAACAAAACATTCTTTATCAGTTGGACTTAGCCTTGGTTCACACCAGAGGCGGCACGACTTGCAGGTCGCCTCACCGAGGCGACCTGCACACGACTGCCCGGGCGACTTGCAAAACGACTTCTGTATAGAAGTCTATGCAAGTCGCCCCCAAAGTCGTACAGGAACCTTTTTCTAAGTCGGAGCGACTTGCGTCGATCCCCTTAGAACGGTTCCATTGTACTGAACGGGACGCTACTTGTCAGGCGACCTAGGTCGCCTGACAAGTCGTCCCAGTGTGAACCGAGGCTTAAGCATAAACATTGTAACAATTTGTCAATGGAACAGACTTCCTGTGTAAGTGAAAAAAGTTTAACCACTTAAAACACTAAACCTTTTTCTGACATTTTTTGGTTTCAAGTTAAAATCATTTTTTTTTTTTTGCTAGAAAATTACTTAGAATCCCCAAACATATATATTTTTTTAGTAGACACCCTAGAAAATAAAATGTTGGTTGTTGCAATATTTTATGTCACACTGTATTTGCGCAGCGGTCTTTCAAATGCAATTTTTTTGGAAAAAATTACTTTAATGAATTAAAAAAAAAAAATCTAACCAGTAAAGTTAGCCCATTTTTTTTTGTGTATAATGTGAAAGATTTTACGTTGCGAGAATCGTGAGAGAATTGTGATCTTTTTATTCCAAGCAAAAAAATCGTGATTCTCATTTTGGCCAGAATCCTGCAGCTCTACTGTGTAAGTAAGTACTAAGGGAGCTGGGGCTGCTGCACACAGGTTACACACAGGTTATTTACCTTCATGCACAGAATGCATGAAGGTAAAAGATCTTCAGCCTTTACAACCACCTATACAGGAAAATACAGAACCCTGTCCTTCAGACTATAGATGTTAGGAATTGTTTGTATAATCCATCTAGCAATTGTTGAACGAAGGGTGGAAAGGTCCCGGGGGGGGGGGGGGCATTATAGAGGATAAGGAGGGGAAAAAATTCTCTAAGGGGAAACTGTAGCTGTGAATTAGCCTCAGGTGGCACACACTCCATCCGAAGATTGAAGCAAATTTTGCTTTAGAATGTTTCTAGGAGGGATAGAGGGGAAGACAATGTTCTGATTAAAGTGGCAAAAAAGAGACCAACCTGGGAAGGAAAAGAGGGATTGCACCCCAGAACAACTTTATTCATGTGCAGTACCAGGCAAGGTTTACAACAGGAAAGGGCCACCAACCCCGAGACACACATTGCTGAGGTGACCACAATTAGAAGGTAACCTTTATAAAGGAATCTGCAAAGAGAATGAGACTAAGGCTCGATTCACATCTACGCATGTTGCTTTTGAGCGTTTCTGCAGTGCTTGCCGCGTTTTTGAACATGCGATTTTGCCACGATTTGCGTTTTTTTTTTTTTTTTTTACACTGTGGTTGCTTAGCAACCAGCTATATACAGTGTAAAAAAAGAAATTAAAAGAAACGCAAACCGCAATTTGCGGCAAAAACGTGGCAAAAACACTGTAAAAATGCGGTACTTGTGATTTGGATGCGGGTCCATTGAATTCTATTACATGCAAAACGCTGCATTTTGCATGAAAAAAAGTCCCCAACCCTTTCCAAAAACGCAGAGGCACAAAAATGCATTGATGTGAACATGTTCCATAAGAACCCATGTTAAAAAATTTCCATGTATTTCTGCAAAATGCAAAATGCATCAAAAAACGCATAAGTGTGAATCGAGCCTTAGTCTCCATGTTTATAACCTGCAGGAACAAAAGGGACTGCATATGGGAAACCAATTTCAGCAATACCAGAGTAAAAAAGCTTAAATTAAATGATATAAGTTATTGGATTTTTCATAGGTATTAACCCTTGAAATATTCCTGTGAAAAAGGACAGGGCACTGAAAAATGTTCTTTAAACCTGTGAGCTCATAAAACCACAGACTCACACCTATAATTCTCCCCTGTGCATCGCCTTTATAATACCTTCTTGCAGAGGGAATTTGTCATTTCCCCAGCACCTGAGCATCTGAGATATAAAAAGACAATGATGTCATTGGGACAGCTTCTATCAGATCATCCTTCTCCTTAATGTGCCATTTTTATCAGAATAATGTAATGATAAACAATTCCATATGTATGCAAAACAGTAGCATATATCTACACATACGACTTCACATTATCATATAGATTTTATGACCCAGGATGAGGCAGGTGGCCGGTGGGGGGCTAGGCTGCAGTGCTGCCAGAACCTGGAAGTTGGCAGCCATGCCCTGTAAAGTAGACCTGCCCCTGGAACAGTTACCTGTTGAGTACAGGGGAGATGAGCACCACTATTTTCTTCACACCTGAAAACTTCTGAGGATTCTGGGTACCACTGGGTTCTCCGGGGGGGGGGGGGGGGGGAGCTCAGCTGCTAGTGTGATAAGGTGAAAGCTAAGCAACTTACTGCCAGGACCATTGAGGATGCAAGGACGTGCAATGAGGTCAGTGGCTGGTGAGGCACTGGCTAGTATCAGAGCCAGATACACACAGATTACATACATACATCTAAACATGTAACCTGTAAAAAAATTTAAAGCATAGCCTATGTAGCACCCTCTACCATAGGTGCTAGAGGTGTAGTGTTGTAGGTTCTGTCAGTGCAGGTAAATTTAAGCAGGCCTAGGTTGTGAGCTAGGCCTGTTTGTTTTTGATCTGGGGGCAGGGAGTGGTTAGTGTAGCAGTGGGTGTGACTGATATGTACATCAGCTTTTGGGTGCCTCCCCTGCTTTCAGTGAGAATGTTCTGGAAGAGGGGCAGGGCTGAGAGTTGGAGTGGCATGGAGTATATGTGAGGAGCCCTGACCAATCCCCAACTAGGATTGGCAGGGGGCAGGCCTCCTACATATACTCACGGTCAGCCTGCTAGGGGAGGAGTTGTTTGCTAGGTGAACTGAAGGATGGAGTGCTAGGCTGCGTGCAGGCGGAGTACCCCCATCCGGGGGGGGGGTGGCGGTGTGACTCAGGCAGAGGAGCTTGGGAGCTGGGAGGGAGCCTCTCCCTACACGGTCATGGGGCGGTGTCCTGGAACAGGAGCTGGAGAAGCAGTCGGTCCGCATGGTCCGGGCAAATCTTTCAGGAGGGACTTAATGCAGGAGTCGGTGAGTGAGGCACAGTGGAGATCTGGAAGAGGCATGCCAAGGGAGCTGGGTGCAGAGTCGGAGGAGAGACTGTGGGGGTTTGTGTCAAATCTTTGCAGCCTGAGGGCACAAGGTTTGCAAGCCAGGTCTACTGGGATCGGTAGTCCTTCATCAAATATCCTTTTCAACTAAATGTTCAGGGCCGCCAAGACGGGGTACTGCAGGCCCCTGTCCTATTAAGAATCATCAAGTGAAACTACTCCTAGGACTTATTCAGAGGGAGGCCTAGTCAGCTCAAGATGGTGGGACAGGATGTCTAATGCTGTGACAGGAAAGTGTTGTACAGGAGGAGAAGTGTTCTGGAGGTAGAAGTCTGCAGGGAGAGTGCAGAGGAGGAGAATGATCTGAAGTAACGCTGTCAAGTTTAGAGTCCACCATTTTGTTCTCTTCAAGGAAATGTAAAGCATAACCACTATATCATTGTAAATACCAATTTGTTTTATGGGCATCCCATACCCTTTCCCCCAACCAAGTTAAATTCCCCAAATAAAACAACAAAACAAAGCAAAAGACTTTTCATTGTCTACAAGTGTGACGTATGGATGTCTGGTGAATATGCGTGGATGTTAGTAACTAGTGGCAACACACCGCTACACCTATAGAGATTTTTAACTACCGCAGTTTGGCGCCATTCCACGAGTGTGCGCAATTTTGAAGTGTGACATGTTAGGTATCTATTTACTTGGCGTGACATCATCTTTCACATTATACAAAAAAATCGGGCTAACTATAGTGTTTTTTTTTTTTTTTACATTCATGAAGGTGCGCAAATACCGTGTAACATAAAAAGTTGCAACAACCACCATTTTATTCCCCAGGGTGCCTGATAAAACAATATACACAATGTTTGGGGGTTCTGAGTAATTTTCTAGCAAAAAAATGATGATATTTACATGTAGGAGAGAAGTGTCAGAATTGCCCTGGGTGGCAAGTGGTTAATTACCATAAGTAATATAAAAATAATTATTATATATTGTTTTTAAGGTAATTTATTATATTTTCAAAAACTGTACTCAAGCAGGTGGCAGTTTATAACTTCAAATCAGTAATTTCACAGTAAATAGATAAATAATAAATTATTATGCTATAGCATATAGCATAATAATATATGATTTAGCTTGATTAAAACAGTACCTTTTCAGCAGCAGCAGATTATCATTCTCCCTCTTAATTGTGTGATAAAAACATGGGATTGTGGGTAAATCTTATACCAATAAATTCATGCTTTTTCCTTCTAGTTAAGAGGGCTGGGTTGGAAGGGAGCATTTGTCTTTTAGACACATACCCCTTCTATGACACTGCAATGAGAGGCGTGCCTCCACTGTGGTATTTTTATTGGACAGCTGGGACCAATGGTACTTTACCATTGGTCCAAGGCTCCAAGCTGTTCATTGAGCTCAGTGCCTCTGACAAAAAGCAAGAGGCACTGTGAGCTCATCCTCTCAGTGTGCTGAAAACAGAGTGTGTCAGCTTGCGCTCTGTATGTAACTTCTGACAGGCTGCACAAGGAACTCCATATCTCCAGAACGTTAGGTAGCAGGAGCCCTAAATTTTGACCAGTGGTGGGGTAGGACTCCAGCTACATACCCCCCAGGTCAGTGAGCTATGAACCTCGAAGCTCGATCATTTTTGTTTTTTGTTTTTTTTTATGTTCATGGCTCTGCCTCACCTGCCTTCCCTGACTGCACGTCCCTGTAAGGAAGGTCCTGGTATTTGATTGGCTGTGGCCCTGGCAGAACCTAGAAGTTTGCATTGAAAGGGTTTAGTTTAGTGCAGGGATATGCAATAAGCGGACCTCCAGCTGTTTCAAAACTACAAGTCCCATCATGCCTGTGCCTTTGGGTGTCATGCTTGTGGCTGTCAGAGTCTTGCAATGCCTCATGGGACTTGTAGTTCTGCAACAGCTGGAAGTCCGCTAATTGCATATCCCTGGTTTAGTGTAACAGAGAGGATCTGCACTTTTTTCTAGGTATTCCAGAGTTCCAGGTCCTAACAAATAATAATCTTTTGGGCATTAGGGGTGCCACAGGATGCTCCAGGGGGCTCAATTGTGTCACTGCTGCAACCTGGTCATTGTCAGGCATGCGCTAGAATGACGCATTTCTTGAGTGCTAAACAAAGTGCTGTCTGCAGGGAAACATAAGCAGGAGGAGCTTCTAGGCCTCTGATGTTGGTCACATGTACAACAAAAAAAAACAGTCTTTGGAATACAGCGTAAAAATAAATAATTAATACCAATAAACTGTTTTAAAGCGGAGTTCCACCCAAAAATGGAACTTCCACTTTTCTGGTCCCCCCCCCCCCTCCAGTGTCACATTTGGCACTTTTCAGGGGGGAGCAGATACCTGTCTAATACAGGTATTTTGCTCCCACTTACGGGCATAGATACCCGAGCCACCTGCGGGTATCTAAGCCCCTCCCCCCCCCCTCCCCGCTGTCTTCTGGGATACACACAGGACCCAGAAGACAGCAGGGACCAGTGGGATAGCGCAGCACGAGTCGCGCATGTGCAGTAGGGAATCAGGAAGTGACATGCCACTTCCTGATTCCCTTACCGAGGATGGCGGCGGCAGCACCCGACAGCCAAGGGATAGATCGGCTTCGGGTCCCGACATTGCGGGCGCTCTGGACAGGTACGTGTCCTTATTTTAAAAGTCAGCAGCTGCAGTATTTGTAGCTGCTGACTTAAAAAAAAAAAGAATTGGCGGAACTCCGCTTTAAATTGTCATGCAAATATATATTTGAAATCAAATCTCTATTATTTTTTGGCAATAATATGGTGTGAATGGATTTGACAGGCTGTGTCACGCCCCTTCAGCCTATATTTTAGCATAACAGGGAGATGAAGCCTACATCAGTCATGATAGATAGATGTAATATCACCCCCTGATAATGTTTAGCTGGTTCATGGGCATAGAAGGGGAGGGAGGGAGTTGGCTGTCATTTACCAGAGTGTAAACGCCCACATGTGTGATTCTATAGTCACATGGGCTGTGGCTGCCTGTGATGGGAAGGAAATGCTCAGGGTAGAAAATACACTGAAAACTGAGCATGTGCACTAGCTGCCAAGACTGCTCTGCAAAATCCCCAACTACAGTGAAGACATGGAC
Organism: Aquarana catesbeiana; assembly: GCF_042186555.1. Lineage (NCBI taxonomy): Eukaryota > Metazoa > Chordata > Amphibia > Anura > Ranidae > Aquarana > Aquarana catesbeiana. The sequence continues at coordinate 59,784,380 of NC_133328.1, read as the reverse complement.
TGAAGGGGGAGACAGAGAACAGCAGGATCAACCATTTTTTTTTTTTTTTTTTTCAGAATAAAGAAGATGAATCCCATAGTTACTGAATGAGTATGAACAGCATGCTACACCATTTATTGATAGTTTTTAATGATGTGTATTTAATGACACTTTAACCACTTACGGACCACCTGCCGTCATTACACGGTGGCTGTTTGAAGGAGGATATCGTTGTTGCTGCCATAGCCCCGGTATCCCCATCTTCAGCAGGCGGTCTGTTACAAGATAAAAGTGGTATCTGTGGCGGATGCGACGCAAGATCACTTTTATCGATGGCGGGAGAGGGGCCCCCCCTCCCGCCGCGATCCGGTGCCCTCCGCAGCTTACCGGAGCCGTCGGCAGCGGCGGAGGCGATCGTGTCCTGTCAGTAGCTGCGTATTGAGACGAGAGAGGGGAAGATGGCTCCCACCTGTCTCCATACAATTGCTGGGCGGAAGCGAACTCAAAACATCACTTCCGCCCACAGCTCTTAAAGGGCCATTTTTTTTTAAATAAATTTTTTTTTTTTTTTTAATTGCATTTTAGTCCAAATATGAGATCTGAGGTCTTTTTGACCCAAGATCTCATATTTAAGAGGTCCTGCCATGCTTTTTTCTTTTATTTTACATTCCTTGTAAAAGGAATTAAAGTGACAATTTAAAAAAAAAAAAAAACAGTGTAAAAAAAATAAATAAAAGGTAAAATTAATAATAACAAAAATACATTTTAAACGCGCCCCATCCCAAGAAATTTGCGCGCAGAAGCGAACGCATACGTGAGTAGCGCCCACATATGAAAACGGTGTTCAAACCACACATGTGAGGTACCACCACGATCGGTAGAGTGAGAGCAATAATTCTAGCCCTAGACCTCCTCTGTAACTTAAAACATGCAACCTGTAGAATTTTTTAAACTTCGCCTATGGAGATTTTTAAGGGTAAAAGTTTGTCGCCATTCCACGAGCGGGCGCAATTTTGAAGCGTGACATGTTGGGTACCAATTTACTCGGAGTAACATTATCTTTCATAATATTAAAAAAAAATTGGGCATAACTTTACTGATGTCTTATTTTTTAATTCAAAAAATGTATTTTTTCCAAAAAAAGTGCTCTTGTAAGGCCGCTGCGCAAATACGGTGTGACAGAAAGTATTGCAACGACCGCCATTTTATTCTCTAGGGTGTTAGAAAAAAAAAATGTATAATGTTTGGGGGTTGTAAGTAATTTTCTAGCAAAAAAAACTGTTTTTAACTTGTAAACAAATCTCAGAAAGAGGCTCGGTCCTTAAGACCCCTTTCACACCGAGGGCGTTTTGCAGGTGCTATAGCGTTAAAAATAGCGCCTGCAATCCGCCCTCAAACAGCTGCAGCATTGCCCCGAGGGCTTTCACACTGGAGCGCTGCATTGGCAGGACGGGAAAAAAAGTCCTGCCAGCAGCTTCTTTGGAGTGGTGAAGGAGCGGTGTGTTTACCGCTCCTCCACCGCTGCTCCCCATTGAAATCAATGGGACAGCGCTGGGATACCGCTGGCAAAACGCCGCTATTGTGGCACATTTCGGCGGTTTTAACCCCTTCTCGGATGCTAGCGGGGGGGTAAAAGCGCCCCGCTATCGGCCGAAATGCACCGCTAATCCGATATATAAGGCTTACCTGTAGGTACAGTAAATATCCCCTAAACGTGCACCGTGTGAGCCCTTGTCAAGACCTGTGTCTCCTGCTGGTGGCACTGTGGTTCCCTGGGTGGAGGGTTGTAGTCACAGTGTTCATCAGAGGGTGTCTCCAGACAGCAAGCAGTTTCTAGTAATAAGTCTCCACCTGATGCTGGTTGCTGGGAGGGTATTAAGGTCCTCCCCTTTTGGTGCCTGTTTCTTCAATGTTTTGCAGCTGCCAGATCTTGTTGGCAGTAATCCTGATCTTGCTCCTGTACCTTGTACCCAGTACCTCGCTGCCTTGTTCCTGCTCTCCCTTGTTCCTTTTCCCAGTTTTGGTTCCCTCTTCCCATCTGGCTTCTGCACCTCTGGTTTTTCCTGTCTTTCTATGTTCCCCTTTGTGTTCCCCATTTTTGTATATTGATGTTGTAGTTTTCTGTTTGTTAGGTTTTTAGTCAAGTATTCTGTCACTGGTTTTTGGTTTACTTATATCTTTATGTTTGCTGTGTACTGGTGTTGGTAGAGATGGGTACTGCTGCTTATATTTTTGATAAACTTCTCATAATAGAAAAAACATGATTAAACTTTGTAAATCTCAGAACTTTTAGGGTTTGTTCACATTGCAGTTAATGCAGATGAGCATTCAAACCGAGTTTTGATAGGCAGCATTCCATGGCAGCTGGATGGATTTCCTGGTTGGGTGGTGGGGTAGAAGGAGAAGAAATAATAGGAAATAAAAAGCCTCAACTTCCAGACTGCATAAAGTGCCTGGGGCCCCATGCCATAACACCCAGCCCCCATATGTGACATGTAGCTCAGGACATTCTTTTGAATCTGTCAATTACTGAGTGTCAGAACTGCATGCCAAGCTCCTCAAAACAGCTGCAATTTGAGCAAGCTCACAAAGGATACATAAAACATGCGTTTAGAGATTTCCTTTTCTTAGGCCTCATTTCCACTGGACGTTTTTTAAAATGGATGTTAAGGGCATCTGGCGTTTTTTTTTTCTCCCTGCCTCTAAATGCCCCTGCATGTTAGCTTATGTGTCCATGCACACATACACTATATTACCAAAAGTATTGGGACACCTGCCTTTACACACACATGAACTTTAATGGCATCCCAGCCTTAGTCCATAGGGTTCAATATTTAGTTGGCCACCCTTTGCAGCTATACCTGCTTCAACTCTTCTGGGAAGGATGTCCACAAGGTTTAAGAGTGTGTCTATGGGACAGTTTGACCATTCTTCCAGAAGCATGTTTGTGAGGTCAGGCAGTGATGTTGGACGAGAAGGCCTGGCTCGCAGTCTCCGCTCTAATTCATTCCAAAGGCGTTCTATCCTGTTGAGGTCAGGACTCTGTGCAGGTCAGTAAGTTCCTCCACCCCAAACTCACCCATCCATGTCTTTATGGACCTTGCTTTGTGCACTGGTGCTCAGTCATGTTGGAACAGGAAGGGGCCATCCCCAAACTTTTCCTACAAAGTTGGGAGCATGAAATTGTCCAAAATGTATTGGTATGATGAGACCTTAAGAGTTCCCTTCACTGAAACTAGGGAACCAAGCCCAACCCCTGAAAAACAACCCCACACCATAATCCCCCCTCCACCAAATGATCTGGACCAGTGCACAAAGCAAGGTCCATAAAGACATGGATGAGCGGGTTTGGGTTGGAGGAACTTGACTGGCCTTCACCACAACCCGATAGAACACCTTTGCGATGAATTTGAGCAGAGACTGCAAGCCAGGCCTTCTCGTCCACATCAGTGCCTGACCTCACAAATGCGCTTCGAGAAGAATGGTCAAACATGCCCAAAGACACACTCCTAAACCTTGTGGACAGCCTTCCCAGAAGAGTTGAAGCTGTTATAGGTGCAAAGGGTGGGCCAACTCAATATTGAACTCTACGTACTAAGACTGGTATGCCATTAGCTATTTAAAGACCGAGCCTTTTTTTGACACTTGTTTACAAGTTAAAATCATTTTTTTTTGCTAGAAAATTACTTAGAACCCCCAAACATTATATATATTTTTCAGACACCCTAGAGAATAAAATGGCGGTTGTTGCAATACTTTATGTCACACCATATTTGCGCAGCAGTCTTACAAGTGCAATTTTTTTTGAAAAAATACACTTTTTTTACTTAAACAGTTTGAACACCGTTTTCATATGCGGGTGCGACTTACGTATGTGTTCGCTTCTGAGCACGAGCTCGGCGGGATGGGGCGCTTTAAAAAAAAATTTTACTTTTTATTTTATTTTTTTACACTGTCCTTTTAAGAAAAAAAATTGGGTCACTTTTATTCCTATTACAAGGAATGTAAACATCCCTTGTAATAAAAAAAAGCATGACAGGACCTCTTAAATGTGAGATCTGGGATCAAAAAGACCTCAGATCTCATATTTACACTAAAATGCAATAAAAAAAAATTTAAATAAAAATGAAATGTATTTTTTATTGCAAAGAAAAAAAAATTTCTCCTTTAAGATCACTTTAAGATCAAGTGACGTTTGACGCAGCTCCTGCCATTCAATGTTATGGAGCCGAGCGGGGGCCATCTTTCCCTCACTCGGCTCTGTGCCTGTCAGGGGGAAAGACAGGATCGTCTACCCCGCTACCGACGGCTTCGGTAAGAGGCGGAGATGACCGAAGGGGGGGGGGGCCCCTCTCCCGCCCCCGATAAAAGTGATCTCACTGTGAATCCACCGCGAGACAACTTTTATCTGAAAGCCAGCCACTTGCCGTTGTTGAAAATACCGGGGTTATGGCAGCTAGCTGCTGCCATAACCCCGGTATTTAGCGCCAAAGTACTGGTGTACAATGACGGCGATTTGCGCTAAGTGGTTAAAGTTCATGTGCGTGTAAAGGCAGGTGTCCCAATACTTTTGGTAATATAGTGTAGGTGTTTAGAGGAGATTGCAGGGAAATTTTTTCTTCCACTGATGTCACTGATGCAGGGACATTTTTTTCATTTTTTCCTGTCAGTAACACCGCAACCACAGGGGCATTTTTTCCTTTCAGGGGCACCATCATCTAAGAGACAACTTTTCCTTTCGGTGACACCTTTGCTGCAGGGACATTTTTACCTTTCAGTGAGACTACCAACAAGGGGACATTTTTTCCTTTCCCACTGTTACCGTCATCTATGGACACTGATTTTAAACCCTTCAGTTCAATTCAGAGTAGCACAACTATTGGTACTATTTCATCATATGCCACAAACATTACATACATCTTGGCACAGCATGCTTCTTACCATCTGTGCCCTGGGCACTAGATAACTGTTACAGTGGCCATATATGAATTTATTTATAGAGCAGCGCTGTTTATTTTTTTTTTTTAATTTACAGTTTATACATGTGTAGCCAACTGCTTGCTATATCGTTTTTGTCATCATGGGACATTCCTTAACAAAGATTTAATTGAGCTTTGTTCCCTCTAGTGCCCAGCATGGGGATTATGACATCATTTCCAGACTTCAGAGAGAGAGAGAGACCACTACTGAAAGCAGGGGATCGTGGCACATGTAGTCTGGAGAGTTGATTGGTGTGAGCGAGCGACATGGCCTGGATGGCGCAGAGGGTTTTCCATGAGTGAGCCTTTTTCCTGGAGGCAGATCCACAGTTACCGACTTCTCATCGGCAGAGTGGCTATCTGGGGTCACTCTCATCCACACCCACACAGACGCTGCTGAATCCCTGGATTGTCAGGTGCACAGGCATCTTCAACTTGTTGCAGATCCTTCAAGAGCCTATTCCAGGACACCCTATCTCCCTGAGCCTTGGTATCCTAAGGATTGGTGAGCGGGCAGAAGCCAACCCTTAGTATTATATTCAAAGACACTTCATGCAGACACCTTTATCCTACCCTTTCTACATCAAAGGCCCTCGCTGGGAATCACTTTGCTTACGCTATTCACCTTTGCTGGTCACCATTGCACAGCAACACCTTTGGGCCCCTTTGTAGCTGAAGATTCTGGATACCTTCACTTCAAGGACTCCCCCCCCCCCACACACACGCACACAAAGGAATCAGCCCTCAACATCTGTTTACCTTAAAGGGAAACTTTCACTCAGATTGTACATTTTGTATTTTGTTATTTCTTTATGCCTGTGGCATCAGGGTTTAGGGGGAGCTGACTGTAAAAAAATTCTGTTCTTCCCCCTCTTGTACCTGGGGTCATAGGCCTCCCGTGAGATTTGTTGGTTGCTACGGGCAGGTTCACTGGTATTGCCATTTCCTTGTATATCTCTGTAGCTCTGTTTATGCTAAAGTTGCAATTTGGGGAAAACCCACATTTTTCATTTTCTTTTCCTTCTTAATTTAAAGTGTTACTAAACCCACAACAGTAAAATCAGTCTGTATATGCAGCATAGCATGCTTGTTATACTCACTGTGGAATTTAAGGGGTTAATCCTCTGCATTGTGTAAAAAGGCTGTTTTATCCTGTATGCAGAGATCCTCCCCTTCCTGCACTGTCTATCAGCTCATGCTCAGTTGTGTCTTTTATGCTGGAGAGAACAGTTTCTTGTTCTCAGAGATAGCCAGGTCACATGATATTGACATCACACATGTGGGCATGTATACAGGCTATAGTGAAAATCTCCACCTTCCTGAACTCTCAGTACTAAAGAAACTGTGCAGTTTATGATGTAACCGTGGTATACAGATCATCCAAAAAGGTACATAGTGGCAATATTTTAATGTAAAAAGAAGATTTATAAGCTGTGGGCACTGTGGGGGGGATGAACTATTTTCATATTACTGGGTTTAGTAACACTTTAATAATATTTAGTAAAGTATCCATTTGCAATTTCTGATATTTCTTTAGTGTCTTTTGCATTCATAATCTCTCTTTGAATAATGTCAGAACCCAGGGTGTCAGAGGTGTCGGGAGGCTTGCAAGGTCAGGGCAACCTCTGGGCACAGTCATCTTCCAGCGACCCCTACGGTGGTGGGGCTACATACAATTTTATGCTAGCAGCTTACTTTGGTTGGTTGTTTTATGGCCAGCTTAAGTGCTATCACTTGTACATGACCGAGTTTTCATATAAAGCATATCTATGGTCAAAATGTAAAATCGTATATTAATTTCCACATTGTATTTCTATTATTTCTTTTTTTTTCTTTCGATTGAGTGTTTCTATTATTTCTAGTTTACTCCTATTACTCTGAATGATGTTGATATAGCTTCATAATGTTAACAGTATTGTCGCAACCTCATACATTTTTATAACTGTTCCAATGTAAGAATACACTGGCGACATTCTTCTCTCTAGTATGATAAACAGCATTTGTTTCTTACTTAAAAATATATATATTCTTTTTAAATAGCTTTGCAGTATGTATCAAGCAGGCGGACTATTGTATACACATGGATCTATTTTGTGTTAAAATATATAAATTCTTTGCAGTTGTTAGAAGAAAAGCGCAGTTTTATAAACAGAGCCTCCCTGTGTTAATTCAAATATTTCCAAAGAACCAAGTTTGGCATGAAAGTAATTCTTTGTTGAGAATGCAAGAGATAAAACACCAAAGCTCTATTTCCAGACTCCTACTTTGTACAGATCATTCTTATTCATCAATTTCCTTTAGTAGATTTTCAGGTTTATGACACTATGCACGCCTTTGCAACAGCAAATATTTTCTGTGTTCCGCATTTGTCTAGTGGCGTTGGTGGGGACCCTTGTTTACAGCTCCACATCATGTGGTTTTTGCACACAGTGCTGGAAGTGAGCCCTATGATATATTCAAAGAATGATTACAGCACGAAAAGAACTAGGCCCGGGACCCTTGGACATATATTCAACACGTGATAATGAAAAAATAATTCCAGATTTAATAATCGCATCGTATAAAACATTTAAAAGAATCACATATGATGCGCAAAATAATATTCTTTTTTTGACCCACAACAAAGACCACCTATATTTGCTTTATATTGAGTGTCCTGTTTCACAGGTAACAGGTTGTGGTCAACGCGATTCATAGATCCACTTCATCAGGGCTGGGCAAAGCAAAGCGCTACAAGATATCCATGCAATTCTATTGATCCCAGTATAGTGGTCATTATTTGTTTATGACTGTCAGGGCTGGGCTTCTAGCAGCTCTCTTCTCAGTGCTCAAGACTGCTCAGCTGTCAGTTAATAGCCAGCCACTCATTGCTTCCGCAGTGATCACCTGCCCCTTTTTGTTATTTAACTGCCTTGTTCATTGCCTCCATTGCCTTTGCCTGGTCAACATCTCTGCTGTATTCCTGTCATGACTTTGCTTGGTTGATGTTTCTTCTGGTTACTGATCTTGATCTTTGGCTTTTGACAATGCTGATTCCTGGCTTCCTGATCCCGGATCGTCTTATTACACATTTTGGCTTCTTAACCCTGTCTTCTGTTTTTGACTACGTTCCTGATCTGTATTATTTTTATTATTATTACATTAAGCCTAGGTTCACATTGATGTGATTTGGCATGCGTTTTGACGATTTGGCAATGGCACCATTGTCATAGAAAGATGACTGTATGCTATGCACACAGCCATATCTCCTGTGCTAATAAGCACCCATCTCCGTCTTAATGATATAAATGCATCTTACCTTTTGATCGTATGTCTCCCCTCTGGTTCCCCAATTCCCCAGTAAACAGACATCAGCACCTTCTTACATTCTCATCTCAGCATGACTCTCCCTCCCTCAGCCCTGAGTCTGCTTTTATTTACATATCAACAGGAAGTCCCAACTTGAGGGTTGTGCCTCCAACAGCCAAATGCCTCCTACAAAGTTTGTGACCTCACAGGAAGTGAACAATACAGAGGAAATGACCATATAAGGATTTAACAACACAGGAAATACAACAACCAATGAACAATGACTACAGGACATGATACAATATACAATAACCAAATAACAATGACTACAGTTCCTCGTGGATGGGAGATTATCTGCAGGTGTACAGCACCCCAAATATATTGATCAGGCATACAGGGGTGACAAGAGCGCACATCCACTAAACCAATAATGTCTTTGCAGAGCGAACACACCCCCCCACCAGACGATCGTTCTGTGCATTGCACAGGGGCCCTTTGCTGGCGGACATGTCCTCTCTCCGCAAACACCTCTCTCCAAACAACAGGAAGTTTTCCACTACCTAACAGGTCTCAACCAGCATCAGTCTGCCCCAGTCAGCTCTTTAGAGCGGGCTGCGAGAGAACGGACACTGGGAGACTCTTATGACAATACATTAAAATACATCTTCATAAAATTTTCCACAACAACCATCCGAATTGGTGCGACGCCGACCTTGTGGCGTCACACAGATTCCCAAAAGTAGTTTATGTACTACTTTAGGTGACTTCAGGTTGCGATTTGTATAGACATCTGTGCAGGAACCCACACAGATGTCTCTGAAATCGCTCCCGAAGTCGGACTGGCATGCAGGATTTTAATCCCACTGTCAGTGTGAACCTGGGTTAAAGGTGTGCTTTTAACTGCATTTTCTGTCTCTGCCTGGTTCATGGTCCCTTACAATGACATGATATCATTGCAGCAATCTAAGGCAACGCTTATTTCCACAAGGAAAAAAAAAAACTACTGGTACTGGGTTACTTCTATATGGAAGTAAAGGATAGAGAGGTCCAGGACTTAAAGTTGTCCTGTCACAAGATGGTAGCTGGAGGAGACCTCCTCACTTCTTGGTCCACAGAATATAAATAAGACCATGCAGAAGCCTCAAAAAATTACCTCCCTCCCCATATCCTCCCTCTTGAGGATTTTTTTTCTAAATAACTACCTGTTGAAGAAAAGTATTATTCACTGTAAGCCCACCATCCAGGTCCCTCACAGTTTCCATGTATGGGGCACTGGTAGTCCAGCACTGCAGTGTGCTGGCTGGTCCTCTTTAGCTGACATTAACTTTGAGATTCCTGTTCGGGATCCTGAGAGCCCCCCAACGATAGACAGCCAATAGGAAGTTTCCATGGACACTCAAAGAAGGACCCTGCCACCTTTACACAGAAGAAAAGAGAAATCCTGGGACTGGAACATCACATGACTGCAGCTTTAGGTGAGTAAAGAGGCATTTAGGTTGGTTATTTCTTTCATTACGATTCAATGGGGGGGGGGGGCAGGCTAAAGTGAGACTTTAAGTTTGTTTTACTTATTTATTTGCTAATATTACTCAAGCATTCTCTAAAATTGTTACATCGTATCTCTTTTTTTTTTTTTCAGAGTATTTCCTATGCCCCTCAGCTCTATTTAGAGGCCATAATGCTGTATTTTACTATTACCCTAAATAAAAGAACATTTGTTCAGAAGAAATAAAATAGCCTAACGAACATTCCTCTTTGCCCAATTTGCACAGAACAAGGATACATGCAAATTTACTGGATGCATGGCTATGCAAATGTTTTATAAGTAGACCTAATAAAGTGTCCCATAATAATATTTAACATAATACATTTTGGACACTCACTCCCCTCCTCTTCACCCCACCTCTCTTTCCCACCTTCCTATTGTGGACATACTTCTTTCCTCTTTCTCTTTTTTTTTTTCTTCTTTCTTATTTTATTGTTGCAGATCATGCTGTTTATTCAGACTTGATGTTTTGATCTGCTTAATGTTTCACGGCCTGCAACAAAGTTACCTGGCCCATTGGTACCTACGCTTTCAGGCTACAAGTTTTGTTTATTAATATGCTACTTCTACTGTTATCACATCTTCGGCAGCTATGTTCCAGCTGTCTAACACGTTCTCGGCAATTACAAACAGCTCTTTTATGCTATGTTTTGTACTTAAAATTTTCAATAAAATTCTTTTGAAAGTGAAAAAAATACATTTTGTTGTGTAAAACATAGTCTAAAAATGGAAATTAAAGTTGAAAATAGATTGTTGTCCCTAGGCATTACAAGGTAATATAATATATGCAAAGTATGTGAAGATGACGTGGTAAAGTCTCGAGGGAAAATTTTTGGAGTAACTCTTTGTGCGTGTATTTATTAGCTCAGAATAGCTACAGAAAGATTGGGAAAGGTTGTGCACAAAAAAAAAATAAAAATAAAAACCTTACAGAAAAACAAAACATAATTTTGTATTTTATTTTATTGGCAAAGTTAAAGTGTTACTTTAGGCCCAGGACCCTGCATTCATTATTTTTGATCTCCCACAGTACACATGGAACATGAAAATGCAATTATTTTAGTAAATATAAACTGCTAAATACCTTTTCTCATCAGAAGCATATAGCAGGCTTATGACTTCTATCAGTGTCTGGTTGAAGCTTGTAGGAGGAGTTTTCATTCTACTCTGACTGTCCTATGAGGCTGCAGGAACCCTGGCCCTCTGTCTGGACAGTGCTGATTGGCCCTGTGCTGATCACATGCACCCTCCCAAGAACGAAAAAAATCTCTAGCAATACACACCAAACTGAGCATGTGCAGAGTGACTCTAAAGGCTCTGTCTTATCAGGAGATGGATTGGGTACAGTGGAAGATGGATGGATCAGAGAAGACAGAATCAAACAGCCTTTTTACACAATACAGGGGATTGACTCCTTAGGTTCCACAGTGAGTATAACAAGCATTCTTTACTGCATATACAGACTGATTTTACTGTTGAGGGTTTAGTAACACTTTAAGACCTTAAATTACTTTGACAAGCAAAACTGTTGAAAAATAATATTTTACACAATCACAGAGCAGAACTGCGAAATGTGTTCTAGTAACAGAGGTATGAATTACTCTCAGGCATAAGGAGGTTAAAGAGCACATCACCTGTTCACACAATATACTTTACACGGCTTTATTCCAGATGAAATAATTATTTCTTGAATGGAAATATGTGAGGAAGCTCAGTCACATTACAGCAGCTGAGGGGCTTGTTGACTGCTCATTGGATGGAGATTTAATAATTCTTTGTGAGCATTATGAAGGTGATGACAAGTAAGTGGAGATGTTAATCTTTCACATATTTTGTGAAGCCAGATGTCTGCTCAGAATCTCAAAGAATGGGAGGTAGAAGACTGGCTAAATAAAGAGAATCACTGTGGAAAAAGTATAAAGTTATCGGTCAGAATTTGGTGCCACTTTGGTATCGTTGGTAATGTCCCCTGCAAAGACAAGATGCAGCAGTATCAGCAGAGGCAATTATCGGAGGAACTTTAAAGTAGAAATATAGGAAAAACTTTTTTTTTCTTCTAGAATAGAGCAAGGGGGGTTACAACCCCTGTCAGATTTTTTTTCAATATCTGTGTCCCATTACAGAGATTTCCCTTAACTTCCTGCCCCATAGCCAAACAGGAAGTGTGAAAAAATCCCTGCAAATTAAAGGAATTCCTTGGTCACCAGAACTAGTGTCCCCATTGGAAGATTTTCCCTCTATTACTTTTCTGAGGACAACCCAAAATTTGGAATTTTACTTTCACTTTCAGTGATATTGGTAAACTGGACAAATAGAGAGGGTGAATCTTCTTAATGGGGGCACAGACAGCAATAAAAACTGACAGAGGGTCTAATCCCTCCCCACTCTATCCAAAATGAAAAACAAATGTTGCCTTTAGTTATACTTTAAGCTGGCCATACATTATGCAATTTTTGTATTCAGTTTCCTTTAGATTTACCTACACTGCTGCTCAGGGTTATTATTTCACCTACGTAGACTTTGCTTCCTGTAGTACTGCCCTGGGATGGTGGTTCACTGCCCCCCCCCCCCCCCCAACTTATTGGTATTTGTGGGTCAGGTATGATTTGACCTAAAACAAGAGTATCTCTTTAAAGCAAAACTTTACTCGCTTTAGGAAGGTCATCTCTCCTGTCCCCCCCCCCCCACCTTACATATTTGCTAAAATAATGTATTTTGCACAGGATACCAGGGAATGGTTCTGGAAAACGGGTTAACTCTTCTGCAAGTGAGGGCTGAAAAGGGCAGAAAGCGGCCAGCAGGTGTCCTGGAGATTTGGTGTGGAGCAGGACATGCTTGTGAAGACAAGCTGTATGCTGTTCATTTGCTGAGACACTGCTGAGCCTTATGCCGCGTACACACGGCCGGACTTCCTGACAGAAAAAGTCCAATAGGAGCTTTCGGTCGGACATTCCGATCGTGTGTATGCCCCATTGGACTTTTTCTGTCGGCATTTCCGACGCACTCAGATATAGAACATGTTCTAAATCTCTCCGTCGGAAATGCCGATGGAGTTTAGACCGTTCGCAAGTCCGGCCATGTGTATGCGGCATAAGTGATCTTTCAGTAGACCACCAAAGCAGATGGGGACTTTAAACCCTGTTGAGGGACAAGCTGTACTGGCAGTGAGTCATATTTTACTTTGTTTCTGTGTTTACCAATTGGTATGTTTTGTTATGCTAAAGAAAGCCACTTTGTTTTGCCTGTTTTTAAAAATAATAGGGTTGTTTGCTTTTACTACTTTTACCAACAGGGCTGGAGATATGGAGTCCCTCAGATATCGCAATTTAAAAAGTAAAAAACAAACTTTTTTTTGCTTCTTAAAACAGCAGCTACAAATACTGTAAATGCTGACTTTTAAAAATCAGTTGCATACTAGTCCATGTATTTTAACTCTATCTTCCCACAGCCAATTCTTCTAACTGCTGCAGTTCCCTGGCACCACCATCTTGGATTTCGGAGCTGACTGAGTTCTTGATAATTCAAAGCTGGCTCCTCACTGCCCATGTACAGGATCGCACGGCTCAGTGAGACTGGTCTTACAGCCTCCTGGGAAGTGCTGGAAGGAGAGCGGAACAAGCGACATCATCCTCACCTTGGCAAGGATTGAGGAAGTGGAAGCAGGTACCAACAAAAAATGTTACTCGCTCCACCCTCCCTTCAAAAAAACAGCAGTTCAATAAAAGGTTAAGGGGAGGGAGCAAACTAGCGGTACTTCACTTGTTGAGTGAAGTTCAGCTTTAAATCCAGCACACTGTGAAATGTTATACTTGCAAGCAGCATTTGTTTGCCGCCCCCCCCCACCAAAAAAAAAAAAACACCAGCCGCCACTGATTTGGACATTTATGCTTCAAGCAAGAACAATGCTGGACTCCATGCTCCATGGTCTAGTAAATATGTTTTTTTTTTTTTTTTTGAGACGGGCACATTTTAGGCATTTTTGGGGGTGGGAGGGGGAAGAACTAAGTCAATCCTTAAGACTGGGTGCAATTTTTGTTTGTACCATAATTACATTTGCAAAAATGTCTATAGGGCCCACCTTAGATGGCTTGAATTTCAGATGATTCCTACTGAATAAGCCAAAATTGAAGCTTTGGGTGGTCCTGCAAGCACCACCTAGCTTGAGCCAGATGGGAAATTATCATCTGAACAGTGATGGCATCCTACTTTATTTAGCAGATGCAAGTGCCATGGATGCCTAAGTACAATTCCCAGCAATGGATTTTCTTCCATCTGCACTGTTAACACGGATGGGAGAATTGACTGACTTTTCCTCATTCAGTCCATGGGCTAAATGGAGTAAATCGAGGCGCCTATAGCCAGCGTTAGTCTGATCGGGCCCATTACAGCAGTCATGATGCAGAAATACTAATCACATTCCCTGATATACAGGTGACCACTAGAGGGAACATTTACAAATCTCTCAAAGAGAGTCTACATCTAGAAGTGTGAAAACTATGTCATGTCATATATTACAGGTAGACCATTGATAATTGTGTATTTAAATTTATGCTACAAAGTTACAATTTTATACTCTGATCAATGGAGGAGAGGCTCAGAAGTTTAGAGCGCCACACTGGAAAGTAATACACTTTATTTCCAGCGTATTTCAGGGGAACTCTGGATCTTTTGTATAGTCATACCCCTCTTCAGCAGCTAATATGTGTTGCAGGAAGGAGAGGAGACCGAGGAAATGTTTCCTCCGGCCTGCATTAGGCTAATGACATCACCTCTAGAGTTTTTCTTTTAATTTTAATTTGTTAGCCCAACATTTCATATTCCTGATTTGTGCCTGCTGTACCAAGAACTTGTATGAGAAAGCATCCTGTTCTCTTTGTATTGCTTCCTTTGTGTGAAATCCCTGGTGCTCCTGCTAGTCCCTCTGCTTTCCTATTAAAAACTGACCACACTATGCAGGATAGCACACTGTGGTCAGTTCTCTAGCTATGCTGGGAAATCGGTGTACTCTCCTCCAATAATCAGACTTGTCCTGACACGCCCCTGTTGCACATCCATTCACTAGGAAGATCAGTTTGCTGCTGTTTCTCCTCCCCCAGCTTTTATGCAGCTGAGAACTGAGGGAACGTGATAATTTATAAAAAATGGAAAAAAGGTATTTATAATATGTTTTTTATATCTATACACAATTTTTTTGCCTTTCATTTTTATTTTAAACTGAATGGGTTGTTTTACAAGGTGATCGTTTATAATCAATTTAATGATGCTGTTGCTGGATTTTGTGGCATGTCAAGAATTTATTCATTAATTAAAGTTAAAATTAAACTCCAGGAAAATTTAAAATTCTTACCAGCTCTGGGGTTGCCCCTGTACTGCAAGCAGTTTTACTTACCTGACCATTCGCTCCCACAGGCTCCTTTGCAAGACCTGTCCCCACAGCTTTTCCTCCCTGTACTCCAACTGCTGGATGCCCTCTGAAGACCAATGCAGAGCCCATAGCTCTGCACAGGGAGTGATGATGCTGGGGAACAGTCCACTGCCAGAGCATAGCGGAGTGCCATCTGCTGGGGTAGTGGAGTATTGGGTGAGTAAAACTGCTTTTTCTGTCCTCTAAACGTGAATGGGCATTTAAAGCGATACTAAAGTCTCGGGCAAACATGATATACTTACCTGCTCTGTGCAGTGGTTTTGCTTTTGCACAGAGCAGCCCCGATCCTCCTCTTCTTGGGTCCCTCTTTGGTGCTCCTAGCTCCACCCTCCTGTTAAGTGCCCCCACAGCAAGCAGCTTGCTATAGGGGCAGCCAAGCCTAGCAGCAGCTCCCTGTGTCCATTCAGACACTGAGCCTTGGTCCGGGCTCGTCCCTTCTCTCTCCTTATTGGCTCATTGACTTTGATTGACAGCAGCGGGAGCCAATGGCGCCGCACTGCTGTCTCAGCCAATGAGGAGGGGAGCCCTGGGCAGCCGAGTCTCTCATGCAACATCGTTAGATCTAGATGGGCTCGGGTAAGTATTAGGGGGGCTGCTGCACACAGAGGGTTTTTTATCTTAATGTATAGAATGCATTAAGATAAAGAAAAACCTTCTGCCTTTACAACCACTTTAAGCTTTGCAGTGCGGGTGCAGCCTCACTGCAGGGGAGAGTTTTTACTTTTCCTGGAGTTGGGCTTTAATAAAAGGTCCACTTTACCTAACAATCACATGCATTAAGTACCTACATTCATTATTAATAGGTCTATGGCATTATATGGATTAATAGGTCTATGGCAAACCTTTGCCCCATTATGAAAATAGCCCTGTCTTCTATAGTAATAGTATAGCCATGTATTATAATACCAGCTCTGATATACATACACTGCATAGTACATTCATATCTATGTTCAGCTTAATTACACTGTAATCTGCACTGACCTTGATAAATCTTCCCTAGTGTGAGAATAAAATCTATACCTTTATTATTTATTTATGAGCCATCCATTAAAACTATTGCTCGCAGATTAGATTCACGGCAATATTTTAATTGCCTGAGTGATACCAGATGAGATAAATAATATATTCCATTAATATTATGCCTCTGAGGAAACTATTTTTTATCAATCAATAGCTGTGTCTGCCCTTATGTACATAAAAGTATCATGGCGCATTTGTTCTATATTTCTGCAGTCTGGGAAACCTTTTCATGTATCACTTTAAAGGAAAGCTCCGGGCTTTAAGCAAAACTCTACAAATACAGAAAGTGGGAAGCTTTCCATGAGCACTTTTTTTTTTTTTTTGAAAGAAGAAAATAAAGTTCTCTTTTTTTAAGCTTGTCTGATGTTCTGCTTCTGTGGGCTGCAGACACAAAAGTAGCCATTACAAACAATGCAATTGCATCCCGCATTGACTACTTTCTCTTATGCCCCGTACACACGGTCGGATTTTCCAACGGAAAATGTGTGATAGGACCTTGTTGTCGGAAATTCCGACTGTGTGTGGGCTCCATCACACATTTTCCATCGGAATTTCCGACACACAAAGTTGGAGAGCAGGATATAAAATTTTTCAACAACAAAATCCGTTGTCGGAAATTCCAATCGTGTGTACACAAATCCGACGCACAAAGTGCCACGCATGCTCAGAATAAATTAAGAGACGAAATCTATTGGCTACTCTTATAGTCTTGACGTACGTGTTTTACGTCACCGCGTTCAGAACGATCGGATTTTCCGCCAACTTTGTGTGACCGTGTGTATGCAAGACAAGTTTGAGCCAACATTCGTCGGAAAAAATCCATGGATTTTGTTGTCGGAATGTCCGATCAATGTCTGACCGTGTGTACAGGGCATAAGTGTTATATTAATTTAACTTCTTGCCAACCACATAACAGGCATGTGCAGCAACAGGATGGGTGGGCCTTAAAGTGGAACTTCACCCAAAAGCGGACATTCTGCTTTTCTGCTCCTCTCTCCCTCCTCTTCAACTTTTGGATATTTTTTTTTTTTGAGGGGCGAGGAGAGGGTTCCTGGTTTTGACAGACACCCGCTCCCACTTTTGTTGAGATCGCCTAGGTCACATGTTAAAGTGATTGTAATGGCAGAAGTTTTTTTTGTATCTTAATACATTCTATGCATTAAGATAAAAAATCTTCTGTGTGCAGCAGCCCCCCAAGCCCCGGTTCACACAGGGGCAGTCCGACTTGCAGTGCGACTCTGTAAGGCGACCTGCACACGACTTCAGCGGCGGCTTGCAAACTGACTTCTGTATAGAAGTCAATGCAAGTCGCCCTGAAGTCGTCCCAAAGTAGTACAGGAACCTTTTTCTAAGTCGGAGCGACTTGAATCATTCCTATTAGAACAGTTCCATAGTACAGAACAGAACATGACCTGTCAGGCAGCTAAGTCGCCTGACAAGTCGCCAAGTAGGCCTCATGTACACTGCTGCTGGTAAACGGACGTTTAGGAGCAGTTGGGCATTTTTTTCAACTGCTCCTGAACTCTCCTTTATGTTATCTTATCAGTACATGTACACAGGTTTGTTTATGGTTGTTTATAGGCAGTTGCGTTTAGAGGCTTTTTTTGGAACCCCAAAAAAATGCGTTCAGACGCTGTGTTTAGAGGCATTTCAAATGCCAAACGTGGCTAAACGCGGCTACCCGCGTTTAGGCGCGTTTTGGTCTAGAAGCGCTTTTAAAGGGAAACATTTTATTTATTACTTTTGAACCTGGTAAAATGCTAAAAACACATCAAAAACACAATTATCACCACCTGCAAGCTTGATATACCATTATGCTGTGCAATACACAACTTGCATTACTTGACGCTGAAGTTGAGAGTCACAACAGACGTTCCTCTGGTGGCACGCTTTTCCTCATGTTGGTGTCCATGCGAACTAGACGGGATCTAACCTTTTCCAAGAGAATGTCAAAGGTGGCAATTGACATGCGTGTAAAATGTAAACATTTCTCTGGGTAATTACGCAGCTGAACATACATATTAGAAAAGTATCCTGTGGACATGCGTTGAGCCATCAATGGATGTGTCCAGTAGCGATGAACTCTGATCCTCTCGTGCAATTTTCTACATCTTTGGAGCCTCAGAAAAAGCACCATCAGGAGCATTTCCTCACACATGCTCATCATGGGATCCGTATTAACAAACCAACCAAAAAATAACAGCTAGCTACAAGCACACTGCTTTCTCGGCTGCTACTCGCACTGTTCTTTCACAGAATTGCTGAAATAGATAATAAATACTTGTTTTTAGTGCTTTCTAATCATTTGGGAGGGTCTCCTGAGGTTGTCTTTAGTAAACGCTCCTGAACGCAAATGCCGCTAAACGCTGCTAAACGTGGCTTGTAAACACTGCTAAACACAGGTTTTTAAACATGGATTACTAGCTGTGATGTTCCAGCGTTCAGGAGAGGTTGAGAAACGTCCCGCGTACATGAAGCCTAATACTTACCTGAGCCCCATCTTGATCCAGCGATGTTGCACGAGAGACTCGGCTGTCCAGGACTCTCCCCCCTGATTGGCTGAGACACAAAGCGGGCGCCATTGGCTCCCACTGTTGTCAATCAAAGTCAGTGAACCAAAGAGAAGAGGGGGCTGGGGCCAAAACATGGATCCACATGAATGGACACACAGAGCAGCGGCTTTGCTCGGGTGCCCCCCATAGCAAGCTGCTTGCTGTGGGGGAACTTGGCAAGGAGGGAGGGGCCAGGAGCGCTGGCAAGGGACCAGAGAAGAGGAGGATAGGGGCTGCTCTGTGCAAAATTACTGCATAGAGCAGGTAAGTATGACATGTTTGTTTATTTTTAATAAAAAAAACAAGACTTTAGTGTTACATTAAACACAAGGCCCGGCCCTTGTACCTCCCCTGCAGTTGAGGCACCGTCCGTCCCTGCACCCACCTGGTCTCAGCAGTCGACATTAGAGAAGAGGACAGAACTCCGCCTAAAGATCCCACGCCTCTCTGTGCAGCCGCAGTACCCCCTAGTCTCCCCCTTGCCTGGCCTCAGCATTCAGCAGACTCCAGCCCACTTTCTGTTTCCCGGCTCTGCCCCCAGTCTCTTCCCAGTAGCTGCACAAGGTGGGGGTGGGGGGGCCTCACTGTGATGTAAGGGAGGTGTGCATAGCTCCCAAGTGTCCCTGATTACAAGGGACTGGCCCTCATTCGGAACAAAGTCCCTCTGTCTCTCATTCCTCCTCATTTGTCCCTCCTTTTGGTCAGATCTATTTAGTTATATAAAATGCACTATTTATCTACCATAAAGTGTTTTCCAGCGCTAAACCTTTCATCTGATTTCTAAATTGCTGCATTTGTAAATTCCAAAAGCCAATATAAAGGAATAGTAGTGGTAAAAAAAGCACTTGTGGGTTTAACTAAACATTTTTTTTGTACAATTCTCTTTTAAAGTGGATCTCCAGGCTCCTTCAGAAAAAAATAAAACTCAGCAGCTACAAATACTGTAGCTGCTGACTTTTAATATTAGGACACTTACCTGTCCAGGGATCCCGTGATTTGACATCGGCTCTCGGGTGCCGCCCCACCACTGCTTCTAAGGGAAACCGGCAATGAAGCTTTCCGGCTTCACAGCTGGTTCCCTACTGCACATGCGTGAAGCACGCTGCGCTTTCTGAATGGCCCAGCAGCAAAGGAAGGAGGAGGGGGGCAGAACTTCCTAGTGATCTCGCCGTGATAAGGTCTCCCAGAAGTGGGGACAGGTACTTGTCAAAAACAGGTACCCACTCACCCCCAAAAGGTGTCAAATGTGATACCGGAGGGGGGGGACAGATAAGCTGAGCTTTCCACTTTTGGGTGGAGCTCCGCTTTAAGGAGGGTGTGGTAGGGGGTGTGTCCTATGCCTACATACTTTTGCAAATAGGTGTCCCTTATTCTCATCTCAGAAAGTTGGGAAGTATGAGTATGTGACTCTGAGTTGAGATGGTGGGGGGGGGGGGGGGGGTCTTGACATCTGATGTAAGGGGGATGGTGTTTTACAGATACAACAGGCCCTTTGAGGGCAACCATAATGCTGATGCGGCCCCCAATTATATTGAGTTTGACACCCCTGGCTTAGGCGATCTGAGCAGAGCTTCACCACCCCCCTGCCTGCAGCCTCTGGGACACGTCACAGGTCCCAAAAGGCTGTGGGACCATTCACACAGTGCAGCATGGCCCGAGCATGCACAGTAGGATGCCGGCTGTGAAGCCACAGGGTGTCACAGCCAACTTCCAGCCAAGTTAGCATGGGGGCTCTGGGGACAAAAAGAAGAGCCGGTTTGGGGGAGGACAGCACTGGATCCCTGGGCAGGTAAGCGTCCTTTTATTAAAAGTCAGCAGCTACAGTATTTGAAGCTGCTGACTTATAATTTTTTTTTGGGGGGGGGGGGGCTGAAGAACCGCTCTAACACCCATGCACCACACATATGTGCCTTTGGGGTTCCAAGATTCCTGTGCTATAAGCGTACTCATTGCGTATTCCCAGAACAGTGACTGATCTGCCACAGACAGCTCCCACTCTCTGTTTATGATGCAGAGTTAATGAAGTGGGCTGACTATCCTGTGACTATTGTAACAGCCAGCTGTGGTGATCACATGATCAGGAAGCCTGTCCCACCTCAGTGCGTTAAGACCCACTGAAAGGGCCATAGGGAGGGGGTAGGAAAGGGGTATAGCTGAATTTTAGGCAGATATAAAAGACACACATTAATGCAGCTCTGTTTTCATGACTACATCTTTAAGTTTATTATTTTTAATAAGTATAAGTACCCAAATTTAAACGATAGTACTGCTCAGTGCACCATCCAGCCCTGTCCAGCTACAGCAGCTTTCAGACTCATGCCGCGTACACACGAGCGGACTTTTCGACGGACTAGGTCCGACAGTCTTTCCGACTGACTTTGCAGTGTAGGTCCGCCAGATTTTCAAACGAACGGAATTGCCTACACATGATCACACCAAAGTCCGACAGATTCGTACGTGATGACGTACGGCCGGACTAAAATAAGTAAGTTGATAGCCAGTAGCCAATAGCTGCCCTAGCGTCAGTTTTAGTCCGTCGGACTAGCATACAGACGAGCGGATTTTTCGACCGGACTCGAGTCCGTCGGAAAGATTTGAAACATGTTTTATTTCTAGGTCCGTCTGACTTTTGGGGAAAAAAAGTCCGCTGGTGCCCACACGCGACTGAATTGTCCGATGGAGTCTGGTCCTCCGGACCAAGTCTGCCGGAAAGTCCGCTCGTGTGTACGCGGCATTAGAGTTTCACAGGCTGCTGGCAGCAAGGTTGGAAGGTGCGCCTGCGCCTTTCACACACACGAAAAAGCCGTAATCCCCAGCACAGTGTCCAAGTGCCCAGTATACATGAGACCTAAAAGAGATCAGCTTGATGTAAGATACATTGCATCTAGAAAGTATTTACAGCGCTTCACTTTTTCCACATTGTGTTATGTTACAGCCTTATTCCAAAATGGATTAAATTCATTATTTTCCTTAAAATTCTACAAACAATACCCCATAATGACAACATGAAAGAAGTTTGTTTGAAATCTTTGCAAATGTAAAAACAATGAAAAAAGCACATGTACATAAGTATTCACAGCCTTTGCCACGACACTCAAAATTGAGCTCAGGTGCATCCCATTACCACTGATCTACAACTTGATTGGAGTCCACCTGTGCTAAATTCAGTTGATTGGACATGATTTGGAAAGACACACACCTGTCTATAAAAGGTACCACAGGTAACAGTGCATGTCAGAGCACAAACCAAGCCATGAAGTCCAAGGAATTGTCTGTAGACCTTTGAGGCAGGCACAGATCTGGGGAAGGGTACATGAAAATTTCTGCAGCATTGAAGGTCCCAATGAGCACAATGTACATCATCTGTACATGGAAGAAGTTTGGAACCACCAGGACTTTTCCTAGAGCAGGCCGCCCAGCCAAACTGAGTGATCGGAGGAGAAGGACCTTAGTCAGGGAGGTGACAAGAACCCGATGGTCACTCTGACAGAGCTCCAGCGTTTCTCTGTGGAGAGAAGAGAACCTTCCAGCAGAAAAACCATCTCTGCAGCACTCCACCAATAAGGCCTGCATGATAGAGTGGCCAGACAGGAGCCACTCCTCAGTTAAAGGCACATGACAGGCTGCCTGGAGTTTGCCAAAAAGGCATCTGAAGGACTCTCAGACCATGAGAAACAAATTTCTCTGGTCTGATGAAACAAAGATTTAACTTTTTGGCTGGAATGTTAAGCGTTATGTCTGGAGGAAACCAGGCACCGCTCATCACCTTGCCAATACCATCCCTACAGTGAAGCGTGGTGGTGGCAGCATCATGCTGTGGGGATGTTTTTCAGCGGCAGGAACTGGGAGACTAGTCAGGATGAAAACATGCTCCAGAGCGCTCTGGACCTCAGACTGGGGCACAGATTCATCTTCCAACAGGACAACGACCTGAAGAACACAGCCAAGATAACAAAGGAGTGGCTACGGGACAACTCTGTGAATGTCCATGTGTGGCCAAACCAGAGTCCAGACTTGACCCCAACTGAACATCTCTGAAAAGATCTGAAAATGGCTGTGCACTGACGCTCCCCATCCAACCTGATGGAGCTTAAGAGGTCCTGCAAAGAAGAATGGGAGAAACTTCCCAAAAATAAGCATGCCAAGCTTGTAGCATCATACTCAAAAAGACTTGAGGCTGCAATTGGTGCCAAAGATGCTTCAACAAAGTATTGAGCAAAGGCTGTGAATACTTATGTACATGGGATTTTTTTTTTCGTTTTTTATTTTAAATAAATTTGCAAAGATTTCAAACAAACTTCTTTCACATTGTCATTATGGGGTATTGTTTGTAGAATTTTGAGGAAAATAATGAATTTAATCCATTTTGAAATAAGGCTGTAACAAAGCAAAATGTGGAAAAAGTGAAACGCTGTGCATACTTTCCGGATGCACTGTAATATTATCAATATATGTTAATATGCATTAGGTTATTCCCAGAAGTGGGTGTTAGGAAAGGATGCAAACTGTTTGCTCCATCTAGTGGTTAATTTGCAAATCTCTATTTCAAATTTAGTAACAATAATATGGAACAGCAAACGTGAACGAACGAGTCATGGTAAAAAATACCCCTATATGTGAGGCCACAGATACGAATAAAATTCTGCAAGGAATTTAAAGTCTTCTCCAATCAGTCCACATCTAAACCAACTGGCTTAGTTAGGCTTTATGCCATGAGGCCGTTAGGGATGTGTGTTCTAAATGTGAAGCAATGAATGTGTTTTATGATTTTATGGTACTAATGAGATGCATTAAAAGTTTCAGAGAAAAGAAGTGCGTAAGATGGGTAAGACTTATGATCGACTTTTCTATTTATAAAAAATGATGAGTCATATCATTAAACAAGACACACCTGTAATTCCTACATAAGCTCCAATGCCCCACATTGCCCTGCATTTAGCCACCATTGTATGGCAGAATCAAAGTGCTCTTCTTTCACTGACTATTATTATTTTTATAATTATTATTAACTTTATTAAGGGTTTACCAGTAATGGTGGGAGGGTCCTGGGTGATATACGCTCACTCTCTCGCTGTCGATTGACTTGCCCGGTCACTTGTTATTGAGGCTTCACAAGCAATATGGCAGAGAAACGTCACCTTCTGTGCATGAAGCCCTGCGCTCCTTATCACCTACAAACTGTCCTAATTAGGTCACTTATCCTCTGTGTCAGACATATTCAACACAGTGCAAGGATCAAAGTGCAGTAGTCCATAACACCCCATCAGAATTTACTTAAATTTAACTTTACAGCAACAGAGCAGTATGCATTTTTTGTTTAATATTTCTGTACTGAGAAATTAACCACTTGACCCCCGGAAGACTTTACCCCCTTCATGACCAGGGAAATTAAAATCGCCCCTGGGACTTTAAATGAGGTGTTCATGGTGATCAAAAAGGTGAACAAGTATATAGTATAAAAGTAAACAATTTTATTGAATGGTGGCAACATCGTCCAACATAAGACATGGGCATGGGTGACAGATTCATAAAACAGCAACATAGCAATATAATCCTTTAAAACATTGTAATAACACAAGTGATACAGATATGCATGATACATCTCTAACCCGAAGCGTTTCGTGAGCTTTCCTCGCTTCATCAGGGGCTGATGTGCATATCTGATGTCTGTAAAAACAGAGTATATATTAGAGTATCGGTTATGATTGGACAAAAGCAAGAAGCCTGAACCGATCATCCCATACTTACTTGTCAGACAGTAGGCTTCAAAGACTGAACCCAAGAACAGGGGTCGGCAGAGGGCATCTCCCCCGGGAGCTGAAGGGACGGAGAACTCAGCAAGAAA
Organism: Aquarana catesbeiana; assembly: GCF_042186555.1. Classification (NCBI taxonomy): domain Eukaryota; kingdom Metazoa; phylum Chordata; class Amphibia; order Anura; family Ranidae; genus Aquarana; species Aquarana catesbeiana. Next base: position 59,759,746 of record NC_133328.1, on the reverse strand, counting down.
AGCCGAGGCCAGACGTCGGGGCCAGCATGGCAAAAAACGGAAAAGGATGTGTGCACCCAGAGTTCTCCTATGTGTCTTGCAGGGCATACTCACTGTATAGAATATATAGGTATAAGTATGTATATAGTTTAAATAAGAATGTCTAAGGAGTATGAATTAATATACATTGTTCAAGGTTCAAAAATATCCTACAAAGTAACTACAATGGTGATAACATGAGGATATAAGGAAGTATGTATTGGGTACAAAGTATAGACAGGTGTCCTGCAGAGAATGGGGAGAAAAGGAGGTGTGGAAAAAGGGTATGGAATGGAGTGGAGAGGGGCAAATGAAAAAATAGTGAAGAAAAGAAAAAAGAAAAGAAAAGGAAAAGAAGAAAAGGAAAGGGAGGAAAAGAAGGGAGAAGGGGGGAAGTGAGGAATTGCAACACAGTGAGATAGGAAATAAAATAAATAAGTAAAAAAATAAATGGGCTGGGGGTATAGCGAAAAAATGAAAAAATAGTGAAGAAAATAAAATTGTATGTGGAGATGAGGATCAAAAACACAGGGTGTGCATATGATAATGAGTACGCAATGGGGTTGAATGTAAGAATATTGGAAGTGTGTCAAAAAGTACCTACCAGTGTGATATAGCCTCCCGCCTGTGTGTTGAAGGGACACAATGAGAAGAGAGTTTGCCATGCCAGCACCCCCCGCCTAAATACCCGGACATCCACCGCATTCTCCGCCCCTAACGTCATGCGTCTGGTGGAGCGGGGAGGAACCGCAAACGTGCCCGCCAAACAGTGGCGTGCACTCGCGATCCCCGCCCACCGATTGGATGACACATCACGCCCGGCAGGTAGGGATACCGCCGAGATGCGGACATCCCCAAGTGGGCGCGGAAATGACCAGAACATTTTTGCAATCGTGCAGTCATGCAACGCAGTACCCAGATGAAATTTATCAAATTTTTTTCACACAAATGGAGCTTTCTTTTGGTGGTATTGGATCACCACTGTGTTTTTTATTTTTTTGCTATATAGAAAGAAAAAAACACAGAAAATTCAGAAAATAAACATTATTTTCTACTTTCTGTTATAAAACATATCCGATAAAAAAAATTAAAAATGTGTAAGCACAGAACTCTGTGTGTGATTGGACACAGCTGATCAACGGATTTCAGCTGAAATCATTGGCTGAAATATGCTGCCAAACTTGTGCTTTGTCCAATCCAGTGCTGTATCCTGGCTTAGGCCGACAAGGCCCAGGCCTAGGGCGGCAGTTTGCACCCACCGCTAGGGTGACGGCAAAAAAGATGCCCCGCGAGTGACCACATGTCCCGCAATGAAACTGACACAGAGCAGTCCGGAATGCAGGCAACAGGAGCAGACTGAGCCGCCGTAGCGCTGGCTCCGCCCCCACCTGAGACTCTACTGGTCACTAGTTGCTAAAGCCACCTGGCATCTAGCAACCAGTGACGTCACGGCTGCAACTCACTGGCCTTGCCCAGCATTCAAAGCGGAGGAGGATTCAACTTCCTCCTCCTCTGCGCCTGGTGCTCGTGGGGCCCAAAGCAGCTGCCAAGTTGAGCCCTTGTGGAGAGTCCCAGCGGCAGGGTGCAGGTCAGCGGAGCTAAATCCGCAAATCTGCCGCTTTACACAGTGAGTGTGCGGCCCCGGAGTCTGTGGGGAAGGAAAGCGGTGCTAGCACGAGGCTGCCTACAACCGGGAGCCTGGGAGGGAGAAGACATCCACTGCCACCCTGACCTGAGCAGAAGCGGGCACAGCATCCCTAGCGCCTCCCAGGGCCTGCACTACCTCTCCAACCTCCTCTCTGCTCCCCGTTGTGACATCAGTAGGAAGACAGGCTGACCAAGGGTCCAGAGGACCACACTTCACTCGCCGTTACTGAGGTAATCCTGGTGGATGTGCAGAAGGTAGGTGCATCACACACACCTACCCACAGACAGGGGGGCACAAGAAGGACTGCAGGCTGGGCTAGGGGGTCTCTTTCACCCCCCTCTCTCTTTTTTTTATTATTTTTTTTTACTAGTAATGGCGGCGATCAGTGTCTTATAGCAGACAAATCGGACACTTAACTCACACTTTTGACAATTTTGAGGACCAGTGACACCAATACAGTGATCAGTGCTAAAAAAAATGCACTTTCACTGCACTTATGACACCGGCAGGGAAGGGGTTAACATCAGGGGCGATCAAAGGGTTAAATGTGTGCCTAGGGAGTGTTTACTATCTGTGGGGGAGGTGATTTCACTGCATGAAGACATTGATCGGTGTTCCTGCTTCACAGAAACACAGGATCCGTGTCGTCTGTACTCATGGAATGACAGTCTGCCTTGTTTACATAGGCAGACTGTCATTCTGCCAGAGTACCGAACAATCAGTGGGTCCCTGCGGACATCGGGTCTGCAGGACCCACTGATCAACTCAATCCCGTATATATACTTGATTCTGCATACAGCGGCCGCCCTGTAGCAGTAACACTGCTATAGGGTGGTTGTAAAGTGATTAAACAGGAAGGGGTGGGGCAAATTTACATGGTGGGGGGCCCAATTTTAGTCTTGCCTAGGGCAGCAAAAAAACAGAATACACCACTGGTCCAATCACAGCATGGGTTGGCCGGGAGAATGTGTATGTCACAAAGTTGTAAAGTCATAAGCAATAGGTTGGCAAACAATAGGCTAGTCTTGAGAAAGATGGACTGAGCTTCATCAAAACATTGATAATAAAAGCACTGCTGTTTTGATTTGCCTTCCCTGCAAGACCCATGAGTGCCCCTATGCCTGTACTGGATGTCAATAGGTTGGCAAAGATATTCCATGTTGCATAGAAAAATTATGCTCAAATGTGGTGAATAAAGAGGAACTTCAGTCTCCTTACTGCTTGCCCTGTCCCCCCTTACCACCGCTGCCATCTTTGATGGTCCAACGCATGCACAGATTTTCTCTTCTCAGCCTTTGGGACCTAGCAAAGCACTGCGGCACATCTCAGCCTCCAACTTTCTGAATTGATAAAGAGGAACACCTTTTAGCATACAGTTTATAAGCAAATGACAGCTCCACCGGCCCTGGTTAAAAAACCACAAAGACCTAATATGTAGACATGTGCAGAACAGAAAAATGTGTTTTGTTTTGTTTCGGATAGATTTGTTATGTTACTAATTTTGTTTTGTTTATGAATTTTTAAGAATAGCTGGTTGTAAAGGAGAAGGCTGGGAAGCCGGCCACCGCATCCTTAACAACCGATGACTCATCAGCTGCCAGCGGACTTCCCCGCCGAGAGCTGAAATGTAAACAAAAGAATGCCGGCAATTGAAAGTTCAGATAAAAAAACTACGTAAGGGCCCCCCCCATCCATACCAGCCCCTTATTCAAGCATGCAGCTCGGCAGGTCAGGAAAGGGGGACAAGGGCCTCTTCCCCACAACCATGGGTTGTGGTTGTTGGGGTCTGCGGATGGGGGGGCTTATCGGAAATCTGGAAGCCCCCTTTAAAAAAGGGGCCCCAGATCCCAGCCCCCCTTATGTGAATGAGTATGTAAAAAGTGTAAGAAGTGAATAAAGACAGTACGTGAGTTTTTGACAATTCCTTTATTAAAAAATAAAAAACAATGTCCCCAGATGTAGATCCATTCTCCATCACGCCGCCTGCCACACCGAAAAAAAAAACAAAAAAAAAAAAACTCCGGCCTCGTTGAAGGCTCCCTGCCAACGGTCCACTCCTCTGTCTGACATTTCTTAAATAGATAAGGGGCGGAGCCACCCGATGAAGTCAGCAGGCGACCCCACCCCCTTGTGACGTTATTGACCCAGCATGCTCCGGTCAGGCATTTAGGGCAGAGACCCCCGTCCCAAAGCACCCCCCCACCCCATGTTGAGGGCATGTGGTTTGGTGTGATTCAGGAGGGGGGGGCTCCACACTGATGAGTCATCGGTTGTTAAGGACGCAGTAGCCAGCTTCCATAACAACCAGCTATTCTTCATACAGATATCTAATCGGTCGATCATTTTTTGACTGATCGAAATTTGAATCGTTCCAAAAATTTGGAAATCGCTAGAAAATGAATAAATGAAAACAAATTTACATTCGGACTGAAAAAAAATTGCATACGAAAATCCAATTGTGGAAGAGAGAGGGGCAGGAGCCAGATGCAAACAATTTATGCATTTTTGATGCATTTCTGCTGCGTTTCCATTGAAGTCTATGGAACCAAAAACGCAAACTGCTGTGGGTAAAAAAGTCATTGACCCTTTCCAAAAATGCACTTGTTGAAAACGCCCAGATGTGAATGTGGCCCATAGGAACCAGCCGCCTTCTGTTTATACTGTTGTCACAAGTCAGCTTCCCTGTATCAGTTTTAGTCATGCTCAGCCATTATTCCTTTACACTGGAAGTGTTTCTTCTACATAATTCTCCCTATGCTCCTTTAGCATGTTTCTAAGAAACAAGCTCTGCCATGTAACCTTACTTTCATGGATTTCAGCTGAACTTTCCATATGTAGTCGTCACTCAGTGCCTATTAGTTCTTCCCTGCACACTACTTTCATATAATCCTATAAGGCTAACCTCAAAGACATCACTCATTGACACTATCTAGTATATGGTGAACACCTGACCATTTTACCTATATGTTCTCCTTGTGGGAATATGGGCCCATTCAGCCAAAATAGTATGTGAGGTCAGGTACTGATGCTGGATGAGAAAACCTGCCTTCCACATTAGGTGTTCAGTAGGGTTGATGTCAGGCAGTGGCGGCCCGTCCATTAGGGGCGCCCGGGTGCTGCCCCCTTTATCCTCACCCCCCTCTATATGAATAACGGATAGATTCATGCATAGCATGAATCTATCCATGGCCGCCGCAGCCACCCCCTATTCAGGTGTCCAGCCCCTTTCAAGACGCCAGGCGTCTGAATTACAGCGACGGGGGTGTTTATTTGAAGCACCTGATTAGAGCCATAGGCTCTAATAGACTTCAAAATAGGGTGGCTCATGGTGCAGAGCATTGCGCCATAAGCCCACCCAAGTGTTACAACAGCGAATTAATATTCGCTGTTGTAACACTGATCCTCAATCTGGTCAATCGGGTGAAAGCGGGTGTGAGATCCGTTTTCTGATTGGCCGAAAAGAGAAGACTCCCAATTGGCCGCCGAGAAGTAGGGAGGAAACGGGAGTCGCCGCCGCGGAGACCCGTGGAGAACAGGGGAACAGGAGGCTGCCACCAAGCATGGGAAGCCACGATGGGGTAAGTGCGACCAACCGTCCCACTAGCCACCACTAATGTCAGGGCTTTTTGCAGGACACTCAAGTTCCTCTACACCAGGGGTCTCCAAACTTTCTAAACAAAGGGCCAGTTTACTGCCTTCAGATTTTAGGGGGGCTAGATTGTGGCCAGTGGGAGTAGAAAATGTCACAGTGTCATAAGGGGTAAGCAACTTCTCAGACCTGGTGATCACTGAGAGAAAAAAAAAATACATAGCGTCTGTGGCCAGTGGGAGAAGGAATAATGCCCCACTATTGGTGTCAATGGTATAAATAGTGCCCCATTGTTGGTGTCAGTGGAAGGAGGAATAGTACCTCATTGTTGATGTCAATGGGAGGAATAGCGCCCTATTGTTGGTGTCAATGAGGGGAATAGTACCCCATCATTGGTATCAGTAGGAAATAGTGCCCCAATCATTGGTATCAGTGGGAGGAATAGTGCCCCATTGTTGGTGTCAATGGGAGGAAGTGCCCTATAGTTGGTATCAGTGGAAGGAATAGTGCCCCATTGTTGGTGTCAATGGGAGGAATAGACCCCATTGTTGGTATCAGTGGCAAATAGTGCCCCATTGTTAGTGTCAATGGTAGAAATAGTACCCCATTGTTGGTGTTAGTGGGAGGAATAGTGTCCAATCATTGGTGTCAGTGGGTAGAATAATGCCCAATCGTTGGTGTCAATAGGAGAAATAGTGCCCTGTCATTGGTATCAGTGGGAGGAATAGTGCCCCATCGTTAAAAAAAGGAAAATACTAGAATCCCATACACATTGGGACAATGTTCAAATCCAGGCTAGAATAAATACAAAAAAAACTTGTGTATGAAAAGTGGTGATCTCACCAAGTGGGGGGTAGGTTTGAAATCAGGTTCTGGTTCGGTATTTGGACATTAGTTGTCTCTATTTTACCCACAATATAATATCACAGTAAATTTTTGCCTTCTATGAACTTTATTCTCAGCCTATTTCAAATATTTCTGGGTTTTCATAACATAAATAGATAATTACAATAGAGTTCATTTTACAGTCCATAATCTTGGGTTCATAGAATTGTTTTACAATGAGTCACCAAGTACTATAAGGTAAATCCCGGGAAAAACATATAGGAACTGAAAGCAGGCAAAGAAAAGCCCCAAAGGAACTTCAGATGACTAATCCATTAAAGTGATACTAAACACACAATTTACATTCTCATTTCTCTTTCTGTATGTGGATAATGGCACTGTAATTATTTTAATTAAAAAAAAAAAGGGTTGTACCTTTTTCCTAATTGATATACAGCTGTCACATGACCCAACTCTTCCCCAGCCTGTTTGCAGGGAAATAGCGGCAGGAGGAGCTTCTATAGCTCTGCTGCTAGTCAAAAATAAAAAAACAGGCTTTGGGATAAAAATAAATAATTTATATCAATAAACTGTTTTAAATTGTCATACAAATATATATTTAAAATTAAATCTTAGTTACAGGCCAGTTACAGGTTGTCACACCCCTTCAAGCCTGTGTCTTAGAATTACAAGGAGGTGAAGCCTCCATCAATCAAGATGTAATATCCCCCATTGTGATTAGCTGGTTAGTGGGCATGGAGGAGGAGGGAGGGGGTGGGCTGTCATTTACCACTGTGTATACACCCACATGTGTGACTCTATAGTCACATGGGCTGCTCAGATGTGATAGGGAGAAAATGCTCAGGGTAGATATACCCCGAAAACTGTACATGTGCTCTAGCTGCCAACACTGCTCTGCAAAATCCCCAACTGCAGTGGGGACATGGATGGGAGGGAAGGATAGAGAGCAGCAGCACTAACCAGGTTTTTTGTAGAATACAGCAGTGGTTCTCAACCTCAGTCCCCAAGTACCCCCAACAGCCATGTTATCAAAGGTTTTCCTTTACTTTGCACAGCTGCTTTAAATCAATATCAATGGCATGGTATTGATAAGAGCTGTTTTATCTAAGGGAAGTTCCCTATACATGGCCTGTTGGGGGTACTTGAGGACTGAGGTTGAGAACCACTGGAATATAAAAAACAACATAGTGACTGAGTATGAACAGCATATATTACACCATTTATTTATCGTTTTGTAATGATGTGGGGACCAATTCCTGGAGTAGTCAATGCTAATACGTTGATAGCAGCGATCTCCCAGGCATAAACCACACTTCTCTTTTAAGAATGAAACAAAGTTTAGCAGTAGAATAGATGAAGTTGTAAATTCTGGTACAAAGCCATTTAGCCTCCAATTGTAAAGCATAGAAAGTTTCTAGCCATCTTCTCAGTTTCTACATAACCTAAAACCATAGTGAGCTTACTCCATTTATCAAGGCTTTTTTTTTTCCAACGCAAAAAAAGCAGCTTCCATCACTCCCAGAATCCATTCTTCAACGTTGACCTCAGTATGTTCAGATTTCAGACACTGGTATACTATACCTTGCAAATAATTCTCTTACTAATTTTAATATTAATATATATATATATATATATATATATATATATATATATATATATATATATACACACACAGTACTTTGTTATTTTGATAATAATTTCCTATTAAATACCACCACTGTATAACCTATACCAAACCCTATCCAGATCCACCCAAACATACCCATATTTCATCAAAGCACAACCACTCTTATGCCGCGTACACATGATCGGAATTTCGGGCCGCAAAAGACCGATGAGAGTTTTTCTTCAGAAAATGCGACCGTGTGTATGCTCCATCGATCTTTTGCTGGCGGAATTCCAGCCAGCAAAAGATTGAGAGCATGCTTTCAATTTTTCGGTCGGGAAAAGTTCCTATCCGAAAATGCGATCGTCTGTGGCAATTCCAACGCACAAAATCCCTACGCATGCTCGGAAACAATTCGCCGCATGCTCGGAAGCATTGAACTTAATTTTCTCGGCTCGTTGTAGTGTTGTATGTCACCGCGTTCTTGATGGTCGTAATTTCAGCGAACTTTTGCGTGACCATGTGTAAGCAAAGGCAAACTTGAGCGGAATCCTGTCTGAAAAGCCGTCATATCTTTTTCTGACGAGAAATCCGCTTGTGTGTATGCAGCATTAGTGATCCATACTGTTTTGATGTGACTTGAGGTATCTGGCCTGCCCTCAAGAATAGCAAAAACATGGGTGGCGTGCCACTCGTAGACACATTACTACACTCTCTTATACAAACTATCTCAGGCAAATTAGGCCAGAAACCAATTAGTCTAGCAGTGTGTTTTTATATAGGGGAAAAGTGGAGCACCTATTAGAAAACCAAATAAACAGATAGGGTACTGGCCTGCAGAACATTTAGACATCCTCTTTTCTTTTCTGTTGAATTTCAAGCAAGAACATATGTTGCTCCAATGGGCTCTGTACAACCAGGGTATGTTGTACTGAAAAAAATTTAATTGGCCACAATCATTCATGGCTGGTAAAAATTTATGGATGTCAATACTGGTGAGGCTGCTGATGGTTTATATTCATAGTTGGGGTCATCAGAAGCAACGCATGTAGGACCTCCAGAACCCTGTCAGTGATGACAGTATATACAACGGAAAAGGTCTATTTGTGGTTGGACCACCTTCAGAAGTTCTACTTCTAGCTGCACTGTGATTTTTGAACACTAGAATAAGTAACCTCTTTGTATTTCGGAGCTACACATTGGGGTTCATATAACTGGAGAGTTCAAAATCTGGTGCAGCTCTTCATAGAAACCAATCAGCTTCCAGTTTTTTTTACAAAGTTTAATCGAACAAACTGTAGTTAAAAGTAATTGGCTACCATGCACAGCTGTGAAAAAAGGGGAAGGATATATATGGCGCTGCTCTTATTAAGAGGTAATTTGCAACCTTTAGATACTTGAGGGGTGTGTATACCACGGGTGCATGTAATGCAAAAAGTGAAAAAAGCCTTAAACTCTGGTGTATAAAAAAAAGTCCAATAATAAAGTGACAATGTGCTCCTTCAAATTGTTCTGTGCTTCTTAGAAAACAGTGCCCCATAAGAAACGCACTCACCTCTATTATTCACCCCACAAGGAGGTATTTCACTTTTACAGTATGAGCCACTGTGCAGCCTGTGGAGTAGAAAAAACTTCCTGTCCTGTATCCTCCAAGTGCCTCCTTGTCTGTGAAGTAAGTGGTCTCCTTCCTGTTAAACTCTTAAATGTTGCCCACATGTAGAGACGAAAGAAACTCCATAGTGTGATTCCGTACAAATTTCCAAATATTTATTAGTAATACTGATGGGTACTCACATTTGATAAAAATCATTAAAGCAAAAAATATTTAAAATCAGGAAGCTGGAGCGATCTGCGCTCCACGACTCAAAACCGAAAGTGATGCAATAACGCTGTTAGTCCCGCCCTACGAGTTTCATCACTGGGACGTCATCTGGAGCTGTAAGCGATCAGGAAGTTTATAAGCGATCAGGAAGTTTACATAGTAGGATATCCTTTACATTTCTTATTTTCTGCACTTTTTTTCACTTTTTGCATTATATGAACCCGTGGTATACACACCCCTCAAGTATCTAGAGGTTTCAAATTACCTCTTAATAAGAGCAGCACCATATCTATCCTTCCCCTTTTTTCACATTTTTATAGATTTACCTAAAAATTTATAAATTTATTGATAGAGGCTGCAGCTCTTCACATATTTTACATTTAATTTTGACCTTATTGTATGCTATACCATCTGGCAGTTGGAAAAGCATGTTCGAACTTTCCATTCCATGACATCTGAATGACATTCTTGTAGGTAGGTACAGGTTTGTTGTGAGGAACTGACCAATTGGATGCTGGCACCCCATGTGACTCCAGCGGCCATCTTGGGTCAGGCAGAGTCTGTTTAACACTTTGGCTCCCGCGTTTGGAGCAATTGATGTAAGTGGCCAGTGAAGGGACAGGTTCCCTGTCAGACAGGGATAGTGCTTAGAGATAGGGATAGGTTCCCGAGGAGTAGGGACAGCGCAGGGACTATATCTACCTCTCTTCAGGAAGCCTTTCCTTTGGATGTGGACCGGCCAGGCCCCATTCTGCTCCTCATTGCAGATACTCTCGGCATCTTCAAGCCTTCAGACTGCTGTCACAGTTCGTAAGGGGCTCCAGACGGGTGTGCCTACCTGCCAGGCCTGAATAAGTGGTGTTGAACCCTGTTCACTATTTACTGCCGCCAAACCATGCTGCACCCTGCTCAAAACTTTGCTTGTAATCGCTAGAGTGGCTAAGTGGTGGGAAGCACAGAGGCTTAATGGTTAGCACTTCTGCCTACCAGCACTAGGGTCATGGGTTCAAATCTCAACCACTCTGTGTTTGTTTACTGCTGCCACACTACACTGCATCCTGCTCAAAACTTTGCTTGTAATCCCCAAAGGGGCTAAGTGTTGAGCAGCACAGTGGCTAAGCACTTCTGCCTAGCAGCACTAGGGTTGTGGGTTCAAATCCCAACCACGGCACTGCCTGCCTGGAGTTTGCATGTTCTCCCTGTGTCTGCATGTGTTTCCAGGTACAGTACATCATCCCACACTCCAAAGACATGCTAGTAGGTTAATTGGGACATGTCTAAATTGACCATAGTATGAATCTGGGTTAGGAACCTTATTTCATAAGCTTGTTGAGGGCAGGGACCGATGTGAATGTACAATATATGTGTAAATTGATGGTGCTATATAAGTACTTGTAATTAAATAAATACTGTCCAATATGTTGAAAACATCAACAGTTTCCACGGGATGTACTTACTTTTTCACATGACTTTATAGTTTCTTTATATGGCAGATACAACGATGTGCATCCATTGAATGACTGTGATTTATTGTTTTATGTTTTTATTTTTGCTAACCTGATTTCTTTTCCATTCTGTTCTTCTCTGCAGATCTGTGTTACTGATGCCCAAGTAAACACTAAACAGGCGGGGTGGTACTCTTTTACACATGAGGTCATAGCTGCCTGTTGAGTAACCATTTCCTGTACTTACCAAATTAAAGGTCGCAGCACTTGCAACAAACTAAAAAAAGAAAACCAAAATAAATGATAAGCAGTGACACGATGATATTGGTCATCATTCATCCTAAATACAAACAATCGCGGCATCCCGTATTATAATAAATAGTGGAACACCCTGATGTTTGTCGAGTGCTCTTAGCACTGACTCAGAGTCTCAGGTTAGGCGGAAAGGACTTTAGACTTGCTTTTCCAAGTCTCCGAAATGACAACTTAAGGAGCAATTATTACACATATTCTATTTTAAGCCAGGTATTTCCAGCAAGGCAACAGTTTCAAAGATTTCCTAGAAGCACTAATGTATATAGGGGAATAAAGGATTTATTTTTGTCACAAAGGAATAGAAGTGCAAATAGCAGCTCTTCTTTCATGAACACGGCTCTTAATGTGCCTATGCCTATAAAAAAATCTCTTGACAATAAGACTATAAAAAAAAAAAAAAATCACAATTTTGCACTGTTTTTAAATAGGATCTTAACGGGAACCTTTACACTACCCCAGCATGTAAGCATTGCGGTACCTTTTTAATCCACTCAACAACGGAATGGGTGGATGAAAAGCTAATATGGAAATTCAGATTTTTCTCCATCTCTAACCATTCCCTTTGCCCCATTAATGACACAATACATGCCAAATCTAAATGAACAAATGCAGAAATTAAACAAACATAATGATAAAGATGGGGCTATGAACCCAGGGAATAATTATGTACAAGAAAAACTATAAGAAAAAAGTTCAAAAATCCAATATCTACAGATAAAACATTTTAAGTAAAAAATGATTGAATTATTGAACTTTGCTGCAAGCTATACAATATTTTTTTTTTATTATTTATGGATGTTGGATTTTTCAACCTTTTTCTTATTTTTTATGGCTTCTTATTACTATGCTAGCAACTCTAGACTGTTTTTTGCTTACTTTTAGCACTTTGACCGCTGTACATTTCTATGTTGCACTTAAAGTGTTAATAAAGTCTCTATATTTTTTTGGTAAAAATAACAAACATGTTATACATACCTGCTCTGTGTTCTGGTTTTGCACAGAGCAGAATATAAACAAAAAAGTCAGTGCTACTACCCATACATCACATAGAAAGCAGAGATCCCAGGTGCTCGATCCACAGTCGCTGGCTGAGTAGGTAAATGAGGAAAAGATGATCCGCACTCCGGTGATTGCTCTTAAGAAGTATAATATTTATTGACAAGCCACAGTGACCAAACGCAAATAAGATCAGTTGACGCGTTTCAGCCTATAAGGCCTTAGTCATAACCGTCAATAAATATTATACTTCTTAAGAGCAATCACCGGAATGCGGATCATCTTTTCCTCATTTGCACACAGCAGCCCTGATCCTCCTCTTCTCGGGTTCCTCTTTGGTGCTCCTGGCCCCTCCCTCCTGTTGAGTGCTCCCACAGCAAGCAGCTTGCTATGGGGTGCACCCGAGCCAAGCCACAACTCTGTGTGTCCATTCAGACACAGAGCCACTGTGGTGCCCTGCCCTCTTTCTCTCCTCATTGGCTGACTGACTTTGACTGACAACAGCGGGAGCCAATGGAGCCGCTGGATATTGCTGGAGCTAGATGGACCTCAGGTAAGTATTAGGGGGGCTGAGTGAGGCTGCTGCACACAGAAGGCTTTTTATTTTAATGCATAGAATATATTAAGATAAAAACCTTCTGCCTTTACAACCCCTTTAAAGAGGAAGTAAACTCTGTTTTTTTTTTTCTTCCCTGCAAAGTAAAGGCATAATGTGCTAGTATGCTAGAGCCCCGGTCACAGCACACGCTCCTGAAGAAATGGCATGGGCGGCCATTCCTTTAGAGCGCATGCGTTGATGACATCATTGGCGCAGTATACAGTAAATATCTCCTAAATGGCGCACATTTAGGAGATATTTACAGTATACCAATAGGTGAGCCTTTTTCTAGGCTTACCTATAGGTACAAAGTATACAGGAAGGTATACAACCACTCCAGTTACTGCGGATTGCAGTGTGATGGGCTACATATACTTTTGTTCCCCCAGAAATCCCAACCCCCCCCCTCCTCCTCCGTTCAGAGTCCCAACAGTCCTTTTAAACAATACCTTTTTGTTTCTGTCAGCAACAACCGGTTGCTATTTAGGTGCTTGTCATTTATAGGGCGGTGAATTCAATTTCCTCAAGCGAATCTTCACTGCCTCAATCAACATTGACTATTTTTAATCCTTATGCTGCTAGCATTAGTAAATAGATTGTAGAGTATAGCATACTTGCTGGTTTTAAACTTTTTTTTTTTTTTACATCTCTTCAGTTACTTCCTGCCTTCCAGGCCTAGGCAAATGATGTCATACATCCCAAAAGTCTTCAGGAGGGGAGGAGCGGGTTACTTAGCTAAGCACACCCTCCTGCCTGCATGCCTGAGCTAAGGTCAGATGTGTGACGGGAGTCATTTTGGGCAAGGGGCTGGGGGAGCTGGACAAGGAGCTTACAGTGCTCTTCCAACATGTACAGTATATACTCCTTCAACCATCCTAACAAGAATTGCCATATCTCTGGGATCTAACCCAAGTGGGGGGGTTAATTCCTCATTTCTACTCCAAGTTCTACTAGGTTACTGTATTTTTTTCATATTATTTTCATAATTGTTGGTTGATTCCCTTAGTAGGTCTTTATGTGTATGCTGCATATGCTGTTCCAGTTCTTTCCACCTCCTCCAATAACTTAACACAGTGGCCAGAGTGAGTTGTACATATGAACTGCAATGCTTTGCTTCATGGCCTCAGCAAAAAAATGATACCCATGTATTTGACGTACAGTACTACCACTGAATTCAAGTGAATGAGGATGTACCACAACTGTGAAGCAAAACATGGGCTCGGGGCTACATTATGGTATTCCCATTTGAAATCCCTGTGTAGCTGTTAAAAAAAAAAAACAGGCATTCAGGAGGAGGCAGTACTTCCACTCTTGTACTTTTCTCTGAAAAGTGTTCTACCGTGGATCACTTTTCAAAGACACAAATGTAACTGAGCCCTGACTTACAGGACTGAGGTGCATGTTTACTAGTTGCATTCATATTGACTCTTACAACTGGAGGGAGAAAGTCTTACTATATAGCTCCTTCATCTATTCAAGATACCCCACATCACTAATAAATGGCTGTCAGTTAATCCTCACCCCCAGACAAAGGTTTAGGTAATGCAAAGGAGAGTAGTTCATGTTGCAATCAAATGAGAGTAATTGGCACTGGACACAGGCAGTTTGCGTTCAGGGTCGATCTCTCGCATGTGATCGCAGCATGAATGATTGCATGCGAATGGACACGGTTAGCTGTGAGAGCCAGCAGCCTCCCATTCCTTTCAAAGGAGCTGCCTTCTCGCAGCTAAATGTGAATATACCCTTAAAGACAACCTGTTGTAAGCAGGTGCTTAAAATGTGAGTTGTGATCTTTTATGTTTGCTAGCAAGTTGTATTGCCCATGTAATTACTGGAGAACTGTTATATGGAGATAAGGAACTCTTACTTTAAACAATTGTATTATTTGGTAACAGTGTCTGGTCTGATCTACTTGTAAATAGAATAAGAGTGAGCTCCTAAAGTGAATGGAAATTGGGAACAGAGCGTAAACCTTCATGTTAACCTTCAAGGCAATGAAAGAGTTAGAAGTATAGGGAAGGAGAGCCAGCTTGAGAGTGGAGGTAGTGGTGGCCGATGACAAGGGTTCTTTCAAAGGGGTAGATGAGTGGCTGTATGGTCTACCACTCTAAGGGGCAGGGTCCCTACGTTAGGGCCCGTTGCATAATGAAACCCTCCTAGGGACTAGGCCTGGACCATTGGTGTGCAAAGCCTCGCAAAGTATACAACAGCTTCCCTCCATGCCTTCGGGTGGAAGCAAGTAAAGTTTAGCATGTGACGTGAGTAAAAGAGCGATAAAGGAAACTTGGTGTTCAATGCTTTTTCTCTCAAAATGACTCTGTAGTCAGTGGCAAGACAGGTGTCGTTGGCAATGACAAGTGAAAAAACATTATCTAAGAGACCTGGTGAAAAAATGTGGTTTATGGTCATAAAGGGCACTAACGCACACCTATGCAATACCATCATGGTAACATTTGAGTAAAGTAAACATATAAAAGTTAACAGCATGGGGTTCCCCCATGCTGCCAGCACTGTTTTCAGACCATTCATTTCAAGAATCATCAGAGGCGCCTCTGATGATGTCTACTTGATGACGAAACGCGTTAGTCGGGACTTAACCAATGACGCAAGCACGCTACAAACCGCTGCCTTTTTTGACTGATCTTTTTCACTGATCGTTTTTAAGTACAATCTTAATATAAAAAAAAATTCATTACAACGCTGTATGACATGTGATCGGGGAGCTGATTGGGTATGTGATCATGGTACCTGTGGTGTGAATGGGGATTTCCTATATACAGCCTGAAAGACCTTGATGCGAGTTGTTTCAGCTCCGGTCTGATGCTGTTGATTGGGACAGCTTTGTAATACGTGCCTATTTGACCGCTCTATAACATGAGAATACAACTCCTCTGATAAGGAGAACTACTGACAACACTGTGGTATGGTGTGTTTCTACCTTTACACTGAAGCTGGTGCAGGATGTTCCATCTAATCATGTTCTTATCAATTTTATGGACTTGATTCACTTCTATCAGATTAGCACTGCATGCTGTTATTATAAGTTTTCATGGGCTTTACCACTACTTGAAAATTGTTGAAAACCTTCCCTAAAACTTGCTTAGCGTGACAGCACTTCCATTATGATCAATGTTTTACCATCCCCAGATTCCAGATTGCAGTTGAATGACGTTTTAAATCTTCAAGAAAACTGATCTAAGTTTGCTGAAAGCTTTGTATATGCTTTGTGAAAGCTTGCTGTATACATAGATATTATACATACTGCTGACTGTATGTACCATAAATTATCCCCCCAAAAATTTTAAAAATGAACCACTGGATTGGTAATCACATAATCAGTACATAATAAAACCGCTCTATTTTGTGTATGCACCATACTCACAGACATGCAAAGCTGAGGCTGCTGCTTTGTGTGTTGGGCACAGGTTCCCAAGTATGTATCTCACCAATTCACTAGGAATCCATGACATCATGATCACATGCAACACTTTGTATGGAGTTTCTAGATGCATACAGCTCATGTGAAGGTCCCAAGACAGCTGTTTCTGTAAGTCAGGAGGATACACATAGGCTGCTATTGCCTTTCAGTAATCTATCCCAAATTTCAGACAAAGAGGTGTTTTTTTTCCCACAATGGATTTGTCTTTACTTTCATCCTTCAGTACAGGCAAGCCTGCCAGAATCAATGTAAACCTGTCACGGGAGATACACAAGTGCGACCATTGCTGGCTTCATGAGTTTGCTAGATGTTTGCCTGTCATGCTGACAATGGCTTCAAATATGCACCATAGGAAGGTTACAGATTTCATCTACTGATACACCTGTCAACCAGTGGTCTCACATCCTGCTAGGATAGCTGAACTCCAAGCAAACAAAAGTCCAGGATTTATAATTCTACCCTGATTCTATTCTATTCTTGTCCTGAGATTTACACAGCACTGCCAGAATGTGCAGCCAATTTGCAGTACTGGCTTTTTTCTACTGCAGTAAACCAACATATAAGATCACCTCTCAACTGCCATTTTGTGATTGGACAATGAAGGTGCACCAACAGACTGATGAGGTCATCTCTCTGATCTCTTCTTCTGTCAGTATGTTTCTTGTTAGCTCCTCTACATGTAGGCAGGTCCAGTCCATTTCCTCCACTGCCAATGGCGCTTAACCGCAGCAGTAATGCAGAGGAAGAGGAAGTGGAGAGGAACATGGTTCCTCTATGGATGCTGGCCCCCCATGTGACTCTTAGGTATGGCAAAGTCTTTTTAAAACCTTGGCTCCTGGGTTAGGTGCGCATTCTAACGTATCAGTAGTGTAAGGACAGGCCACCTGTCTGTCATGGGCAGTGATAGTGGGAAAGGTTCAAGACAAGTAGGGAAAGCCTTAGGGACCCTCTCTCCTTGGACACCTTTCCATTTGGGACTTGCCAGGCCACATTCTGCCCCTCTAGACAGACGCTGTCAGTTAGGCTAAAACCTGCTTCGGTACACACTGTTGGCATCCGTGAGTGTTCCCGGTTGGGTTTCCTTCCGCTGGACTTGTTGTGAACTGTTTTTCATTGGCTCCAATACAAGTTCCGTTACTTGCTCCTGGACTGAGTGTGAATTATTGCAGCTGCACCCACATGCAGCATACCTGATTGGCCTCAAGTACTGCCCCACCCTCTCCCAGTCTGAATAATACTGTAAAGGGGCTTAACTCAAGACAAATGCAGATATTTACAAAACAAAAAGGTGTTAGCCAGAGCTGCAGAATGGAGAGGGGATGCTTTGGTGGTTTCAGGTGTGGCTTCCTATTCCAGTTATTTTTGGGGTCTATAAATACAGGAGGAAGAGTGGTGGGGTTGGGTTGCCGAGTCAGGGAACTACAGACAGGAGGATGTAATCAAGATGAATTTGAAATATGGACATATTTACCTAGTTACATTGGTCCAGTAATGTAACTATGCCAATACCATACCTGTCCAATTCTCCTGGAAGCTGGATAGCTCTGAATGAAAAGCGTTCTCAGATTGGATGACGTGGAGAGGCGGGCCCGTGGCATCACAATTTCTACCTTGTCCAGTCAGAGAACACTTTGCATTCATTAAGAAAATGAAAAGTGTTCTCTGAATGGCACCCATGCTGCACAGCTGACCTCATGCATTTACAATGCAGCTGCTAGGCATGGGACTCGGAAGCTAGTGGCGATCATTGTAGCAGCGGTGCTTTTTACAGTAATTTCCACCTTCCACAAGGATCCCATAGGTATGCTATTTGGATAGCTAGATTGGTCCAAACTGGAATGCATCCCTAAATGTTATTACTATGTTACATTTGTGTAAAGTGTTATTTGTTCTTCAAGACACTTGAAGGGGGGTAGAAATGTGTACATTTGGGCTTTAAAGGAGGGAGGGAGGAGGGTGTTTTATGCATGAACCCTACAACTGTTGATCACTTCTAAAAGCAATGGCTGAAAGGGTGTATTGAACCAAGTCCCTCAACACAGATAAGGCACTATCTGCATTGACAGTGAAAAGGGGCCAGTGACACCATGCAAGCTTTGATGTTGTGGAATTGCTTCCTGTCTTTCATTATCCTGTGATGACAACTCAAGGGGCACATGAAATCAAAGGCACACCACTGGATGCATCCCTACTCCAGCTGTCTACAAGGCATTCCGTTATCACAGCTTTAGTTGAATAATAAAATATCTGTAAAAAATATGTTGGCAGCTATTTAGCGTGCCCTACCAGTCAGATGCCTCTTTCTATTTGTATTTGTTCTGTTTTCTACTCCCAGTCTCAGACCAGCTGTAGGACAGCAGGTTGTCTCAGCAGTACAATAGACTGCCATGACCTATGTATGACTAGCATATGACAAGAGGACACGGCATTCCACTGTCTGTGTGTGTGTGAATTATTAGCACATGATGTCATCCCAAATACTAAAATCAGGAGAAAAAGCTGCACAAAGAGCTGTAGTTTAATCGCTTTCCTCTCCAGAGTAAAACGCTGGGCGGTACACTGCGAATGGTCACTTTGAGGTCATTACAGACAGGGACTCCTGTGAAATCTGGAGGGAATCCAAAGCTGGAGGATGAAATCTTGGCAGCAGGACAAAAATTATAATCTCAAACCAGGCAAGCCATCTGTGACCATCAACAAGATGACATTTCCCTGATAGACACAAGAATACGTAATAGTTACAGGCTCAGCTGGATAGCTGAGTGTTGGTAAATCAAGTGTATGTTCTGATATAGAACAGATACACTAAAATAATAGATTAAAGATAGCCAAAGACATTGGAGAAAGATCAGATGTATCATTTTACCATCTCAGAATGAAGTAGATTACTAAAGGAATAGAAGATGATCACCTTGCTATGTTCAGTTCACTGTAATACCAAATAATGTGCTAGAAAAATTCTCTTTTCTAATTTCCCTCCTATATGATTGGGTATTTAACCTAAAAACAGCGTCACTCTATTCACTAGAATTCACTTTGTAAAGAAAACATGTGTCTTGGTAGATGAAAAGATTCTACTGCTTTACTAATAAACCCATTCTATTTTTTATTTTTATTTTTTATATTTTATTTTTTGTGCATGTTATTAAACGTTTTAGGGACAGACAAAGCCGGCAATTGGAAAAACAATGAAGTTCCTCTGCCTGATCATTTTGTTCTTTGATAATGTGTGGGGTCGTCATGCCCCAAAGACATTGGATTATTGCCCAATCTGGCCAAAAAAGACCAGACAGCAAAACGAATGTTTAATTGTAACCAGTTACTATAGTAATATTTCCAGATGTTTTTATTTTCATACTTTTTACTTCCTGCATCCTCGTCTAGGTGAGGATGATGTATGCAGAGCAATTTTATGCATTTGCTGGTCTCTGCCAAGTCCTGCAGACCCCATGTTATGAGCAAAATCACTCTGCGTATGTTAGCCGTATCTTATTTATATTAAGAGAGGTATGGATTCCATAGAAAGAGATATCATTTTGCACCTGTAAAAATCATTATTAAGACCTCATCTGGAATATGCAGCTCAGTTTTGGGCACCAGTTCACAAAAGGAACTGGAGAAAGTGCAGAGAAGGGCAACCAAACTGATAAGAG
The DNA here is from genome assembly GCF_042186555.1 of Aquarana catesbeiana. NCBI lineage: Eukaryota > Metazoa > Chordata > Amphibia > Anura > Ranidae > Aquarana > Aquarana catesbeiana. The sequence continues at coordinate 59,739,771 of NC_133328.1, read as the reverse complement.
GCATGGAGGAGCTCAGGCGCTCAGCTATGAGGAAAGATTAGAGGAAGTGAATTTATTCTCTCTTGAGAAGAAGAGATTAAGGGTAATATGATTGTAGCACCTTGGTCCTAAACAGGGCTGCTAATAAATCTAGTTGTGCTAGGTGGTAACTAGCCTGGCTAATTGATAGTTTTGATCCACTGATTTCTGTCCTAAATCTGAGTTTAATTTGTATTCTCTCTCTTCTATCAATAGGTGACACTTTTGCCTTTGGCATTAGGATGATGGATTACAGTGAATTCAGGTGATGGCTAAATAATTTGTCTCAGCCAGTCAGCAGGAGTTTCTTTGGCCGCTGTGCATGCTGGGATAGGCTATTTATTCAGGAGGAGTCAGGTGATCGGGGTTCTTCCCGCCGGGGCTGCGGCCTTGTTGGGTGTGTGTTGAGTAACTCCTGGTTGCTAGGCCTGAAGCCTGAGGCCTATTCAGGAGGCATACTGGCTGCTAGGTCTACGTAAGGCCTATCCAGTAGTTCAGGGTTTCCCAAAGGAGGAGCAGCAAAGGTTAAGCCCTAAGCCTGGGGCGGAACCGTGTGTGTTAGAGGCTCAGCCTGAGGGGAGCCTGATCGTTGCCGGAGGTAAAAGAGAAGCAGTTGCCACAAAAGGACGACCACTCCTGTTACCAGAGGCAAGTTTGGAAGGGATGAAGTTCTGAAGGAGTACCAGAGCAGACGCTTCATTAGCTGGGAACGGTGAAGTAGTGGGAAAGCTTCAGTAGAGACTCATCCAGGAATACAGCAGGCAGCTGTGAGTAAAGCTTGAAGGAGTACAGCGGGTAGCTGTAAGTAAAGCTTAAAGATAAGTACAGCGGTTAGCTGTGGGCGAAGCTCGAGGGATCCAGCAGGTGGCTGAGAGTCCAACAAGTCTAGTGAGAGACGGCGAGCTGAGCTTAAGGATCTACAGTGGGATACTGTGAGTTAAGCTGGAAGATCTACAGGGGGATACTGTAAGTTAAACTGGAAGATCTACAGTAGGATACTGTAAGAGAAGTTGTTGCTATAAGAGACAGCAGTTACTTCAAGATACAGATTGCTGCATTCAGCTTAAAGACCCTTTAGCTGTATTACTGTCTGCCTAGTTCTATTTTTATCCTCGGAGTTTGCTTAATTGATATTGCATTTGCCTAAGGGTGTCCTGAGCCCTCACCCTCTCCCCCACCATTCCTGTTAAGAGAAATAAAACTTTCTTTGTTAATTTTTACAAAAAAGTGACTGGCGCCCAATCTTTTCACCTTGGACCACACCCACTTTGCCTAGTAACCTGCACCTTGAGGAGGAATGTCAGTTCTCCCTGGCTCTGGGGGTCACCATCAGGCCCTTGGAAGTCAGGGAGACCACTACATGAGCAACATGTATACATCCATGTAGTGAACTTGGTGTTGAGTTATTCACTTTTAGGTCATCGCAGAGGACAAGGGAGGCACTCTTTACATGTGGAGGAAAAGAGATTAAAAGCGGAGGTTCACACAAAAATTGAACCTGCGGTTTTCGGAACCCTCCCCCCCTCCGGTGTCACATTTGGCACCTTTCAGGGGGGAGGGGGGTGCAGATACCTGTCTAAGACAGGTATTTGCACCCACTTCCAGAATAGACTCCCACGGGAGTCTATGCCTCTTCCCGTCCCCACCGCGCTGTCTGCTGGGACACACACGGGTCCCAGAGACAGCGGGGACCAGTTAGGAAGTGCAGCGCGACTCACACATGCGCAGTAGGGAACCGGGAAGTGAAGCCGCAGCGCTTCACTTCCTGATTCCCTCACAGAGAATGGCGGCGGCAGCACCCGAGGACCGAGGGACGATTCGGTCTCGGGTGCCGACATCGCTGGACCCCGGGACAGGTGAGTGTCCTTATTTTAAAAGTCAGCAGCTGCAGCATTTGTAGCTGCTCACTTTTTTTTTTTTTTTCGCGGGACTCCCTCTTTAATTTCCAAATGTGGAAAGGTTTCTTCACAGTAAGAGCTGTGAAAATGTGGAATAGACTCACTCAAGAGCTGGTTCTGGGCAGCTAAGTGGATTGCTTTAAAAAAGGCCAGGATTCTTTCCTAAATATAAATAACATAACTGGATACTAACATTCCAGGGATCATCCAATTGCCTCTCAGGGGATCAGGGAGGATTTTATTCCCCTGCTGTAGCAAATCGGATCATGCTTTGCTGTTTTTTTCCCCTTTTTATTGGTTGAACTAGATCAGGGGTAGGCAACCTTTTGAGCATACTGTACCAAAATTTTTTTTTTTCAAAAAAATGTAAAGTGCCGGCTATATAAAACAATGTCAACTTCTTTATAATTGGCTTTGTGATTACTGCAAAGCCAGACAAAAAAGCATTTCTCACAAATCCAAGTATACAGCATTTCTCGCAAAGCCTGGTATATAGCATTTCTCACAAAGCCTGGTATATAGCATTTCTCACAAAGCCTGGTATATAGCATTTCTCACAAAGCCTGGTATACAGCATTTCTCACAAGGCCTGGTATATAGCATTTCTCCCAAGACCTGGTATACAGCATTTCTCACAAAGCCTGGTATACAGCATTTCTCACAAAGCCTGGTATACAGCATTTCTCACAAGGCCTGGTATATAGCATTTCTCCCAAGACCTGGTATACAGCATTTCTCACAAAGCCTGGTATACAGCATTTCTCACAAAGCCTGGTATATAGCATTTCTCACAAAGCCTGGTATATAGCATTTCTCGCAAAGCCTGGTATATAGCATTTCTCACAAAGCCTGGTATACAGCATTTCTCCCAAGACCTGGTATACAGCATTTCTCACAAAGCCTGGTATATAGCATTTCTCACAAAGCCTGGTATATAGCATTTCTCGCAAAGCCTGGTATATAGCATTTCTCACAAAGCCTGGTATACAGCATTTCTCCCAAGACCTGGTATACAGCATTTCTCACAAAGCCTGGTATATAGCATTTCTCACAAAGCCTGGTATATAGCATTTCTCACAAAGCCTGGTATAGAGCATTTCTCACAAAGCCTGGTATACAGCATTTCTCACAAAGCCTGGTATAGAGCATTTCTCACAAGGCCTGGTATACAGCATTTCTCACAAGGCCTGGTATATAGAATGTCTCACAAATTCTGGTATACAGCATTTCTCACAAATCCTGGTATATAGCATTTCTCACAAAGCCTGGTATATAGCATTTCTCACAAAGCCTGGTATATAGCATTTCTCACAAAGCCTGGTATATAGAATGTCTCACAAATTCTGGTATACAGCATTTCTCGCAAAGCCTGGTATATAGCATTTCTCACAAATCCTGGTATACAGCATTTCTCCCAAGGCCTGGTATACAGCATTTCTCACAAAGCCTGGTATAAAGAAGCACTGCATTATATTTGGCTTTCACAAAAAAAGCTTTATAGCAGGCTATAAGGGTAATGATAACTACAAGTACCTACAAAGCCTGTAATATTCTTATGCAGCCTGTTAAATACCCATTCCACAGTTAACATGGTCTCCCCTTCTGCTTGAGTCTGTCACATGGCTACTTCAGCAGAGGAGGGCTCAGAGACAGCAGCTGCACACATGGAAAAGCCCAGCCATAAGCCGGCTGATTAGGAGACTGCCACAGAGGGGGAAAAAAGTGCATAATTACCACAATGAGCAGCACTGCTGGCCCCAGGGCACCCAACTCTCTCACTACACAGTTGGAATCAATGGAAAGTGGTCACTGATGGCAGCGGGAAGAGAGGTGGGCAGGGACCAGCCCCACTGCTGAATTTCCTCTATACTGCCGCTGACTGGCTGAACTTGTCAGGGGTGGGTCTCCCAGGATCGCTCTCGCGTGCCACCCGAAGGGTGTCCATGTGCCCGGGGTTGCTGACCCCTGACTAGACAGACTTTGTGTCTATTTTTAACCATACCAACTATAAAACTATAAAATCACCCTTGCCTAGATGCAGTAAGTAAAAAGTATAAAAATATTTCTTGGTAAAAAAAAAAAATAAAAAAACACAATTATGTAAGAGTGAGGGAGGTGGAGTCAGAGAAGTCTTATTTATGGATAAGGCTCCACTTTAAAGCGGGGGTCCACCTATCTATCGTTTTTTTTTTTTGGAGTTCATTCACAAACTTTTCTTCTCATGATTATCTACTCACATGTTCTGTGTAATAAGTCTGCCTGTGTCCGATTTCGTTGTAAAGAATAACTTATCAAATTCACTGAAGGCGGTTTCCATCTTCATTGTGGGAATTTGAAACCCACAAGCATGTATTTCCTGGATACGGTGAATGCTGGGAGCAGAGATGTTGTGATGACGCTGTTGCACAATGCATGCTGGGAAGCCTGAGACTAGATCCCAGGGGACTGTGGGAGGTCTGGGAGAGGCTAGAAACACGCCTACTCCCATGGGAGGAAAACCAGGAAGTGCTAAGAAGATTAGAAAAAAAAAGGTAATTACAGCGATTTAAATTTTTTTACACAGCATGTCAGCATCTAGGCAAGGAAGAGAATGCATAGAGATAATGTTCCAAATTTGGGTGGAACCCCGCTTTAAATCAGGGAAGTAAACCAGTGAGAGCAGAAGTGTTGGTTACCCCTGTGGATTTCAGGGGTAATTTCTCACAATAGGACCGGTCTTTGACAACACAGGCAGCAGAGGAGGTACTGTAAGTATCACCTCTCTTCTTTTACAGGTATAGCTTTATCTGGAAAGATTGCGCATGCACAGAAAGCAGCAGATCTATGCCAGTCTATGGGACCGGACAGAATGTCTGTGCACACACAGGGGTTTTGAGCGATTCTGTGCATGCTTAGACACTGTGGATCTATCTATGGGACCTGGCAAAAAAGCAGTATATCTGTGCATGTGTGGGATATTAGTCCAAGTTGGTGGCAGAAAAACAGAGCAACATTGGGCTTGAAGGTGGACAATCTTGGATTCCATGGACTAGTAAGTATGTACATTTTAATTTACATACAGGAACAATTACAAGGGACTATACAGTACCTTGAAAAAGCATTCATACCCCTCTTTACATAACCTATTATCAGTTTCTCTGGTGTGCTAATATGTCAATTAGATTATATCCTACACCTGACACCCAGGATTGTCCTCTAGGACGCCCCTATTGGGAGTTAGCTATGTTGTGTCTTTGCCCCTGCTTTGTATAATTATGACTGACACATAAAGCATTGGAAGGAGCTGCTACTGGTTCTCTGGAATGCATTTTTTGAAAATGTAAAACCTTAACTACTGTATGCCAAGCTGAGAAGAAGAAAAGATTACACACAGCTCTTTTCTTTTATTGCAAGGGTTGTCTTTATTCTGAAAATACAATCCATTTTATGATAATATTATTTTAGCAGAGTTCTCCTTTAACTTACACATATAATGTTTACTCCATGGGTGCTCAACCTTTGGCCCTCCAGCTGTTGCATAACTATAAGTCCCATCATGCATTTGCCTTTTGGAGTCATGCTTGTAACTGTCAGCAGCTTGCAATACTTCATGGGACTTGTAGTTCTGCAACAGCTGGAGGGCCACAGGTTGAGCACCCATGGTTTACTCCCTGTGGTGGGCCCAGTTTGCTGCTGGGTCCCATTGCATTTACTCAGTCTGCTTCGGCTGTGTACCACCCTTGCGTGTGAGATCAACACCTGCTTACCTCATCCAGGCTTTTATATCACCAACGTTACTTCTCTTCACATATTTTGTTTATACAGTTTTAGTATGATTTTCATTTCCTTTGCATCGTACAGTGAAAGAACGTTGGGTTCTCTACGAGCTGTGTTTGGCCGGCACTCGACCAACGTGTTCCCCACCCTGCAGCTGCCGCTAATTATTGACAACGTGCTTACACATGTGTTTTTATTCACGTCTCGGGACCAGCAAACAGAACCAAGATTTCTTCTGAGCGCACATTGTGAGCTGGATATGACCTGGGCTCTTAATCACTTATTTTAAAAAAACGTCTGAAATAAGAACTGTGTGATCCGGCTCTCAGGCACCCATCAGATTCCATGCTGGAGAAGTAAAGTTTAAATCTGAATCAGACCAGACAATCCTAATTTTTGACACTTTGATTAATTAGGGCAATGATAAGGGGGTTATCCTAAAGAGGGGTTATATATGCTGATATAAAGATAGCAATCAGCTAATGTTCCTAATAAAACACTTTTCATACATAAGCACCTAAAATACGGATTCCATAAAGAGATACTCCAGTTGGCCATAAAAATGTTTAGTTTCAACTAACTAAATACATTAAATGGCAATCGGACTTCCGATCGCCTCCAGGGTAGATGGTTCAATGGGCACCGCAGAACGCTCCATGAGCTTGTCAGCTCAGCTTCACTTCTAGAGAGAGGAGAAGGGGGAGATGCTGCTGGCACCAGCTTATTAGAAGAAGAAGAATACCAATAGGGTCAGTTAACCCGCTGCCAGGTCAACTGTTCCCACCACAATGGCTGACAAGCAGTTTTGTGATGTCTATGTGTATCCAAAAGGGACATAGTTTATCTCCTGACTCTAAAGGGGAAGCTGCTGCCTTTTTAGTGTTTTTGGATATGCATGTAAAACCTGAAATTTAAATTAAATTGAAGAATTATCACTTCTTTTTACATTATTCTGTTCCTAATGGGACAAAGCACCATAGAGTACTTTGTCTTATCTAGAGGTCCCATAACCTTAGCTGCAATGAAGGACAGGATGCCTGCAGGCAGGTTGCCTATTGTAGTTAGCTAGCCAGCTCAGCTGCCCAAGCAGGAAGAAGGGGGTTAATGTTTTGCCACATTTTCTGGACAATTTTGCAGGATTTTTGGGGTCTGGCCTTCCTTCCCAGGGGAAAGGTTCAGGTCTCCAGAGAGTGGTAATGGGAATCTTTGAAGAAGAAGGATTGCTGGGACCTGTGGTCCACCACAGGAACACTGACTCATCGGGATGCCGTTGTTATGGACACTGCCATTCTGGATCTTCCAGTTATGGACTTCACCCATAAGGACCCTATGTGTGCAGGTATGCTGTGGCAGCCACAGTTAGTGTTAGTTAAGGGAAAGGACGTTTTACCCTTTTACATTGGATGTGTCAAATTTACAGTAAAGTTGTTTCACCTGCTTTGAGCCTGGTCTAAAGTTATTCAAGGACTTCCGATCGCCTGGGCTATATGTTATTCAAGGATTTCCGATCGCCTGGGGTACATGTTGGGGTCTATTCCTAAAGAACCTGGGTCCGAAGTATGTCATACATTGCATATCTGAGCACCTCTGTTTTCATAGATACAGGGGTGCTCTCCAGACAATCAGGGGCAGAGTACATGCACCTTAAAATGCATGGAGATTACATAATGTAACTAGAAGTTTAAGTACTTTTTCTAGCCGGATGGATCCTTATCAGCGTGCATTAAAAAGCTTGTAAGTATACTGTGTATGTACACTGGGATGCCATGTTTGCTCTTGACATATGCAGTCTTCCTGCTTGGCATTGCTGTACAGTGATGTGCCTTGTTGATCCTTTTCTCTTCCTGAATCTGTTTGATTGAAAAACTTTTTGTAGTTTCTGATGACATCAATCAGCCTCAAGGTTCCTAGTAGCCATTGATTTGATTGATCAAAAATTGATTGAAAAAAAAATATTTAATTAAAAATAATTGGTGATGCTGACTATTTATTCATGTGGAAGAAAGCAGAGAGGGAAGGAAGCGCCAGCTAAGTGTAGTATCCCAGTAAAACGTTTTTAATGGAGACAGATTAAAAACACTCACAAAATTAAATTAAAATATATAAAAAGCTCATCTGGTCACACTATGTGTGGATTTGAATCCTCCTAATACCGTCCTGCAGGACCGCTGTCATCTGTTCCCACTGCTGGACATGGAGATGGCTGGCTTGGGAGCCTGGAGGAGCCCCGGGAAGCCACGATGACCAGTGTGGAACGCATGGTAAAAGTGACATCACCGGAAGGAAAGGAGATACCAGACGAGAAGGGAAACAAGGTAGGCTACCTACACACTTGGAGCATTCGGCTCCTTCTACAGGCCTCTGAGAAAGGTGTTCTATGGGGTTGAGGCCAGGACTCTGTGCAGGCCAGTCAAGTTCCTCCACCCCAAACTTGCTCGTCCATGTCTTTATGAACCTTGCTTTGTGCACTGGTGCACAGTCATGTTGAAATAGGAAGGGACCATCCCCAAACTGTTCCCACAAAGTTGGGAGCATGAAATTGTCCAAAATGTCTTGGTATGCTGACGCCTTACATATTCCCTTCAATGGAACTAACGGGCCAAGCCTAACCCCACACTATAATCCCACCTCCACCAAATGATTTAGACCAGTGCAAAAAGCAAGGTCCATATAGACATGGATGAGCGAGCTTGGGGTGGAGGAACTTGACTGACCTGCACAGAGTCCTGACCTCACCCCATAGAACACCTTTAGGATGAATTAGTGCGGAGACTGTAAGCCAGGCCTCCTCGTCTAACATCAGTGCCTGACCTCACAAATGCACTTCTGGAAGAATGGTCAAACATTCCCATAAACACACTCCTTAACCTTGTGGACGGCCTTCCCAGAAGAGTTGAAGCTGTTATAGCTGCAATGGGTGGGCCAACTCAATATTGAACCTTATGGACTAAGACTGGGATGCCGTTAAAGTTCATGTGTGTGTAAAGGCAGGCGTCCCAATATTTTTGCCAATATAGTGTAGGTTAACATGCACAGGCGTTTAAAGGCAGGAAAAAATATGCTAGATGCCCCTTAAAAAGCTTAAAAAACATCCAATGTGCATGAGGCCTAAAACTGGCTATATACTAGTAGAATTTGTTTAAAATTTATCATTTTAAGAATGTTTGTTCGATTTTCTAATCATTATTTGTGTCAAGTTGATATTTCTACCTCCTGATTGGCTGCTTTTTTTTTTATTTTTATTTTTTTATAGCCAAACAGGGTTTTTGAATGTGAATATTGTCCCACAAGCACAAGCCTAGTGTTTGGCTCACAGTTGCAGCATGGCCCAAAGCCCTCCTATCCAACTGCAAGTGTAAACGGGCCCTTAAGCTGGCCATAAACGGTTTGAATCTCAGCCAAGATTCGATCCAGCAGCGATCGGCTGAGATTTGATCCACGTATGGACAGGCTGATTGTACCAAATGTTGATCCATGGACTTGGATACAACCAGCATGTCTGATTTCTAGCATGCGATTATTGCCAGTGGCTACAGCCATTAGCAATGTTCACTGTGTTCTCCCAGACCGTAACACCCCACTGGGAGAACACAATAGCCCTGCGGGAGGGATTCTCCCATCAATACTGACCCACAGGGGCAGTCTGACCATTAAGAGCGCATGGGCGCCGCCTCCCCTTTCCATCGCTGCCGCCATCCCCTATTTATGCGTCCGGCCCCTTTCAGGATGTTGGGCACATGAATCACAGCGGCGGAGTTTTTTTTTTTTTTTTTGAAGCACCTGATTAGAGCCAGAGGCTTTAATAGGCTTTAAAATAGGATGAACTCCGGACGCAGAGCATTGTGCTCAGAGCCCACCCAGGTGAGTTAGAATAGCGAATGAATATTCGCTATTCTAACACTGAATCACCTCTCCGTCAATCAGGAAACGCGGGTGTGAGATGTATTTCCCAATTGGCCGAACGGAGAAGCATTCTGATTGGCCGCCGAGGAGGATGGAGGAGACGGAGGCCGCAGAGCAGGGGAAGTAGATACCCGCTTGTGATGCCCGCATAGGAGAGCCGGGAAACCACTCATGGTTGAGGTTAGTGCACTGACTGACCCGACCCGGGGGGGAGTGGCGAGATGCACTGTTTGCCGCCCCCCCAAAAAAAATTACCACCAGTCGCCACTGCTAACCCGTGGTTGCAGAAAAGGAAATCGCATCATCTATGGCCTGCATTAATGTTAATGAGGCAACAGTCTTCCCCCTGACACCATTCCTCTAACGGACACCAATAATGGAGCACCAATCATCCCACTGACACCAATGATGAGGCACTATTCCTTACTCTGACACCAACAGTGGGGCACATTTGCTCCCACTGACATCAATGATAGGACACTGTTTCTCCCACTGACACCAACAGTGGGGCATAATTCCTCCCACTGACCAAATGATGGGGCACTATCTCTCCAACGGACACCAATAGCGAGGCATAATTCCTCCCACTGACACCAACAATGAGGTACCATTCCTCCCATTGACACCAACAGCGCGGCATAATTGCTCCCACTGACACCAATGATGGGGCATTATTCCTTCCACTGACACCAACGATAAGGCACCATTCCATCCACTTACACCAATAGCGCAGGCATAATTCCTCCCACTAGCATCAACAATGGGGCGCTATTCCATCCCCTGACAGCAACAGTGGGCATAATTCCTCCAACTGTGACCAACAACGGGGCACTATTCCTCGCACTAATACCAATGATGGGGCACTATACCTCCTCCTACTGACCACAGGCACTATATAAGGAATACATAGAATCCACATACACAAAAGTTGGGGTATTCTCCGGATAGAACCCCTAGGGTTGCCGTGGTATATTTATTGTCTTCATGTATATGATAAATCTATGCAACCTGGCAACTTGAAATAAGACTATTTGTATGTTCTACATTCTGTAAAAAAAAAGCTGATTATCATCTACTACATATTTTCAAAAAAAAAATCAGGAAAAAAATCACTAAAACATTAAAGTATAACGTACCTGTTCTTTTATTTCAGTAATGTCTTTCACATACAGTTTTTTCCTTTTCACATACATTTCACATACACATTTCACATACATCATTTCACATACTGACCTTGGCTTGAACATGACACAGGTGCTAGACAAAAGGAATTTCGGTCATTGTTGCAGGGTTTGCAGTGTGATCGGATCTTCAATAAGCTTTTCATACGTCGCTGCACAGGAAGTTACTGAAACACGTATCTAAACAACACTTGGACATAGCAGAGGAAGCAACACTTGGCCAGAATAGAAAGAACTTAATAAAAACCTCTCCAGCTGGACCATGGCAGTCAGTGAAAGACCTCACACTCAGAATCTACTGAACCCCTACTTTTAAAATTGATTATTCATAACCCATGAATTACATAAGCTCAGAGCTCCTTTGGTGTGTGCCAGTGACCATACTTGAATTTTTTTGGTTTACTTAAGGGAAAAAGTTTAAGGGAAAAAAAATTCTACAATCCTATACCCACAGTTGATTCATAGGAAGGCAAAAAACCCCAGCAAAGCATGATCCAATTTGCTCCAGCGGGGGGAAAAAATTCCTTCTTGATCTCCAAACAGGAAATCGGCTATTCCCTGGATCAACTTTACCTAAAAAATGTTTGTATCCAGTTATATTATGTACATTTAGGAAAGAATCCAGGCCTTTTTTAAAGCAATCTACTGAGCTGGACAGAGCCAGCTCTTGAAGGAGTCTATTCCACATTTTCACAGCTCTTTCCGTATTTGGAGATTAAATCTCTTTTCCTCCAGACGTAAAGAGTGCCCCCTTGTCCTCTGTGATTCACCTTAAAGTGATTGTAAAGCTTTGTTTTTATTTTTTTTTATTTTTTTAAATAACAAACATGTCATACTTACCTCCTCTGTGCAAGGGTTTTGCAAAGAGCGGTCCCTATCCTCCTCTTCTGGGGTCCCCTGGGGGCACTCCTGGCTCCTCCTCTGCATCAAGTGCCCCCACGGAGAGCCACTTTCCATGGGTGCAGGCGCGCTTCCGAGTCCTGCTGCTGTGTCCTTAGACACAGACAGCAGGACTCAGCCCTGCCCCCCGGCTCCCATATCACTAGATTTGATTGACAGCAGCGGGAGCCAATGGCTCCTGCTGCTATAAATCTATCCAACGAGGACCCGAGACAGCGGTCGGAGCTGCTGGGCTCGTGCTCGCCGCTGAAAATATCGGGTTCAGGTAAGTAAAAGGGGGGCTCTGGGGGGCAGCTGCACCACAGAGGGTTTTTCACCCTAATGCATAGATTGCATTAAGGTGAAAAACCTTGAGACTTCACAACTCCTTTAAGGTGAATAACACCAAGTTCACTATATGGACCCCTTATTTGTACATGTTGATCATATCTCCCCCTTAAGCTCCTCTTCTCAACAGAGAATACATTCAGTTTCTCTAATCTTTCCTCATAGCTGAGCTCCTCCGTGACGCTTATCAGTTTGTTTGCCCTTCTCTGCACTTTCTCCAGTTCCCTGATATCCTTTGTGAGAACAGCTGCCCAAAACTGAACTGTATATTCCAGATGAGGTCTTACTAATGATTTGTACAGGGGCAAAATGATGTCTCTCTCTCTACAGTCCATATCTCTTTTAATACAAGAAAGGACTTTGCTCACTTTGGAAACCACAGCTTGGCATTGCATGCTATTATTAAGCTTATGATCTACCAGAACACACAGATCCTTCTCCACCATTGAATCCCCCAGTTGTACTCCCCCTAGTATGTATGATGCATGCATATTCTTTGTCCCCAAGTGCATAACTTTACATTTATCAACATTAAACCTCATTTGCCACATACTGTACTTGCCCAATTAAACATGCATTGAGGTTGGCTTGCAAATTGGAGACATCCTGTAAGGAGGTTATTCCACTGCAAAGCTTGGTGTCATCTGCAAAGTCTGAAATGTTACTTTTAATCCCAGACCCAATATCATTTATAAATATATTAAAAAGTAAGGGTCCCAACACTGAACCATGGGGTACACCACTAACAATCTTAGACCATTGAGAGTAATGCCCTGTACACACGAGCGGAATGTCCGACAGAAAAAGTCCGACGGAAGCTTTTCATTGTTTATTCCGATTGTGTGTAGGCCTCATCGGACTTCTTATTTCGAAAATTAAGATGGACCTAGAAATGGAACATGTTCTAAATATTTCAAACGGAACCAATTCCTATCGGGAAAACCGAATGTCTGTATGCTGTTCCAGCGGACCAAAAACGACGCATGCTCTGAAGCAAGTACAAGACGAAAGCTATTGGCTACTGGCTATTGAACTTCCTTCTTCTAGTCCCGTCGTACGTGTTGTACGTCACCGTGTCCTGAACGGTCGGACTTTGGTCGGACTTTGGGTTGACCGTGTGTAGGCAAGACCGATTGAATGGAATTCTGTCGGAGTTCCGTCGGAGAAACCTTCGGAGTTTATTCCGATGGCTTGAATGGAATTCCGTTGGAGCTCCATCGGAGAAACCTTCGGAGTTTATTCCGTGTTGTGTGTAAACTGCATAAGAATCATTAACCACTACTCTCTGAATTTGGTTTATTAGACTGTTTTCTATCCATTTACAAACTGATCTTTCCAAACCTGTAGACTTTACCTTACACATGAACCATGTGTAGGAAACTGTATCAAACACTTTTGCAAAATCCAAGTATACCACGTCCACCGCCACCCCTCTGTCCAAGGTTTTACTTACTTCTTCATAAAAAGGAACCAGGTTTGTCTGACAACTTCTGTCTTTTATGAATCCAAGTTGACATTTGCTTAAAATGTTTTTTTCTAGCAAAGATTCATCTATGCGTTCTTTTATTAAACCTTAAAGTGACACTAACTGATACCCTTATTCTCCAAAAAACAATCCTTACACATCCACTATGTCCCTGTAATCAAGTGTAAACGAGCCTTTAGAAATGAGGAAAGTAGTGTTTGGTTGAGGTCTGCAATGTATGCTCATTGGAGAGGTTTCTCAAAGTGATTGTAAATATGAGAGTTAACATGAGAACAACTATGTCCTGCTTATGTTCTAAGTATGTTTGATGTTTAAGTATATAGAGTATATGTAATTGGACAGCAAGAACATTGTATGTATATACTTGCTTTTTAATAAGAAAAGATGCAAAAATTACAAACAGATTTTAACAGTTTATTGTTGTAAGAAAGTTCAGTACTGTACATAAAAATTAGGGTTGCATTGATACCCTTTTTTTAACGGCGAGTACGAGTATCGATCCTTTCAGTCAGGTACTCGCCGATACCGATACTGAGCGTTGCGATTTGCATCTATACAAAATGAATTGGCACAAATCGCACTGCAAAGAATTGCATGTGATTTTAATGGGAATGCGGTGCGATTTCTGTTTGAAATGCATGCGGTTTCCTCCCTGCACACCGAGTTCCACCAGCTTAGGGTCCCATCTGACTGTGGACATCTGCAGCTGCGACTCCTCCTGCCTCTCCCATGGCTTTGTTCCCCTGGCCTCCAGCGGCTCTCTCTCCCCAGCCTCCAGCGGCTCTCTCTCCCCAGCCTCCAGCTGATCTCTCTCCCCCCAGTCTCCAGCTGATCTCTCTCCCCCCAGCCTCTAGCGACTCTCCCCCCCCCCAGCCTCCAGCTGATCTCTCTCCCCCCAGTCTCCAGCTGATCTCTCTCTCCCCAGCCTCCAGCTGCTGTCTCTCCCCAGCCTCCAGCTGATCTCTCTCCCCAGCCTCCAGTGGCTCTCTCCTCCCAGCCTCCAGCTGCTCTCTCTCTCCAACCTCCAGTGGCTCTCTCTCCCCAGCCTCCAGCTGCTCTCTCTCCCCAGCCTCCAGCAGCTCTCTCTCCCCAGCCTCCAGCGGCTCTCTCTCCCCAGCCTCCAGCGGCTCTCTCCCCCCAGCCTTCAGCGGCTCTCTCTCCCCAGTCTCCAGCGGCTCACTCCCCCCAGCCTCCAGCGGCTCTCTCCCCCCAGCCTCCAGCTGCTCTCTCTCCCCAGCCTCCAGCGGCTCTTTCTTCCAAGCCTCCAGTGGCTCTCTCTCCCCAGTCTCCAGCTGCTCTCTCTCCCCAGCCTCCAGGGGCTCTCTCTCCCCAGCCTCCAGGGGCTCTCTCTCACCAGCCTCCAGCAGCTCTCTCTCCCCCCAGCCACCAACTGTTTTCTCTCCCCCCAGCCTCCAGAGGTTCGAGCCATCCACTGGACCCCTTCCCCATCCCCCCCCTGGTCCAGCTGTACCAGATTGCCAATCCCCCCTGTAAGAAAAGCCACTTCACCGGTCCAGGGATTTTAAATCCCTGCAGCTTTCTCTCCTCTCCTGACAGTACAAGCTAGATGACTTCTGAATGGTCAGCACCTTCCATGTGATGGTTCTGACCAATTAGAATCCCTGTAGTTCGTACTGTCAGCACTAGAAGGAGATATCTCAAACCATTGGAGGCTGGGGACAAAGCCATGGGAGACGCAGGAGGAGCCGCAGCCGCAGATGTCCACAGTCAGATGGAAGCCAGAGCTGGTGGAACCCACAATGCAGAGAGGTTTCCCACACCGCTCCTGTGTGAACTTCACTATGACAAGCCTGGGATCACACAGGAGCGGTGCGGGAAACGCATGCGATTTAGACAGGAATCGTAATGCATTCCTGTTCAAATCGCCTTTAATTCTTTGCAGTACGATTTGCGCCCATTCATTTTGTATTGACGCAAATTGCACTGCAAAGTATACGCTTCTGTATCGGGAGCATTTTCATGAGTACTCGTGAAAATACTTGGTATTGGCACCCCTACTAAAAAGTCTCAAAGGATTCTCCCAGCCTGAGTGCTGCTGCACAAGGCATTCATTACAAGCGCCTGAAAAAGACAAATTCAGGTATTACACTAGTTGCATTTTAACACTTTTAATTATTTTTCATAAATACATAAGTGCATTCATCTGTGTTTTTTTAATATCTTTCTGACATTTAGCTTGAAATGTTGCCCTCGGGTTATGGGAGGCTGGATAGTTTGAGCAAATGATATTTTAATTATCCGATAAAGAACACAATTACAGCTATTTAGATAAATGAAGAGCTGAAGAGAGTGAAAGTGTCTTGGCCTGTAGACAGGACACCATATGACTTAGCAAGTACGTTTCAACACATCTTCTAAATAAGATGTGTTTAGACATGCTATTCATCAGTGCCCTCATTACTGTGTAGCATGACCATTATTTGTAGAGTTTGCTGTTTTCAGGCCAAAGAAATGCCAAATATTTAGAGGAAAAACAGGGAGACATTTTTCATGATGTGTTGCGATATTATGAGAGGATAGCCAGGCAATGCTCATGTGGTTTGAATTACATAATCTTTTCAGTTAAACATTAACATCCCAGAGCTTTCAAAATTCTTGGGAGCAAGAATCATCCATTTTATTATAGGAGAATACAGGAAAATAACAGGGAGGCTAGTGCCCCAAATCAGGAAAATTATAAAACATAATATATAAGTAACATTAGATTTACCTTACCTTGCTCTGCATGTCTTGTTTAAAAAAAATCTGTATTTATATATATATTTATAATACAAGTCTAATGTGACAGCACAAAAAGTCTGCTTAGTTCCCACGCCCACCCATAGTTCCAAAATTTTGTTCCTCTGGAACACAGTCTTATACCTCCCAACTTTTTGAGATGGGAATGAGGGACACCTATCAGCAAAAATATGCAGGCATAGGACACACCCCTTGCCACGCCCCCTTAAAGGAGAATTGTACAAAAAAAAACAAGATTGGTAAAACCCACAAGCGCTTTTTTTTACCACTACTATTCCTTTATATTGGCTTTTGGAATTTGCAAATGCAGCAATTTAGAAATTGGATGAAAGGTTTAGCACTGGAAAACACTTTTTCATAGATAAAAAGTGCATTTTATATACAATTATATAGATCAGACCAAAATGAGGGACAAATGAGGAGGAAAGAGACAGAGGGACATTGTCCAAATCAGGGACTGTCCCTTCAAATCAGGGACAGTTGGGAGCTTTGCAGTCTCACCTCAGGGCTGCCAATAAAGAGGTGTTCCGGCCTCCCCACGAAAAATGTAAAGTCGGCAGCTACAAATACTGTATCTGCTGACTTTTAATATTAAGACACTTACCTGTCCAGGGTTCCCACGATGTTGGCACCCCAGCCAATTTTCAGATCGGCTGTCAGGTGCTGCTGCCGCCATTCCTGGTAAGGGAAACCCGGCAGGGAAGCCTTTCGGCTTCACAGCCAGGTCCCTACTGTGCTGCGCTTTCTAATTGGCCCGGCAGTGGAGGAAGGAGGAGGGGGGCCGAACTTCTGAGGGACGGCATCGTCTCTGGAAGTGGGGAAGGGGGACCTGTCAAAAACAGGTATCTGTTCCCCCCTCTCCCCTCCCCCCTGAAAGGTGCCAAATGTGGCATCGGAGGGGGGAGAAGACAGATAAGCGGAAGTTCCATTTTTGAGTGGAACTTCGCTTTAATATGTGTACCAGACAAGAAAACAGAATAGGTTTCCACTCCATTCATCTCACAGGACACCTAGATGTGCGCCATTCAGGGGTCACCCCTCTTCCTCCTAAGAAAACAGAATAGATTGGTCTACAGTACACAACGATCTTTCAGTTTGTCCTCACAAATGAAAGAATGCCATTTAAGAACTGTTTGTGCTACCCAAATACGCCAATCAGATTATTTCATTCTGACAGGTGAAATCTGAAAGACTAACTATTATTGGTGGGTTCTTGTTTTGGAAGACTTTGATTAACCACTTGAGCTCTGGAAGATTTTACCCCCTTCATGATCAGGGTATTTTTTGTTATTTGGCACTGCGCTACTTTAACCACTTGCCTACTACGCACTTTTTCCCCCTCCCTGTCCAGGCCAATTTTCAGCTTTCAACGTGTAAGTTGTAATATCATTTTGCAAACAGGTAATTTTTCTCCTTCACTGATGTGTGCTGATGAGGCGGCACTGATGGGCATTGATGGGCACTGATAGGCTGCACTGATGGGCACTGATGAGGTGGCACTGGTGGGCACTGATGACGCTGTGCTGATAGGTGGCACTGAGGAGCACTGATGGTGGCACTGATGGGCACTGGTAGGTGGCACTGATGAGGAGGCACTGATGGGCCCTGATTGGCAGCACTAATGGGCACTGATTGGCAGCACTGGTGGGCACTGTTGGGACTGCATTGATAATCAGGAGACTGATAATCAGTGCCCTGATTATCAATGTACGTCTCTTTTACACAAGCTGGTTGTCAGATCTCTTCTCCTCCTTTCATGCTGTCAGCATGAGGAAAGAAATGGCGATAACCGGCTACTGTTTACATCATGATCCACTGTGAATGGACACAGCTGATCATTTGGTAAAGCACCGCTGATTGGCTCTTTACCTCAATCTGTGATCAGCAGTATCCGAACTTGCCGGCCATGCTGTAGCCATCATCAGCAAGTGGTTAACTGACAATTCTGTGGTCATGGAACACTGTATGCAAATAAAATTGATATCATTTTTTCCCACATATAGAGATTTCTTTTGGTGGTATTTGATCGCTTATTTTTATTTTTTATTATTTAAACAAAACAAAAAGTAAATTAAAAATAAAACCCTAATATTTTCTATTTTCTGTTATAAAACATATCAGATAAAAAAATCTAATTTCTTCATAAATTTAGGCCAAAATCTTTGGTAAAAAAAAATCCCAATAAGTATATATTAATTGGTTTGTGTGAAAGTTATAGTGTCTACAAATGAGGGTATATATTGTATACAGGATTTTTTTTTTTTATATTAGTAATGGCGGTGATCACCAAATTTAGTGGGACTGTGATAGTGCGGCTTGCAATCTGACACTGACACTTTGTGGGAACTGGCTAACTGACACTGACATCACCAGTGACACTAAACCAAAAAAAAAAAAGAAGAAGAAAACAATCCAAGAATTTTACTACCCAAAACTGAAGAAAAAGGTTTTGCTTTAAGACATACTTTAACCACTTCAGCCCTGGAAGGTTTTACCCCCTTCATGACCAGGCCATTTTTTGCGATACAGCACTGCGTTACTTTAACTGACAATTGCGCGGTCACGCGACGCTGTCCAACTGGTATACCTTTGATGACGTGTTTAGGGTGACTTGATTGCGCCATCAAGAGAGTATTTCCAGCTAAGGGCTTTTATAAAGTCTAGTGATAACCTGGTCCCCTGATGCTACTAAAAGGTTGTCCAGAAATGGGATCTCTCTCTCTCCTCAATATGTCTCGTAAACGTTAAATTAATGGTATTCAAATTTAAAAAAGACAAAAAAGGATCCAAGGTTACCCATCCTCCTATCACAAATAAACAGGAGATCATCTATGTGGTGAAGGAACACATGGATGTAAGGTCTAAAAGGATTTCTATCTCCATAGATGTGGGACCACTCCCACCAATCCATAAATAGGTTGACTAGTGAAGGCGAATACTTCGCCCCCATCGTGGCCCCACACCTTTGGAGATAGAAGGTACTATCAAAAATAAAATTATTATGTGTAAGCATGTATTCTAGAATCTCCAAAACAAATTTTCCTTGTAGGATCGAAAAATCAGTAAGATAATCCAAATAGAACAATATGGCTTCTATAGCCAAATTATGCGGAATACTTGAGTACAAACTCGCATATTACGTTACCCAGACATGATCCCGACTCCAAGAAACATTTTTCATAAGACTAAGTAGGTCATTAGTATCCTTTGGGTGACTGGGCAAGGAACACACTAGAGGTCGCAGTTGTCCATCTAACCACTGGCTCAACCGCTCATTCAGAGTGCCAATTCCCGCAACAATCGGTCTACCATATAGGGGATCCAGACCTTTATGGGTTTTGGGGAGGTGGTGAAAAGTGGGCAAAATAGGACATCAGGGATCAGGGACTGGGCCTCTTTGGGACTAAACACACCCAGATAAAGGCCCATTTGAACTAAATTGTATAAAATACCTTTATATATTTCTGTAGGGTCACTCTTCAACCTCAGGTATGTTTTTCCATCTGACAACTGTCTTATGGCCACGTCCCCTATACATACATATTGACACCCATGACCACAGCCAGACCCTCCTTATCTGAATTGTGTATAACAATAGAAGTGTCATTCAACCTGCCCTACTCCATCCACAAAAATGCATTTTGGGTGGTTTTGCTCTTAAAAGCCATCTTGCTGAACTAAAGGCTTGTCTATACCAGTGTTCATGTCAAATGCTGACTTTTACAAATAAATTCAGCACAGCTCAAACAGAAACATGTGTTTGAATGCAAAAGGCTGGGTTTGATCTGTATTGTTTACAATGCAAATGCATCTCCACTAGGTCCATGCCGCATTCAGAGAAATGCAATGCAGCTCAAACACAGCTGTCATCCACACTAAACCATTCAGGTAAATGGAGATCTACTGAAATGCCTTTGAAGTGTGTTTCAGTCAAATAGAGGTACCCATTGTTCATGTAGCTGGCTGTACATGTGACAATGTTTGCTAAATTTCGACCACTTTCCATCCCTCCAGGAATTTTACATATGATTTCAAGTAATCACCAGGAAACAAAGCAATCTGAGTTTGATTGACCATCAGAATTTGGTCAGTTCATTAAATTCACAGCTCCAATATTGTTTATTGTAAGAAAACAGAAAAAAAGCTATGGCATTTCATCAAAAGCAGTCAGATTTTTCTGCTGGGCTCAACTGACACAATTCCCATCTCATCTCCTTTCGGCCAGCTGAAACCATTATTTTTCAAGTGCTTTTTGTGATGTTGACAAAAAACGGAATAGAAAGCCTGATCCCTGCATCAAATCTGCCACATCTATGGGCAACTCTCATGTCTCTCATGCTCTTAAAGTGGAACTTCATCCTCTATGTATTAAAATAAACATACCTACTAGTCCATGGAGTCAAGCATTGTCTTCCTCTCAGCCCAAAGTTCTTCTTTGTGGCTATTCCTTTGTGCTGCCATGTTGGATCGCAAGCTTGCGCATGCAGGGGGTTTTGCCAGGAACCTTACAGAGATGGTATTTCTGCGCATGTGTGAGCTTGTGATTCAAGGTGGAAGCATAGGAGCAGAGCCATGAAGAAGAACTTTGGGCTTAGAGGAAGACCATGCTGGGCGCTATGGACTCTACCAATCTATGGATACGTTGTAGATCTGTGCGATGTGTCATGCTGAAACACCAACATCATGCCTCTTGGGATGTGAAGCAGACATCCCAGGAGGCAGGGGATGGCTAGACATGTCATCCTTTCCCAGGCAATGATTCAGGAAGGGCTCTAAAGTGGTTGTGAACCTTAGACATGAAATATGAACAAACTATATCCCTCTATAGTGTGTCTAAATCCATAGTACTAAGTGTAATTTCTGTCTGCTGCCCCGTTCCTCTGCTATCAGCATGAGTAACTTCTGACAAGTATTCCTGACACCAAGAGAAAAAAGGTGACAGGGAAGGGACCTCCAGCTGATTGACAGCCTCAGCTCTGTTCCTGTGTGTTGTGTGAAGGGAGTTGTATCCCTTACCTCCGATCAGCTCTCAGAGGTCTCCTCACTGAGCTCTGCAGAGTGTAACTTCCGCTCTCCGTCCCCTTTTTTCTGACAGCTCAGACAAGTGTAGGGAAGTGTTCTTTTGTACACTGTCTATGAGGTTGTTTACATTCATGCCTGTTACCTACCATAGAGTTCTTATTACAAACAGATTCTTCCCGTTAAGAGAGGTTGTTTCCTGCTCCTGCTTAAGGGTCAGGAGACCCCTCAAGGCTATATATGTGGATGTCTTACAGGAAATGAAGGGAGAGAGTGGCCAGCCACATGCTCTGTAAGCCAGGAGGTGCTGCAGACTGATTTTGTGCTGTATCCATCCATCCATCCTTCCAGGCTGAAAAGGGACAATAAACCAGTGTTATGCACTGTGTAGCTCACTGTTTGTTATATTACTGTCACTCCTGTGTGAGCACTCCTGTGTGGGAATTAGAGATAACTGTCAGATGCTTCTCTGATTTACTGAAACTTTCTATTTGCATACTGCAATATACTTGGGCTATTCTCAAGTGTACGAGAGCAAAGTTCATTTGATTATAACCTGTCAAGTGACTGGTTTGTGTTGAAGTGTATATCTGCCACTTCATTATTTAAAGCAACAGTGTCCCTTTTTGGTTTTGGGGTTCTAAGCTAGTATTAACCTAGGGAATGGTAAACAGCTCAGGGTAGCGACAGTTTAGGCTTCCGACGGCCATTTAGATAGGTAGCGGTCCGGTAGCATTGATAGCTTATAGTCAGGTTAGGGACCAAGAGATAAGCTAGATAGGCCTGATTTGCCTTGCAGGTGGCGTGTTCCAGGCTTCTTCGCCATCGGTGTGTTCATCTGTACAAGCGTTCCCAGGAAGCCACCGCTCCACAGATGCATCAGCGTTCGTCCTCTCGTCCTCTCAAGCCAGATTGTGTTATACCTTGCAAGCCAGCTTATTAGAGGCCCCTGCAACTGAACTGTGCCACAGGGCTTAATTGGAGGTATTGGTGTTAAAGGCCTTTAGTTATATATCTGGATATATATAGATACATATATACACTGTTCTTCTCAGACATAGGTACATTCTTCCTGTTATTGCTTTGGTTGTATGTAATGCTATCACTTTATCATATATAAAGTTACACTAATCACCTGCTGGTATGTCTGCATATCTTTACTCTTAGAAATCTATGCTGGGTGTACAATTAGTAATTGTGACGGATCCCCATACTCAACAGGACTATGTCCACCATAAATGCTCCCTTTGTCCAGAACCAGCACTATCCAAGACCCCTTAGCTTACCCAGTCATTAGCCGTAACTCAATGTAGGGTGAAAAACATCAAACTCTTTATTGAAGCACATGTACAAACAGTTATACAACAATCACCCCTCCCTTTGGAATTCAGGAAAGGGTAAACTGTCCAATAAGCAAGGAGAGCTGTTGGAGGAATCCGCCCCTCCCCTCCTCACCCTGCTCCCAGTCCACGAGTAACACAAATACAAAACATCCATCCAATAACACATTTCTCCTAAGGCAAACAGACACAACAGAACAATGGAACACAGCCACACCCCAAACGATCCCAGCAAACAGTCCACAACAGCATGAGACAACACACAATATATACATATATACACAACATTTCAGTGTGGCTGTACAGTGAGTCCAATTAGCACAGATCAGACTCGGGTTCTCAGTCACCCTGTGCCCATAATGGACACAGGGTCATTTACACATAGGAGGGGCCAGGGGAGCTGAGCTTAGAGTTTCCAGAGCTCTCCAAGGTGAGCTGGGTTCCACAAGCCCCCCACCCAAAGTGATTCCCGTTACAGTACTACTGCTGTCAGTTATTTTGAGTGAGTTACTAGATATTGTCCTAGAAAGGGATAATCTCTACATACCCTGGAGCCCTGTTCTAGGTGGAGGCACTGCCAATTATATATTCATAGTCCACTCTTTCTTTAGCAAAGGCTCTGGCTCATTTGGTACCTGTAGGTTAGCGCCATAGCCTGTGTGGAGAGGGAAACTTCATATGATGCCCCTATAACAGGGCTATACATGCTTTATAAATTCTGGACTCTGAATGTATGTAGAGAAGAGAAGACCGCACTTGTTTAACAATAATAATAATAAGGTAAACAGAGTAAGCGTAGTCAAAACAAGCCAGAGTTCAGTAACCGGATGGGGTATTCAGCCAAGCAAATGTCAGTGAGCCAGAGATAAATATATTAGTACAGCAAGCAGGATCAGGAGCCAGAAGGAACGTCAGCTGAGCAAGTCTTCAACAGTAACGCAGGAGAAAGTCACTGTGATGTTGAGAAAGGCGAAGGCAGAGATCAAGTGAGCTGGACGACTTTAAGTAGGCAGGACTGACGAGCAGAATCAACAACAGCTGGGTAACTGTGGAGAGAGATGGGAGCTGGCAATTAGCCGACAGCTGAGTGGCCAGGTCAGAGAAGGAAGGGCTGAGCCCAGCCCTGACAGTACCCCCTCCTCAACGACCCCTCCCCCTCTGAGGACCACCGGGATTGAGGGGAAAATGTCTATGGAAATCACGGAGGAGGACAGGGGAATGTACATCCGAGGATGAGACCCAAGAGCGTTCCTCCTGACCGTACCCGTTCCAATGCACCAGGGACTGTATGCGCCCACGGAACCTATGGGAGTCAACAATGGATTGTACTTCATACTCCTCATGGTTCTCAACCTGCATAGGGTGAGGACATGGCACCGAGGTGGTAAAGCGATTGCAGACCAAAGGTTTCAATAAGGAGACATGAAACACATTTGAGATGCGCATACTAGGAGGAAGGTCCAAGGCGTAAGCCACTGGGTCAATCCTGCGAAGGATACGGAAAAAGCCCAATAAAACGAGGTGCGAATTTCAAAGAAAGAACATGAAGTCGGAGGTTGCGAGACGACAGCCAGACTCTGTCCCCAACCTGGTAGGAAGGTGCAGGCAGGCGTCTGCAGTCAGCATGGAGTCTGTACCTATCGTTAGCATGTTGCAAAGCCTCCTGAACTTGTGCCCAAGTGGAACGAAGACCACGGAGATGCTCCTCTAACACAGGATTACTCTGCGGAACAATGAGTCAGGCAACATGGAAGGTTGGAAGCCATAATTCGCCATAAACAGGGACAAATGGGAAGCAGAATTCAGGGCACTGTTGTGAGCAAACTCTGCCCACGGTAATAGGTCTGACCAGTTGTTATGATGGTCAGAAATATAGCAACGTAGGAATTGCTCCAAGGACTGATTGGCTCGTTCTGCGGCCCCATTAGACAGAGGAGAAAGCAAGCTGAATTCCCAACTGTGCACAAAAGGCTCTCCAGAACCGGGAGACAAACCGACTACCCCTGTACGAGACAATCACCTTGGGTAGTCCATGTAAGCGAAAGATCTCCCGAGCAAAAATGGAAGTCAGTGCCTTAGAAGTGGGCAGCTTCTTAAGTGGAATACAATGACACATCTTTGAGAACCGGTCAACCACCATAAGGATAACTGTGTTGCCTTGGGAGTTGGGTAACTCCACAATGAAATCCATAGACAGGTGGGTGCAGGGCCTCTCTTCATTGGGTATGGGTTGTAGGAGGCCCACTGGAAGGTGTCGTGGATTCTTACTCTGAGAACACACGGAACAGGCAGCTCCGAAGGCAGTTACATCAGCCCATAGACTAGGCCACCAGAATTGTTGGGAAATGGCCCAAACGAGTTGATTCTTCCCAGGGTGGCCAGCTGCCTTGGGAGAATGGTAAGTCTGGAGCATGGCAGTACGGAGACTCTCTGGGACAAAGCAGCGGTCACAAGGTTTCTCAGGAGGAGCATGGACCTGAGCAGCAAGAATGTTGTCACCCAAAGGAGAAGTAAGACTGGTGCGAACCGTAGCCAGGATACGATTAGGAGGAATCACAGGAACCGGAACTGACTCCAACTTGGAAGTGGAGGAAAATTGTTGTGACAAGGCGTCAGCCCTTACATTTTTAGTACTGGGTAAGAATGAGACAATGTAATTAAAACTCGACAAGAAAAGAGCCCTTCGTGCCCTTCTGGGAGAGAGGCGCTTAGCCTCAGACAAGAATGTGAGATTCTTATGGTCAGTAAGAATGAGAACCGGCACAGTGGTACCTTCAAGGAGATGTCTCCATTCTTTCAGGGCTAAAATGATCGCCAACAGTTCTCTGTCACCAATCTCGTAATTGCACTCTGCAGGTGACAATTTCTAGGAAAAGTAGCCACACGGATGCATAGCGCTCTCAGAGTTAGGACGTTGAGACAGAAGGGCGCCAACTCCAGTCTCAGAAGCATCAACTTCTAGGATAAAAGGCAACGTAGGATCAGGATGTGCCAACACAGGAGCAGAAACAAAGGCAGCCTTGAGACTCTCAAAGGCCTTAATGGACTCCGGAGACCAACTCTGTGGGTTACCGTCCTTTCTGGTCATATCAGTAAGGGGCTTGACCAGAGACGAGAAGTTACGAATAAACTTCCGATAATTGTTGGCAAAGTCCAGGAAACGCTGCAGAGGACGTAAACCCACGGGTCGGGGCCACTGTAGGACTGCCGAAAGTTTCTCTGGGTCCATCGAAAAACCAGCAGTGGAAATGAATTTAACCTGTTCACGATGGAACTCGCACTTCTCCAGTTTACAATAGAGATTGT
This sequence comes from Aquarana catesbeiana, assembly GCF_042186555.1. Taxonomy (NCBI): domain Eukaryota; kingdom Metazoa; phylum Chordata; class Amphibia; order Anura; family Ranidae; genus Aquarana; species Aquarana catesbeiana. Next base: position 59,713,877 of record NC_133328.1, on the reverse strand, counting down.
TTTCTCTTAGTTTCTGAAGCACACGACAGACATCTGTGTGGTGGCTCTCCAGGGACTTGGAAAATATGAGGATATCATCGAGATAAACCACCACACATAAACTGCAACAAATCTCGGAGGACATCGTTAATAAATTCCTGGAAAACTGCCGGGGCATTACAAAGGCCAAAAGGCATTATGAGGTACTCATAATGTCCTGTTCTGGTATTAAACGCAGTTTTCCACTCGTCGCCCTCCTTAATCTGCACGAGATTGTATGCCCCTCTCAAATCAAGCTTCCTGAAAACGATTGCTCCTTGAGGCGGTCAAATAACTCTGTAATCAACAGAATTGGGTAGGCATTCTTAATCGTGAAACGATTGAGACCCCTATAATCAATACAAGGTCTCAGTTCACCGCTCCTCTTCTTCACAAAGAAGAAACCAGCACCAGCAGGAGACAAGGATTTGCGGATGAAACCTTGAGAAAGTGCGTCTGCAACATACTCCTCCATGGCCTTATCCTCCAAGAACGACAAAGGGTGAACCCGGACAGGAGGGGGTATGGCACCAGGTTGAAGGTCATTTGCACAATCATAAGGCCGGTGTGGAGGCAAACTGCCGGCTTGACCTTTGTCAAAGACATCGCTAAAATCACGGTACTCCTCCGGCAGGGAGGAGAGTGAAGAGGTGCACAGGACCTTGGCTACCTTCTGGAAGCATGTCTCACTGCATTGTGGTGACCAGGAGAGAACCTCAGCACAGAGCCAATCAAAAGAGGGGTTGTGCCTCTGTAACCAAGGATAACCAATAACCAGCGGAAACCTAGGTGAGGAAATAACTTGGAATTGGATTATCTCACGGTGAAGAGCCCCTATGGCCATGGACAACGGAACCGTCTCATGAGTCACATGGGCAGGCTGTAGAGGTCTCCCGTTAAGAGCCTCAATGGCAAGTGGAGTGTCACGCAGCTGCAGCGGAATCAAGTGCTGCGATACAAAGGCAGCATCAATGAATAGGCCTGCAGCCCCAGAGTCAATTAGAGCCTGTATCTCAATGGACGACTGAGCCCAAGAAAGGGTGACCAAAACCAGGGGCTTATCCTTCTGGATAACTGGGGATGAAACATGTCCATGACAGGACCTCAAGGTTCGGGCGTTCCCTGGACGGGTAGGACAAGACTTCAAAAAGTGACCTGCCTGGCCACAATAAAGGCACAATCTCTCCCTCATCCTAAAGGCTCTCTCATCCGCAGAGAGATGCATGAAGCCCAAGTGCATGGGTTCATCTTCACTGACCGACTCGGTACCAGGAGGCATGGGAGGTGAGGAAGGCACGGGTGGGACTGCAAAGCTCGGAAGCAAACATACAGGAGGCTTCCACAAGCGCTCCTTAAAAGAGAGTCTTTCTCTGAGTCTGGAGTCAATGAGGATGGCAAACGTGATCAACCTCTCCAGCTCAGTGGGTATATCTCGGGCTGCTATCTCATCCTTGATGGAATCCGAGAGACCATGAGAAAAAGCAGCCACGAGGGCCTCATTGTTCCAAGCAACCTCTGCTGCCAGAGTACGGAATTCAATGGCGTAGTCGGCAACAGTTCTCGTACTCTGTTTGATGGACATGAGGCACTTGGCAGCAGAAGCAGAGCGTGTGGGAACATCAAATACCCTTTTAAAGGAGGCCACAAAGTCAGGGTAACTCAAGACAACAGGTTTTTGTGTTTCCATAGAGGGTTTGCCCAGGCCAAGGCTCTCTCAGAAAGCAAAGATATCACAAAACCTACTTTACTTCTGTCCGTGGGAAACGCCTGGGGCAGTATCTCAAAGTAAATCTCAGCCTGGTTGAGAAACCCTCTGCATTGAACTGGATCGCCCCCAAATCACTGGGGAAACGGAGCGGAACCAGACATACCTCTAATAGAGGTAATACTCGAGGTGGTTGCCTGCACAGAGACTGGCACAGCAGCAGGGACGGCCTGCAACTCAGGTTGTACCGAAGCAGCCACAGTGGGAGTTTCCAGGTGAGCTGTGCAACTCAGGAGCGTTTGTAACGCTATGGCAAACTATTCCATGCGGATTGACTGCATCTTCTGAATTCATGGCCTTCGCCTACTGTCAGGAACCATGAATCAGACCAAGACAGAAGTAAGGTTAAATCACACTTGTTTAATAATAATAATAACTAGAAAAGCTACAATTTCTGGGGAAATTGTGTGAAGCTTTCTTGCCTCCACCAGTAGTCTACAACCGGAGTGGGCGGAGTAACTGGGAGGAGTGGCTTGAGTAACTGTTGTGTGGTTGGAGTGGCTGGAGTAACTGAGGAAAGGTTGGACTGGGCAGAGTAACTTTATGGAGTGGGCAGAGTAACTGTGTGGAGTGTTTGGAGTGAGTAAAGATAGTAAAAATTACACTAACCAATTGATTGATCAAACTTAAAAAGTGCACATGACAAGCTTGATAGAGTGAGAAATGCATTTCAACTCTTATTTATTTATATAGCACATTTAATTGCAACGTTGTTGCCCAAAGTGCTTCACAGCTACATTAAAACATACATTTATAAAAACATTAGCAGCATTATCAAGCCTAGCAGATGAAGGTATGACCACATGCATTTGTGGGGTCTCAGCATCTTGACGTAGAATGGAGGTGAAGGTGTGCTATCTGTTTGATGATAATCATCGTTTACAACCACTGTTTCCTGGCAACGCTCATGCCCTGTTTATGCTTCACAACCACTGCTCAAAACATAATACACAGGATCATGATAGCTGTAATAACTGTGCAGTACTTCAAACGGTTGTATTTTAAAAACTATAAATCCTACAGCGAAGAGCCTTATATTGTGAAAATCACAAGACCCAGACCTAGATTTTGATGCATAGTATGTCTCTGAAATATTAAAAATGAAGGCACAGTCGTAGTTTAGATATTGCCCTTCAAATTTGAAGTGGCTAGAGTGTAGTTTCAATGAATGTCAATGGACGGTGTGAGTTGCAAACAAATGGTCATATTGTGAAAACTATCAGGACTATGGCTTAGCCGTGTGCATGTTTAGTGGCAGCAGGGATAGCTGAACCTTTTGATATAAGATTTGTGTAGGTGGGCTTGAAAATGAGGGAGTGGTGGCAGTTTAGAAATCATGTCCTGATTTTTCAGCTTTTGTCACCTCCCACTCTAGTTTTGAACATTTCACCATTCATTCCAATGGGACCAATTTCATCGCAAAAACTAAATATATTTCGTGAACCATTCAGCGAAACGTTCCACAAAGTAATAGCACACCAATCGGGAACAATCCGCACGTTTCGGTATATTACTGTCTATGTAGTGTAAAAGCTGTGGGAGGAGTTAGGGTGGTAAATTTGGCTATAATAAGAATAATAATATATATGTGAGATAACAGTAAGTGGTCTTGCTATGCAAGAACACTTAATAAGGTAAACAGAGTAAGCGTAGTCAAAACAAGCCACAGTTCAGTAACCGGATCAGGTAGTCAGCTAAGCAAATGTCAGAGAGCCAGAGATAAACGTAGTAGTACAGCAAGCAGGATCAGGAGCCAAAAGGAACATCAGCCGAGCAAGTCTTCAACAGGAACACAGGAGAAATGTTGACAAAGGCGAAGACAGAGATCAAGTGAGCTAGACGACTTTAAGTAGGCAGGACTGACGAGCAGAATCAACAACAGCTGGGTAACTGTGGAGAGAGATGGGAGCTGGCAATTAGCCAACAGCTAAGTGGCCAGCTCAGATAAGGAAGGTCTGAGCCCAGCCCTGACAATAAACAGGTACAACTTATGTAGGAGGATTTGTTTCATTTCTGTGTATCACCTGAAGCCAGTCACTTCACTGGGTATATGTAAGTTTCCCAAAATGAAACGCAGTGGATCCATCGTTTGGGGACTTTGAGTCCTTTAGGGTTGAATATTGAGTTGGACATAAATAGTTTTCTGTCATATTGGTTATATTACATTTTATTCATTTTATTTTTAATTTGTATATATATTCTTATTTTTATTTATTATTTATTTTTATATTTATTATTATTTTTATCTATTTTATTTCCATTTTACTTTTAATTCTAATTTTTATTTTTATTTTCATTATAATTGGTTTTCTAATTATATTTTAATTTATTTTTAATTTGTATATATATTCTTATTTTTATTTATTATTTATTTTTATATTTATTATTATTTTTATTTTAAATAATAGAATGTTTTTATGTAATAATTAAAGATAATCATATGTGTGGAATTGACGTCTTTTGGATGGGGTATATAGATATATTTTTTAATCAATGGGAACATGGCTGCTACTACTGTTGGAAGGTAGTAACGTGGTCTTCCGTCTACGAGAAATATGTCCGCTAGGTAAAACCTATTGGATAAGCAAGAGGAAGGAGACTCCCCTTGTATATAAGAGGTTGGTCTGTCTAACCGGAAATTAGATCCTTGATGACGCCTTGTGGGAGGGTGAAATGCGTTGACGTAATTTCCGGTGCCGAGTCCATATGGCGTCCCTTCTGGTTTAGGTGGAACGCATGCTGGATGCAGCATTCCTGGATTGTATTCTTGGATTTACAAACATGCCAATTTTACTTCGGTGTTTTTTAAGTAGAAATCAATATTTGTGCAATAAACACCTATTTTATAGAACTTCACTATTAGTGAAGATCTCTTGTGGACCTGTTCAAGCCATCAGTCGCTGCTGGATCTCTGCTTGTTTGACCCTTAGACCGAAAAAAGCTAGGGGCCCAAAAGATCTGGTGAGTGGGAACACAGAAGGGGAGTGTGTCACACCACAGAGTTGAAATTTGGAGCACGTTGCACTTTTTAGAAGATTGGAGCACAAGAGCACTTTTATTGGGACGTTTTTTGCAATATATAATTATATAATTTTGATGTGTTGTTTATATATGAATTTGTTATCAACTTTTACACTGTTGCAAGTGTCATATATAAATTTTTAGCATAATAGCACTTTAATAGAATATTTCTGGGATATATTTGCACATTATTTTGATTAGGGTTGCACCGATACTAGTATCAGTATCGGTGTCGATACTGAGTATTTGCACAAGTATCGGTACTCGTGCAAATGCACCGATACCTGAAACCGATACTTTCAGGCTCGGTTATTTGAGCCGTCACTGGGTCTTCCCAGTGTTAAAGACGTCCGGTAATTGGAGCTGTCAAAAATGTTTATTAACAACATTGCTCAGCCCTGAAACACTAAAATAAAAAGAAACATTGTTTCTTTTTGTATATTTCTGTTTCTTCATCTGCAGATCAAAGGGATGAACAAATGTTCCTGTTTAACCCCTTAATAACCCTTAATTTACTCTAATTAGCCTTAATTAACTCCCTTTTCTCCTCCATTTAATTATTATTATTATCACGTGTATTTTATAAACAATAAACATTTAAAACTTTTTTTTGTTTGCTTTGTTAGTGAATATTTTTAACATATATATTAACATATATTTACACATTTCACATTGAAAAAGCGCTAAAAGTAAAAAAAAAAAAAAAAAATAGATTTATTTCATTTGTAAATAACTTTTCAATGCTTTGTACCATTGCTTACAGCTGAAGTTAAAATAAAACAGTTGCAGTAGGTATCTGTAATTGGTATCGGCGAGTACTAAAAAAAAAAGTATCCGTACTTTTACTCGTAAAAAAAAATGGTATCGGTGCATCCTTAATTTTGATGAGTTTATTTTGCACAGTTGCGAGCGCTGTAAGTTATCATCATTTTTTAAAGTGTTTAGCACTTTGTGTACAGCTGCTGCAAGTTTTATTTCCCAGTTCATATTTTTTTTCACTTTAGCGTGAGTTTTTATAAATTTATATATGTAAGCGTTTACAACTACTTTAAAGGGCAAAAGAGAAAAGGTATTTAACCCTTGCCCATCCTGCCTGGTGTCCTTTTAAACAGTTAAGAATGCCGGGGGGGCGAGAATGATCGGAGACCATGATCGGAGTCCCCCTGGCTACCGATCTTTACCCCAGGGCGAGAGCTGTCTTTGTGCTGGGAGTGCACAGTGAGAGTGCTCTCAGCACATAAACATCAACTGCCCAGAGAAGCATATGCGCGACATGTGGGCGTGAAAGACCACCCTTTTGCTGCACATGTCTTAATATTTTAAAGGGGCAAACATTACAAAAAAGTTTTTATTTTTCAATTTTAAAAGAGACATAGAGGAGGAGCAGACAGACTAGCAGTACTAGCAGTACTATTTTTGGGTGAAGGTCGCCTTTAAACTATGCAAACTTACCTAGTCACTTGATGACCACAATACGTATATATACATTGCGGTTGGCAAGTGGTTTAAGCGGAAGTAAACCCTTCCATTAACAGTTTGAAAAAACAGTTACACTTCCGGCATGTGCCGGAAATGTATCAATCCCATTGCTTGTGCTCTCAACCGAACTGTCAAACCATCCAATGGCTGGTGTCATAACTGATCACATGTGCAGCATCATGGCAGTTGTAGATTAAATAGAGGCCAAGATTGCAGCTTCCTTGACTGAACACGATAGGAGGGTTTACTTTTACCAGGGTTATGGATGAAATTATCAGTCATAACCCCGGTATTTTTTCTTTCAGCCAGTGGCTAGCTTTCTCATAAAAGCGGTCTGAGTGTCTCATTAGCCACTGGATCGCTTTCCCGCCCCTCCCCTCCCGTCGCTTCAGTATGCCCCAGAAACAATCCGGCAGTATGGCTGGCTGGTCACAGAAGCTACCAGAGACCAGATCCTCTCTGATTGCCTCCATGGCCTTGGAGGACCGAAGCAACGTCATGACATCACTCCCGGTCTAAGGCGGAAGTATTTTTTTATTTTTTTTTTTATCTTTTGCTATTTAAAGTAAAGAAGAGATTTGGGGTCTTTTTGACCCCAGATCTCTCCATAAAGAGGACCTGTCATCCTTATTTTTTATTACAAGGGATGTTTACATTACTTGTAATAGAAATAAAAGTGATCACAAAAAAAAAACTAAGGGGACAGTGTAAAAATAAAAAATCAAATGCATTAAATTAAAAAATAAAACTTTAAAGCCCCCTAATCTCTCTGTGCTCGCATGCAGAAGCGAATACATACATAAATCGCACACGCATATGTAAACGGTGTTTGCACCACACGTGTAAGGTATCGATGCGAATGTTAGAGCGAGAGAAATAATTCTAGTGCTAGACCTCCTCTGTAACTCTAAACAGGTAACCTGTAAAAAACTGTAAAGCATCACCTATGGAGATTACTGTACCGTACCGTACTTTGTAAGCAAGTACCGCACTTTGTCGCCATTCCACATGCGTGCACAATATTAAAGCATGAAATGTTAGGTATCTATTTACTAGGTATCTTTCATATTTTAGAAAAAAAAGTGGGGTATATATTGTGTTTTTTTTTTCTAAATTCATTAAAGTGTATTTTTAAAAAACAAATTGCATTTGAAAAACCGCTGCACAAATACCATGTGACATAAAATATTGCATTTTACCTAGGGTCTGCTAAAAAAAATCTGTAATGTTTGGAGGCTATAAGTAATTTTCTAGCAAAAAATACTGATTTAAACTTGTAAACAAAAAAGTGCCAGAAAAGGCTTGGTCTTCAAGCGGCTAGAATACATCCAGTATGTATGTATGTCAGCAGCTGTGTTCACTGCATATACATGAAGTAAATTCCTACAAAGGTGTTTGGGGATTGATATTTTGCAATAAAAAAAGAAGAATTTTACAGGTTTGTAAGTATCACCATACAGACCCTTATCTGACATATTGCGAGGAGATGAAGCCTTCCAAGTAACGCACTGTACCTGGGTTGCTTAGCAACAGCATGCTTGCGACGAACTGAAGAGCAGAGAAGTCATAACAGTTCCACAATTATAGTTATTATAATAATCCCCACCAAGCAATAACACAAGGCCCATATGCTTTGTTCCCACTGAGAGTATTAAAGATTGGCCACATTTTCTCTGTTTAAGTTACAAAGTGTAAAAGGATTTGTGAAAATAAAATTACAAGATTCTTGGAATGTTTAATAAAACAAATACACAAATCACTCTTTCAAATATTTACTGTGTTTTTCTAAATGTCAAACAAGAGATTAGAAGCTCTTGAGTTTGCCTAAAAGGAAATGTCATGTGGGTTCATATATACTTTGCTCCTCTTTTTATTGTGTCTGGGACTAACAATTTTTTATATTTTTCGTCAGGTTAATATTTAGTATTGCATGTCAATATTTTTTTTTATATCCAACCAGTAGGTGGAGCTTTAGGCCCCTTTCCCACTTTTATGACTTGTCCTACGACTTGGGACTGCAAAGTTGTATGACAAGACATTCACCATGATTTCCAATGACCACCCTTAATATTAGTACGACTTCAAGTCGTGCCGACTTCAAAGTAGTCCCTGCACTACTTTGGTCTGACTTTGATCCTACTTTAGGCCATTGAATATCACTGAAGTTGGATCAAAGTCGGATCGCCGTCTTAACTGATCCGACTTTGGCAAGCAACTTGTGCTCTGATGATCTTGAAGGGGAACTCCATGCAAAATGTAAAAAAAAAAAAAACAAAAAAAAAAAAACGGCATGGGTTCCCCCCCCAAGAGCATAGAAGGCACGAAAGGCTGAAAAAAACTATGTGGGGGTCCCCCCAAAATCCATACCAGGCCCTTATCCAAGCACACACCCCGGCAGGTCCGGAAAGAGGGTGGGGACGAGAGAGCGCCCCCCCTCCTAAACCATACCAGGCACATGCCCTCAACATGGGGGGGTGGGTGTTTTGGGGCAGGGGGGCCCTGTGCCCCCCACCCCAAAGCACCTTGCCCCCCATGTTAATGAGCACAAGGGCCTCTTCCCGACAATCCTGGCCATTGGTTGTCGGGGTCTGTGGGTGGGGAGCTTATCGGAATCTGGACAAAATATTTTACAGCGCACACATTCAAGAATGACATTTCCTGCAAGGCTAGTTAAAAACACCTGAACATATTCAAAAAATACGGGGGTTTGGTCACACTATATGGTCATATAGTGCTAAGCCCACCTACTGCGACAAAGTACCCCGTATTAGTGGGTCCTACTCTAGTAATAGAATGGAAGATCCTTTGTCTCAACCATGGGAGCTGAACTCCTCTACGTGGGAGAACTGAAGGGGATACATCCTATGCACTGGTGGCCACTAAATAAGAGGTAATGGGGGAGGGGGAGGGCTGCTCCATCCCAAAAAACCTGGTCAAGGTCTATTACAATATACAAAAACATATTTGGGGGGCACACCCTACAATGCCTTTAAATTCAAGGGGGTGCTGCTATAAGACCTACAAACAGTACAAAATATTTTACAGCGCACACATTCAAGAATGACATTTCCTGCAAGGCTAGTTAAATACACCTGAACAGTGGCCACCAGTACATAGGATGTATCCCCTTCAGTTCTCCCACATAGAGGAGTTCAGCTCCCATGGTTGAGACAAAGGATCTTCCATTCTATTACTAGAGTAGGACCCACTAAGTCGGGGTACTTTGTTGCAGTAGGTGGGCTTAGCACTATATGACCATATAGTGTGACCAAACCCCTGTATTTTTTGAATATGTTCAGGTGTTTTTAACTAGCCTTGCAGGAAATGTAATTCTTGAATGTGTGCGCTGTAAAATATTTTGTACTATTTGTAGGTCTTATAGCAGCACTATCTTGAATTTAAACGCATTGTAGGGTGTACCCCCAAATATGTTTTTGTATATCGGAATCTGGAAGCACCCTTCAACAAGGGGGCCCCCAGATCCCGCCCCCCCACCCTATGTGAATGAGTTTGGGGTACATTGTACACCTACCCATTCACCTAATAAAAAGTGTCAAAAATAAAACACAATAGGTTTTTAAAGTAATTTATTAGGCAGCTCCGGGGTCTCTTTCAACTTCTTCTCCCCTCTCCGGCTCTTCTCCCTCTTCTGGCGACATCTTCTGCCTCCTCCACTGATGTCTTCTGCCTCTGCCAGTTCTTCTCCTCTCTCCGCTGATGTCTTCTAGCCCTCTCTGGTTCTTCTCCCTCTGTCTGCTGTCTTCTGCCTCTGCCGGGTCTTCTCTGCTGTTTTCTCGCTCTTTCACCGGGTCTTCTGCGCTGCCTTATTGGCTACTACTTATATTGGCATGGGGCGGGGCACCGGTTGACGTAATCTGGAGGCCCGCCCCTTATGGCATCACCACCCGGGCATGATGGGCGTTGACGTAATAAGGGGCGGGGCTCGGTGACCTCTCAATGCCAATATAAGTAGTGGCACACCGTGTACCCAGCATTAGAGCGGGAGAGAGCATTGTGTCAACTTCAGAAGAAGAACAGAGGGAGAAGACAGCACAGAAGACCCGGCAAAAGAGTGAGAAGACAGTGCAGAAGACCTGGCAAAAGAGTGAGAAGACAGTGCCTCCTCCACTGATGTCTTCTGCCTCTGCCGGTTCTTCTCCCCTCTCCGGGTCTCCGGGTCTTCTCCGCTCTCCGCTGATGTCTTCTAGCCCTCTCTGGTTCTTCTCCCTCTGTCCGCTGTCTTCTGCCTCTGCCGGGTCTTCTCCGCTGTCTTCTCGCTCTTTTGCCGGGTCTTCTGCACTGTCTTCTCACTCTTTTGCCAGGTCTTCTGCACTGTCTTCTCACTCTTTTGCCGGGTCTTCTGTGCTGTCTTCTCCAGATTACGTCAACCGGTGCCCCGCCCCATGCCAATATAAGTAGTAGCCAATAAGGCAGCGCAGAAGACCCGGTGAAAGAGCGAGAAAACAGCAGAGAAGACCCGGCAGAAGCAGAAGACAGCAGACAGAGGGAGAAGAACCAGAGAGGGCTAGAAGACATCAGCGGAGAGAGGAGAAGAACTGGCAGAGGCAGAAGACATCAGTGGAGGAGGCAGAAGATGTCGCCAGAAGAGGGAGAAGAGTGTCAAAAAAGTGTCAAAAATAAAACACAATAGGTTTTTAAAGTAATTTATTAGGCAGCTCCGGGGTCTCTTTCAACTTCTTCTCCCCTCTCCGGCTCTTCTCCCTCTTCTGGCGACATCTTCTGCGTACGGTGTACGGTGTTTTATTTTTGACACTTTTTTTTTAGGTGAATGGGTAGGGGTACAATGTACCCCATACTCATTCACATATGGTGGGGGGCCGGGATCTGGGGGGGCGGGATCTTGTTAAAGGGGGGTTCCAGATTCCAATAAGCTCCCCACCCGCAGACCGCGACAACCAACGGCCAGGGTTGTCGGGAAGAGGCCCTTGTCCTCATCAACATGGGGACCGCGACAACCAACGGCCAGGGTTGTCGGGAAGAGGCCCTTGTCCTCATCAACATGGGGACAAAAAGACCCACCCCCCATGTTGAGGGCGTGTGGCCTGGTACGGTTCAGGAGGGAGGGTTGCTCGCTCGTCCCCACCCCCTTTCCTGACCTGCCAGGCTGTGTGCTCAGATAAGGGTCTAGTATGGATTTGGGGGGGCTCCCACGCAGTTTTGTTGGCATGGGGGTTTCCTTTACCAATTTTTAGCTTTTAGCGCTGTCGCACTTTGAATGACAATTGCACGGTCATACAACACTGTACCCAAATGAAATTTTTATCATTTTTTTCCTACAAATGGAGCTTTCTTTTGATGGTATTTGATCACCTCTGCGGTTTTTAGTTTTTGTTAAAAAAAATGAAAAAGACAGAATTTTTTTTTTTTTAAATTATATTTTTTTTATATTTTGTTATAAAATTTTGCAAACAGGTAATTTTTCTCCTTTGTTGATGTACGCTGATGAGGCGGCACTGATGGGCACCGATAGGTGGCAGTGATGGCCACTGATAGGTGGCGGTGATGGGCACTGATGGGTGGCGGTGATGGGCACTGATTGGGCACTGATTGATGGCAGCACTGCTAGGTGGCACTGATTGGCACCACTGGTGGACATTGATAGGTGGCACTTGTGGGCATTGATAGGTGGCACTTGTGGGCACTGGCAGGTGGCAATGACAGATGGCACTTGTTGGCACAGATGAGGCATATGTGCCTCCTTCCTCTTCGGGACCGATGTCCCTTTGACATAAGCCGGTGATCGGCTTGTTTAACCTCCTCATGCTGTCAGCGTGAGGAGAAAACTAAACCGATCACCGAGGTTTTGTTTACATCATGTGATCAGCTGTCATTGGCTGACAGCTGATCACATGGTAAGGGGCCGAGACCGGCCCCTTACTTGGATCTGTGATCATCCGAGTCTCCGTGACTCGGTGATCACAGCGCGCATGCCGCGCGCCCTGCAGGGTGTGCGCAGTGCGCGTGCACAGGGGAGGACGTCTCATGACGGCCTCCCGGAAATTGAGGTCCGCGCTGTAGCCGTCATTCGGCTATGACCCGAACCTCAAGTGGTTAAAATCCATACCAGACCGAAGGGCCTGGTATGCTCTTGAAGTAAAATCTTCCGGAGCAGAAGTGGTTAAATAAAATTGTAAACAATCCACTATACATACCTCTCAACTTTCTGAGATGGGAATGAGGGACACCTATTAGCAAAAGTATGTAGGCATAGAACACACCCCCTGCCACACCCCCTTAAAGGAGAATTGTAGCAAAAAAAAAGATTGGTTAAACCCACAATTGCTTTTTTACTACTATTATTTCTTTGTATTACAGTATTTACAAAAGTAGCAATTTAGAAATTGGACAAAATGTTTAGTACTAAAAAGCATGTTTTGATAGCTAATTGGTGCATTTTTAATGCAACTATATGGATCAGACCAAAATGAGGGACAAATGAGGAGGAAAGAGGGACATTGTTCAGAATAAGGGACAGTCCCTCAAAATCAGGGACAATTGGGAGCACTATAACACTATATACTTAGACTATACCTATAAGTAATATACACTATACAATAGCACATAATGAATGATCATAAGTGAAATATGTGAAATATGTGCCATAATCATCCGAATAAGTTTCATGCCTCCAGATAAAACAGCATTTGTCTCAGCGCACCAACACAACACGAAATAAAAAGAACATACACTGGAGCCACTATGTAATAAAATATCCAACAGATTTATCTCTGTATCCGCTGCCTCAAGGGCAGATAATATGTATTAAAAAAAAAGAAAAGTCTAAGGAGCAGATGTACCTTTTCTTAGGCCGTTTTTAATAAAAAAAAAAAATGATTTAGACAATCTGGAAGTTACAGCTTTTGGATTTGGCCCGTGGGGAAGAGACTGAAGCCCCAAAGGAAAGCAATGTCATGCCAAGCATCACTTTCTCCAAGGCTTTTGTTTTCTATTGTACAATGGGGTTATGCAAAAGTGCATTATGGGAAATGCAGCCTTAGACAAGAATAATAGACTTTTAGTTACGTGACCTTTGAGATGCAGAATCAGTCTGCAGAAAAAAAAGGTCTGCTTTTAATAAATTTTCACCGATGGACCAAAGGCTGGATCTATAATCCCACGTATAACATTTCATGAAATTGGTGCGTGCCGCTTTCATATAATCCCTTTAATGCCAGAATTGTGCCATCTGCTTTACAAATTTAAGTGTGACCGTGTTTGATATTTGCATAACAATTATAAAAAGGAGCAGATGAATATGAAGGAGAGGAAGAGGGGAACAAGTAATAAAAGGTAAATTGAAAGAGAATCATTGGGCCATATTACATCCGATTAACGATCTGAGTGTTATCTCATTATCAGGTACAAACATGTCAAAGCAAGCTCTCATTTGAAATCCGTATGTGAGCAGCCTGAGGAGCTTTTGCCGCCTGAAAGCTATGTGCAATAAGGTCAATCACAGTGCCCATTCTGTACAAAGTGACAGGTTCTCTTGATACCCTCACCCACCACCCCACCCATTGATTTTTACCTTCCCTATGAATGGCCTCCCAGACCTGCGTGTGGGGGAATGAGGGAAAAAAGTCACATGCTCCCCCATTCTTAAAGTCCTTGCTATATCCAAGGGTTCCGGAGTGGTGGAATACTCGAAATGCAACAAAAAGCAGATTAGTGAGTGTGTGTGTGTCAAGAGAACTAATTGCCAATTTTGCCTGAAATTGCCAAAATGATGGATTCTATTTAAAGCTTAAACCCAAAGACGGAGTGCCAGACCAAATTCATAAAGGAATCAAAAACAGCTTTAAAGCCTAAGTTTACTTGGAAAAAAAAATCAGCACAAGGAATGTTACCTACCTTCAATATGATGTGTCCCTTGTACTGCTGTGTCCTGGTTTAGCAGAAATCTTCTTCTTCCAATGCTCCCAGCCCCAACACCATATTCTTGCAGTGCGACGGGGCTTAAAAGAGAAGTACAACCAAAGCTTGTTTGGCTGTACTTCCCCTGTGGATCACAGGTGCGCAGATAGTTTTGCACTCCTGTGACACATTTTCAGCAGACGGTGGGCTGAAGTCCACTGTCTGCTATTGTCACAGAGCTGGTCCAGGCTTGGGCAAGATTGCGACAATAAAGTTGGGATTCGCCCACATGCCTGGCCTGCCACCCGGGTCAGCCTCTCAGCGAGCCGCTGAGAACCTAAGTTGGCTGCTGCTGCCCCCTCCACAGCCCAGCGCTCCAGTGAATGGGGGGGGGGGGGGGGCAGAGCAGAAAGCTGCTGACTGACAGTCACCAGCTCTCTGATCAGGGAGCTGTGAGAACCGAGCGAACATCAGTTCTCAGTGTTAGAGCCGGTGGGGGACAGATGCAGCATCGGACCGATACTGCATTTACCTGGGTAAGAATGATTAAAAAAAAAAAAATTCCCATACTTCTCTTTTAATAGAACTAAGGGACCTGTCATCAAGAGATATCCTATGCCTGTCCTTTCCATCCAAATCCTCTATTCATAGAAGCCGTACTATTGCTTCTATAAACTAATTGTGATTTACGAATGGAGGATGGGCCAATGATTTAAAGGGTGGAGAGGGCATCAGAGGAAGAAGATTTCTGCTAAACCAGGACACAGCAGCACAAGGGACACATTATACATCCAATAAGTAATGCCCCTAGTGCTGCTTTTTTTAAAGTAAACTTAGGCTTTATTGATTCATAAGACAGCAAACGCATTTCAAGGGCAAATTATGTTCCCCCTTCATCAAAGCTCAGTTATGTTTGAAAATGTTTGAATGGATTCAGGAAAGCAGATGCCAGAGAAAAGGCTTGCAAATGAATTGTCAGGAGCCTGTACCGCTCTTGCTCTATCACAGCTGCTGGTCTCACTCCAGCATTCTGGTTTTGGCTGTGGCATTCTCTTTGACTGTCTGTCCACCTGCAAGGTGATTATTGTGGCCAGTCTCTGGGTGGAGACCAAACCTGATTAAAGCCAGCCCAGCCTGCAGTCTTATGCCCCGTACACACGGTCGGACTTTGTTCGAACATTCCGACAACAAAATCCTAGGATTTTTTCCGACGGATGTTGGCTCAAACTTGTCTTGCATACACACGGTCACACAAAGTGGTCGGAAAATCCGATCATTCTGAACGCGGTGACGTAAAACACGTACGTCGGGACTATAAACGGGGCAGTGGCCAATAGCTTTCATCTCTTTATTTATTCTGAGCATGCGTGGCACTTTGTCCGTCGGATTTGTGTACACACGATCGGAATTTCCGACAACGGATTTTGTTGTCGGAAAATTTTATATCCTGCTCTCAAACTTTGTGTGTTGGAAAATCCGATGAAAAATGTCCAATGGAGCCCACACACGGTCGGAATTTCCGACAACACGCTCCGATCGGACATTTTTCATCGGAAAATCCGACCGTGTGTACGGGGCATTATGCTTGTGATGTTGTGTTTAACACGTGTTCCAAGATCCCTGTTTATCTGACCTGTCTTCTAGTTTGGATTCCCTTGTTGACGACCTTGTATCTTATATTGTATACCATCGGAACTCTACCTGCCTTTAGACTTCAGATTTGATCCTGACTATTCTGAACCTTGCCTGCCTTGTACCTGGACTGTCATTGAACCAATCAGCCTGTCTGCCAACCGCAAATACCTGTTTGTTGTGCTCAGTTCACGCCTGCCCCGGCATGGTGGCCAGGCACTATAGAATTGTTTATAAGTCCTGGGGGGCAACCCAGTACTGGTAGGCCTGCTTGCCTTATAGGAAAGGGGGCTGCTATAGGTGAAGACCACAGAAGCCAGCTATAGTGCCTGACCATCTGCATTAGGGGTAGGCGTGACAGGAATCAGATGGGACAGAATTATGACAGTAAAACAGGTGTAACAAGCCAATAATTCTCTTAGAGGATAAGTTTAGCAAAGAACACTCATAGGAATTATCACATCTGCCAAGCTTTTTGAAAAGCCATCCAGATGTATCGTGGTGGTAGCTTGTGCCTTGTGTGATCTTGACTTTTCACAGAGACCCCTTTCACAATGGGGTGGTTTTCAGGTGCTTTAGCGCTGGAAATAGCCTCTGCTAAGCATCTGAATTCATTCCTGTGTGGCTTTTTACAGTCGGGCAGTGCGTTGTGGGACGTTCTGAAAAAGTCCTGCAAGCAGCATCTTTGGGGCGCTCCCAAAACGCTTTGCCTATTGGAATGAATGGGCAGCGCTTTCAAAGTGCCTGAAAAAGCGCTGTCAAAGCGCCACAAAACTACAGTTGTTAACCCATTTTTTGGGTTAAAAGTGCCCCGCTAGCGTCGCTTTAACGCTAACGGCACAGGTGCTCAGTGTGAAAGGGGTCTTACTGTTTTGCATGCACTGTGCCACTGCTCTGCCTCCTACCTGCAGTTGGTACTATTAATGAATGTTCACATGCTGGTGTCACCCACCCTAATTCCCCTGTTTTATATCCCTGCTAGGTTTTTACATGCATTATATATGCTATTTTATGCAGTGTATTTCTGCTGTTTTAATAAATGGAACTTGGCTTTCTACACTATTGGAGTTCCTTTTTCTCGCTGAAGTGTTTGCTGCATGAGTCATCCTGTGACCACACTCTCTGGAGCGTCCCCTGCTGCTGTAGACAAGCTATCCAGGAAGGAGGTCGGAGGGACATCAGCTGTAATCCTGGCAGGACATCTACAGTGATCTACATATCCCTATCTCTACTAAGCCTGTTTTGACCCCCCTGAATAAGGGCGGATGCAGGCTTTCTGGTAAGCCTCTATTTTTCTCACCCGGTGGTGGGCGGCACTAACAAGTGGAATATTGAACCTGGATTTTGTACTTTTTATTTTTTTTGGACTTTTTTACTTTATTTGAACATTCTTATCACTATATATTTTGGTATTTATGAGCACGTAATTTCCATTGATTGGTAGCAATACATTGGTGGACCATCACTGTTACTGATTGCTCACAGTATTTTATTGGCACATCATCACTAATATTGATTGTTGTAACATTATTTATACTTTGATATATGTTTGATTGATATAGCACTTTATTTTGATATATGTCCAGCGCTGCACTGTTCATTATATATACATGTTTTTTGCCCTTATATCGGGGTTACAGTGTTCAGCAGCAGGACTTCCGTCATGGTTTTTTCTTTATAATCAATATATATTTATTTTCATATATATATTTCCTGTTTATGCACCTAGCGCAAATCTTTTTTATTGTTTTTACACCTGTGTATAACCCCCACCCCAACCTCATGCATACCACTGCAAGCCTGTATTTTAAAATGTTTTAAATGTGCTAAAGTATGCAAAGATTTATTGTTTAATTAAATGAAATGTCAGTGTTATTTCCATTGTTTATTGTGATTCTATTAATTTAAGGCTTGTTCATACCCCCAGGTCTAAAATTATGTACTGAGTAGAATGATCCAATTCACATGTCACTTTAGTGGGTTTGCCAGGGGAGGGGAGGGGGGTCTACCTGCAGCGGTGGAACCTTTGCTGCTAATTGTTTTATATGATTTTGTACTGACTCTTTTGCACTCAATGAAGGGTGAACAAGGTCACTTTGCAATATGATTATTAGTTCCCACATTTAATTTAAATATCAATTGAAAAAAGTTTGAATGAATAAACCTGCTATTTTTGCTCTATGTACTATCAAATTATCTCATGGGATTTTAGTCTGCAATCGATTTTGTTTTTTATCTTAATTATTTTTTCAATGCATTACAATTATTTTAATCTGTAAAAATCGATGGAAATTTTCTGGTTTATTGATGTAGCCACCCTAGCCTAAGCAGAATTGATTCTATAATTCGGTGCTGCTAATCTATAATCAGCCTAAGCTGAACTGATTGTTCTGATTTATTCTTTGCAAAAGTGTAAGAAGATTCATATGAATATTTATGTCCCCCTTACCAAGTACTGGTTTATTGTCAGTGGGGCTTGCTGGGAGAGAATATAAATATTTGGGTGTGACCTTGTGAAGGTCACTTTCTTTGGGCCCTTGCCTAGGGGAGGGTGTATGTTGGATGTCTGGTCCTCTTAGGCCTGGTGCTTAGGGAGGGCATCCATGTTTTTGTGAAACAAGGCCTGGGATTGGGACCTGGGCTCAAACGGCCTACTAGAGTTGGTTTTCTCAGGAGGAGTGGGGCAAATCTTAGGAAGGAACACCAGGATCCTCATAGGCAATGGTGATAACATTGTATTGCTGTTAAAGTGGTAGTAAAGTCTATTCTATGCAGGAAAAAAATGGTTCCCCCAGCATGTTTAAGTCATAATGTACTAGTTTGCAGTGCATACTAGTACATTATGACAGATTTACCTCCAAATGGAGCCCTCCAGCGCTGCACTGTCACGGCTTTCCCCTGCCCCTGGCACTTCCATCTTCGCCCGGACTTCCTTCCGGGTTCAGATCGGCATCGATGACGTCACTCCTGCACATGTGCATGGGAGTCACATTGCAGCGGCATGCAGATCGGGCCATAAATGTGGTCTGAGCTGCACATGTGCGGCTCAGATCACATTACCCTCTAGGGTCTCTTCTGTTATAAAAACACAGCAGATTTTGCAAGCACTGAGTTTACTACAACCTTAAGACCAGAATGTATTTTCTGAACTTGCTGAAAATGTTTTTAGCCTGAAATATTAAAAATAACATAACAACAAAATCTAAGGACTGATAAACTGCAATTTATTACAGTTATTATGTACTGCAAATACTTGCCAGAAAACATGTCATGAAGTACCCAAAATACAATTCTAATCCATGGTTGATTAGCAATCTTCTCACCCCCGTTGTCCATTGATTTTGAACATAGCTTCAGTGAAGCCAGAATGAGGGTGGTCCTAGAACCACGGAACACACCAGCTTGCAATTTTAATGACACAAATTCAGGGCCATTCACAGGGTTGGCATTTATTTAATGTGGCATCTCACTGCATAAGAAAAATGGCACGATTAGAATTGGAGCCATTCAGCAGGTAGGCCTGTCCTTAGTGAGTTTTGAAAATAATTGAAACATCGCTTTAAGGAACTATATATAAAACTAGTCATACTTTGCTGAGATGACCACCACGTGTTCATGGGGTGCCTAAACTATAATGCATAATCTTGAGAGTTGTTATGCTCTGGTATTTCAATAGGATTTCCTTAACATCTGTTGTTCTAGCCCTTTTTCAAGTGCAATCCTGAAATAGAGTGGAACATGAAGGACAAATAAATGCGGGATAAAAGTCTCCAATACAGCCCAGAGTGGAATGCTCATTAGGAAATGGCGGAATGCACAGTGCCGTAATCAGATGCCTGGCAGAACAGATCACACTCCAGTCTGTTTAATGGAATCTTTGTCATTACTGAGCTATGACAGAGTTTTAGCCATTCATAGCATACATCTTTCATGAGAACTTGTCTGCAACTGTTGTCAGAATCAAGACAGTTCATCCCCGCACAGCTAACTATTCCACTATTAGAACAAGCATATCAAATTGGTGTTTTTTTGGGCTTCATGTGTCTCTCTTGTTGTTTCTGTGTGGCCCTCAGTGGTTTTATCAACTAAGGGCTCCAGCAGTTGATAAAGACTACACTTCCTTACATGCTTTTGCAGCTAATTCTTTTAGATCAGCCTTTCTCAACCTTTTTACCCCAAAGGAAACCTTGAAATAATTTCCAGGTCTTGAAGAACCCTTGCTAAAACCAATTCATTGGTAATCAGAGGTAAAAATGCACTTTACATTGGTGGCCAGTATAAAAATTGCCCTCCTTACAGACAGCTAAAAAAACCTAAGATCATTGATGTCTTGCAGCTGGCTCTGCCAATCAGCCCCGATAATAAACTGACACCATAAAATAGGGGTTCCTTGAACTGTGGCTAATTGAACTCTCACCAACAACTAGAAGAACCCTAAGTATCCATGGGACCCTGGTTAAGAATGGCTGTTTAGAGAATGTTTAAACATAAACTGTAATTTTGCCCATTAAGGTCTTGATAGAACAGCCCCCCCTACTCACCTTTACTACATTCCTCCACTGATTATTTTTCCTGCCGGATTGTTAGCTAAAAAATTACTCTAGATCAGGGTTTCTCAACCAGGATTCCATGGAAGCCTAGGGTTTCTCCAGAGGTTTTAGGGGGCCCTTGAGCAATGAGCAATTTTTGTCTCTCGGATAAATTCCCACTGATACCATTGATCTTTTTAGCCATTGGTAAGGGGGTTATTCTTCCCAATGACCACAAGTGTAAGGAGCATTCTTCCCACTGACCATCACACTAATGTATCATGAGTTGTAGATTATTAGCAGGTGTTCCCTAAGACTGGAAAGTTCAAGAGTTCCTCTTTGTTGAAAAGGTTGAGAATGGTTGATCTAAAGTATCACTCTTGCTTAAGAGTGTGAATATAATCTTATGTCTATGTAAGATCCTTTTTCATAGCTTAGTTGCTTTGCAATACAATAGAGAGCCAACTTCAAGTTGTGAAGTACTGTTGTACTTCATTATTTCCAGTAAAAACTTTAGTTAAACTGTAAGTATCATCCAAACTTTTTTTTTTCATTTTGTAAGGAGAATCGAATATTATAAAGTGAGGGGAATTTCCCTTTTGGAGAACAGTCACCAGAATAGCTGTCTCCAGTGGGAGATTTCTCCTTAGCTCTTGTTCTGGTGACAAGTGAATATTTTAGAATTTTTTGGTCTGAGTGAAAATGGTTGCCAGGACAAATAGTGGGGTGAATCTCCCCAAAGAGTCACAAACAGCAATAAAAATGCAACAGTGGTTCTAATCCTTCCCTACTTTGCTGTCCATGCTCCTTCCTCATGACATTACCCTGCCAGTGCTGGGGTATTCAGGACATGTGAGGATCCTACTAATAGACAACTAATTTTAAATGTCCACAGCACCAGACAGCAAAGTGGACACTCTGAGCAAAACCCTCCCACCCTACATTACAGAAGACACAGGACACAGCATGTCACGTGACTACACATTTAGGTGAGCATTTGGAACATTTAGATTAGGGTTGCAGTAAACAGCTAGAAGACGCTGTAGAGTATTGCTTGTGGGGGAGTAACTAACTGGCTTTAATTTTAAATCCTTACTTCAAATGTTTTTTTCTTTTTTTGGGGGGGGGGGTACTTCTGCTAAATATTTCCAATGGGTAAGGAAAGGTCCCTTCACTTATGGCCCATAGCCACAACTGGAAGTGGGAGAATATCCCTCCAATATGAGGGGAACACCAGCTGTCACCAGGGTCATAAGAACTCACATCCCCTTTGGAAGATATCCCCAATATTCCTGTTCTGCGGACAACCCAAAATTTTAGATTTTCTTTTACTTGTATTTTCAGGAATATTGCTAAACAGGTGTTCTAATACCTCTCTGCTCTATCCCAAAAAAAAAGTTTTGGCTTTAGTTATACTTTACGCATACCTCCCAACTGTCCCGTATTCCGCGATTTGAAGTAAGTCCCGGGGCACCGCGGATCTGGGCTGAAGCCCCGGAGCCCTGGGCTGGAACGAGTTCCAGCCCTGTGTTCCACTCAGTAGGGGTATTCTCAATGGGTTCAAGCAATGTGTGTTCTCACACACAGCACCAATTGAGGAAGCAATCTCTGCTCCCCCCCTCCTCAATGCAGTCCCTGGTTGTTAAGAACACCGGCGTCCTAGCAACCAATTACATAATTTGCAGGCCTTTCAGCTCCGCCCCCGTCTTCGGCTCCTGATTCTGCCTTTCAGCGTCGCCTATGCCGGCTCTCAGCAGCTCCAATCCTGTCTGCCAGCGGCCCCGATCCTTGCTCTCAGGGGCTTGTGGAAGATAAGCGGAACTCTTTCTCACACAGAAGCGCTCCACCTGCTTGTGTGTGTTTGTGCCAGGCACTCAGGGGGGACATGGCCCACATTTGCTGGTGGGTGCCCTGGGTCCCGGTACCACAACTGCCCACATTGGGGATGCCAGAGGTGTCTTTCCCCACTTGTTAGGACTGTAGCATAGAGCCGGTGAAGTGCTATGAAACTCCTCCTCGGCTCCATGCTACAGTCCTGACATTCTGAGCTGTCAGCGGTACTGTGCTTACAAAGAAGCACCCACCATTCTGCATTTGTAAGGGAGCTGGGGGGGGGGGGCATTAGTAAGAGAGGAGGGTGGAATTGGTGAGAGAGCTGGGGGGGATATTAGTAAGAGAGGATGGTGGAATTGGTGAGAGAGCTGGGGTGGGTGGAATTTCTGAGAAATCTGGGGTGGGGGCATTGGTTAGAGAGCTGGGGAGCATTAGTAAGAGGAGGGTGGAGATGGTGAGAGAGCTGGGGGGAGCATTAGTAAGAGAGGAGGGTGGAATTGGTGAGAGAGCTGGGGGGCATTAGTAAGAGGAGGTTGGAGATGGTGAGAGCTGGGGGGGGGCATTAGTAAGAGAGGAGGGTGGAATTGGTGAGAGAGCTGGGGGGGCAGGCATTGTTGAGAAAGCTGGGGGGGCGGGCATTGTTGATAAAGCTGGAGGGGCATTACTAAGCGAGGAGGGGGCATTGGTGAGAGAGCGGGGGGGAGCATTGCTCAGAGAGCTGGGGGGGGTGGATTGCTGAGAAAGCTAGGGTGGGGGCACTGGTGAGAGAACTGGAGGGGGGGCATTAGTAAGAGAGAAAGTGGAATTGGTGAGAGAGCTGGGGGTGGGGGCATTAGTAAGAGAAGAGGGTAGAATTGGTGAGCGAGCTGGGGGGGGCATTGCTGAGAAAGCTGGGGGGCATTGGTGAGAGCTGGGGGGCATTACTAAGAGAGGAGGGGGGCATTGGTGAGAGAGCTGGGGGGCATTGCTCAGAGAGCTGTGGGGGGGGGGATTGCTGAGAAAGCTAGGGTGGGGGCATTGGTGAGAGAGCTGGAGGGGCATTTGTGAGAGGTGAGAGAGCTGGGTTTTGTTTAACTACACCCCTTAAGCTCCTCCCACATTAATATTTTGGTCACACCCACATTTTGCCATTACGCGCGCTGCAGCTCACTTACTCCCTCATTTGTCCCTCATTCTAAAGTATCAAAAGTTGGGAGATATGCTTTACGTAGGAATTAAAATAAAGTATAAAAATTAATTGTTTCCATTGTTTTTGCCTTACATGGTGAAAGCCCGTTATTTCCTGAAAAAAAAAAAGGGTGTCTCACTGCTCCTGCCGGATTTCCTAGTCTTCTTAACAAAAACAAATGGAAAATCCAGCAGCAATGTCCAGATTCCATAGAGTAGACATTGCATTAGAAATATTATTTTATGTTAAGTGTATACATTCTTAGTAATGTTTAAGTGTAATACTTACAGGTATGTATTACATCTTACAGTAACCCTGTGAGCCATCTATGTTCAGGCAACATCTGGGTTCAACAGCTACATCCTCAGCTGAGATGCCATCTCAAGGATGACAAAGTCATGCCTGTGCAGTTTACAAATGTCTGATACAGCCTCTGCCTCAGCCTCTCACTATGGGGTTGATCTACTAAAGGCAAATAGACTGTGCACTTTGCAAAGGGCATTTGCTCCAGAGCTTAGTAAATGAGGTAAAGTTTCACTTTGCAAAGAACACCCAATCACGTGCAAGGACAATTACAAAAAAACAACATTTTTGCTTGCACATGATTGGATGATGGAAATCAGCAGAACTTCTGCTCATTTACTAAGCTCTGGAGCAACTGCACTTTGCAAAGTGAACAGCCTATTTGCCTTTAGTAAATCAACCCCTATGTCATAGGTGCGCACCCCAAATATATTAAAACATGGAGGGTGTTAATAGAGCAGGGGATGGTTTCAGTAGGGCAGAGGTTGGTGTCAGTAGTTTTTTATTTTTATTTTTTTTTTTAATTATTATTAT
Organism: Aquarana catesbeiana; assembly: GCF_042186555.1. Taxonomy (NCBI): domain Eukaryota; kingdom Metazoa; phylum Chordata; class Amphibia; order Anura; family Ranidae; genus Aquarana; species Aquarana catesbeiana. Next base: position 59,689,720 of record NC_133328.1, on the reverse strand, counting down.
TTTTTTAGGAGCCTTGTTGGGGGTCTTTGGTGAAATATCTGCAGGGGGAATTTGCACCAAACAGGGTGATTAGGGTGTGCCCAGGGACACCCAGCACACCCCCTTGCGCATGCCTACGCCCTATGTGACTTGCTACAAAGTTACAATGTTGCAGTCTGGTCACTGGGGGAGAGAAGACTGAGAAATCGCTTTCTCCTGCCTGCAGCAGACTGATAACATTGTCTACCTCAAGGCAATGTCACTTCACTGGAGCTCGAGGACTGATTTTCTAAAGCAGAGCTAAACCTCATCTGAGCCCCACAAACCAAAAATACTATTTACTTCATTTTAATATGCAAAACAAACTCACCCATCCATTCTTCATGTCTCCATGCTTTACTTTGCTGGGAAATCACTTTGAAAAAAAACTCTAGCATTTCTAACTGTGGCCATCTTGAGTAAGGGCAGATGATTCATGTAACATTTAAATCCATCTGTCCTTAGTTCAGGCATGCATGCAGAAGTAGTGTGCTTAGCTGAGAAAACCCCTCCTCCCCTTCTGAAGACTTCTGGGATGTATGACATCATTTGCCTAAGCAAGAAACCAGGAAGTAACTGAAAAAAAAAAAAAAAAAAAGCTTAAAACAAAGTAAATACGATATACTAAATAGGCAATGTTGATTGAGAGAGTGACGTTACGCCTTTATAATAAACGGTGCAAGTTTGTGGAACATTTACTGTTCCTGAATATTGATACATGTAAGGTTATTGGTTATTGAAGGATCCACTTTACAGAGTCCAGTCCTCCTGGAGTTTAACTTGAATAATTGGTTGCTGCAGAGAGACGGGGCTGGGAATTCAAGATACAAGAAGCATGTAGATTTTTTAAATTTTTAATAACCTTTTTCAAAATTGAAGATGCCCCCTCAAAAATAAAATATTTTATTTTTGATTTATAAACCAGTTTTACAATCATATTGCTACATACCACATGTAATCATAAATAAGCACACTTGATGCAAGATATATCATAATTGATTATTTCGTATATCTCAATAAAGAAAGCCGACTTCTGCTCTGCAGCTTGAGTCCATAAAAACAAGATCTGCAAGGGTCTATTGTATTTTTCGTCATCCCTCTCTTTTTACTGCAGTCCATGTTTTTATTTTCTGCCCCTCTAAACTTTGGCTGAACTCCTCTTGCCCTCTCTGCAGAATGCAGCAGAGCCGTCTAGAATTTGGAATCCAGGGAGCATGTCCATGGAGGAACTTCCAAATATTCCGTTAACTATTTTAGTGATGGGAACATGGGTACATACTCTCCACTTGGCTGCTATACTTGTTTGAGGACACAGTGCCCGGCTGGTAGCATTGCCCTATTTTAAGGTACAAGTGAAGAGCAGATCATATGAAATATGGATTATAATAGAGAATGGAAACATTGCCTTCTTACTCTGGTAAGATTGCAAGTCCCAGCATGACCTGCCAACCCTCATAGCTTATGCAGGCTTGTAATGGCTTGTGTATGCGGACATGGCTGTCAATCATTGATTTTTACACTGGAACTAAGCACATCTTAAACGCATGTAGCACCCAGATGTTTAGGCAGGGTTGCTATCATATTTAGTTGCCAGGCGATAGTTGCCTTGGCCAATTGTTAGGAGATCAATTGATTCCTTTCTAAATCTGGACTTGTTGCACCCTTTCTCTTACATCACTGGGTGGCACTGTGCTAGCGACATTAGATAAGACAGGGGCTTTGCAAGCTCAGACATGAATGGATGGGGTGTCTCAGCCAATGGGCAGGGATGTTCTTTGGTCCCTTGGCCTGCTGGGGGAGCCTATTTATTTTGGTGGAGTCAGGTGATCGGGGTTCTGTGCCACCCGGAAGGCTGTCTGGGTGAACGTGTGATGTGCTGCCTGGGCTGCTAGGCCAAATCTGAGGTCTATCCCGGGGATGTTTAACTGCCAGTCTGCCTGAGGGCCTTTCCAGGAGCGGGAGAGCAGCGCAGGGTTGGGACTGCTGGCTTGTAGGCCAACCAGAAGTAGTGGTTACGCCGGAACAGGGAACCAGCTGTGGTCGGAGGTAGAAGGGGAAGCTGTCACCACTAAGGGACCAACCACCTTGTTACCGGAGACCATTGTGAGTAATCTGAAGTCAGTACTAGAGCAGCCGGGGATGGTGAAGAAGTGGGAAAACTTCAGTGAGTGCCAAGCCAGGGACCCAGCGAGACAGCAGAGGTGATGCTTGCAGAGCGTCAGTGGGTGCCAAGCCAGGGATCTAGCGGGTCAACAGGGGTGACGCTTGAAGAGTATCTGTGAGTGCCAAGCTAGGGACCCAGCAGGGAAGTGGGGGGAGACGCTTGAGGAAGATACTGAGCACTAAAGTGGAAAAGCGCAGGGGATCCAGTGGCTATTGAAACCGAAGTCTAGTAAAAGACTGGGAGTTCGTTGAGTAAAGGCCCACAATGAGTGACTGTGGAGTAAGCGGAGAACTGTTTGTGTTGCCAATAGTTGAATACAACCACCGTTAGTAACTGCTACAAGATTGTTGCCATAGGAGACAGCGATCCTACCTATACAGAAGTGGTGTCTGGCTGGAGGCCTTCACCTGTATAGCTTTCCTATAGAAGTCTCAGAGTCTGCCAATTATCATTGCATCTACTTTGGGTCTCCTGGCCCTAACCCTCTCTCCCACAGTTCTGTTCAAGAGACAATAAATCTCTTTGCATTCAAAATGTGTCTGGCACCCACCTTTTCATCTTGCAGTACACCCACCATGCCTTGTAACCCACTCTACACAGAAGGATGTCAGCTGTCCCTCACTCTGAAGGTCACCATAAGGCCTCTAGAGGTCCCGGACTTTGCTACACGCATGTTAGCACAAAAGGCTGCATTTGACCTGGTTTGCCTGCAGTCTTAAATCTGTCATCCACACTGAACAATTGAGGTAGACTGGAATCTGATGACTTGCTATGATATACATTTTTTTTATTTAATTCCTGCAATGCTGTGTGCAAAAACAAAACACAGAAGTGAACCAAAAAAGTGTGAACGCACTCAAAAAAGTGCACTTACGGTGTGTCATAAGGTCCCCTTCTGAAGGGAAAGGAACCTTCCCGGACCCCCCTGGGGTGCAAGACTCCTGACAAGGGCAAGGCACACTCAGATACATCTGGCCAAAAGGCTCTCCCCCCCCCTCCCGAGGCAGGGGAGGAAGGAAGGGCCACACAACTTCTCCCTTCAGGGTAGGCCCGAAGACCCACACCCTACAATCCAAATAAAAAACACACACATATAAGTGCAGAGTGGCAGGCACATGGTATTCATTTTAATTGCAGGTACACAGCGCTCGTGTTACATTATTTCCAAATGCAGTTACGGTCTATGGAATTGTAGCGGTCCATGCTAGTTGGTTTTGAGCACTATAGTCAGTTTTATGAATTAGGACAGGCAAATCAAACCATTTTGTGAACTGCTATTGCTCTCCAAATGACATTGCAAGTGTGTTAAAATGGAATTGAATTCATAAAGTTAAGATTTGCCTTTCAAATGGAACATCTAGAAATGGTAATTGTGCCTAAGCACCACACTGAAAAATGTACCTTTTGTCTTAATTTCCTGAAACCTCCCGATATGTCAGTTTGCCTAGGCATTTCTGTGCCTACACCTTCATAGCTGTATATCTACAGCAGTGTTTCTCAACCTCACTCAGCTAAATGTGATCCAGTGCTGATGGAGATGGGCAGGAGAGGAGAATTTTTCCAAGCCAACCCTGAAGAAACCTGAAGGCACTGTGGTTGAAAAAGGCTGATCAACGATGTCAGATTTAAGGCACTGCTGCCTCTGACTGCTAGTCCTACCAGATTTGGAGTGAGAATTGATGTCACAAATGTGATGTTTCTTGTAATGCCGCGCACACGCGACCAGACTTTCCGGCAGAAAAGGTCCGACGGAATCATTCTGTCGGGCATTCCGATCGTGTGTGGGCTTCATCGGACTTTTTCTTTCTAAAATTCTGACGGACCTAGAAATAGAACATGTTTCAAAGCTTTCTGACGGACTCAATTCCTATCGGGAATATCTGTATGCTAGTCCGACGGACCAAAAACGTCGCAAGGGCAGCTATTGGCTACTGGCTATTGAACTTCCTTTTTCTAGTCCCGTCGTACGTCATCATGTTCTAAACAAACTGACTTTGGTGTGAACGTGTGTAGGCAAGTATGTTTCATCGGAACTCCGTTGGAAAGACCGTCAGAGTCTACTCTGACGATAAGTCCGGTCGTGTGTACGCAGCATTATCCTTGCTGGAGACTCCAACATAAAGAAGCAAAGTCCTGCCTCTACTAAGATGGCTGCCTCACGAGTGTGGAACAAAACATGCACCACTAGAAAGAGTGCCAGACCAAATGATCAAATAGTCTAAATTATTTTATTCAAGAGGGCTTCAGTTAAATTAGGAAACTTAAGTTATTCACCAGCAGCATCTGAGTGAGCAATTCGATTTTGTGAGGATTGCTCATGCAGATACTGCTAGCTAGTAACTCTTCCAGTCCACAAATTAACTTCCCTACATAGATTCACACAGAAAAGCCCTATTTTGAGTCTATTCATGATTCATAAATAAAATGAAGCCCCAAAAATGTGCTGGCTGTTTTTTTTTTTTTTTTTTTGTGCAAATCAATAAATTCATTTGGACTCTTATCATTTGGTCTGGTGCTCCTGCTGTTGATGCTTGCTTTTTTTCTGGTAGGTACCCACTGGAGCGTAGCCCTTTCTGTTGTGAGCAGCCTAATCTGAGCTAGTAAGCTCTCACTTCTTTGAATAAACTCACATCAAAATCCTAGCACATCTTGGATGCTGTTGTCGTCTTTGGAATCTATAGTGTAGAACAAGGCATGATAAGCAAGTAATAGGGAAAGATCAGCTGCATGGAGACCTCAGGCAATACTGGGACTAGAACTTTGCCCCTTGCCTGCCTTCTTGGACACAGCTTCCGATGTTCAGTGCCTTTTTAAGGAGAACCTAGGAGATGCCATTGCTGGCTCAGAATTTAGGTGCAGGCTATGGGTGTGTCATTCTGATAGTAACTTCAGTACCTAGTGGGTATCTCATCAGGAAAAAAGCATGTGGGCATACACATTCAGACTTTTCTGGCTGCATGCTTGTTCCAGGTGACTCACTGCAAATTAGAATAAAAGCCCCACAACCCGTACCTTTAAAAACCAAGCCACCAGTTGCAGCTCCCATATTCATGTCCTCACAGGCTCCCTTGGAATCCAGGCAGCCTCTTTTATTGAACTTATTTTATTTTTTTGCAGCCAGTTTTGCAGGGCTTCACACACTAATGGCCCGTACATACGATCCACTACTTTCGAGAGTCAATCCAATATTCATCCAATATTATTCGATCGGACAAGCACGAAAATTTTCCTCATAAGATACCAGATCGTACAATTTTCATCTAGTCAGTATAATTATCATCCGAAAATACAATACAAATACATTACAACACATGACATCACTTCCGATTTTTTTTTTCTGTCGTACGAGAATTTTCGTGACTTTAGTTACCTATTCAATTTCTTCTTGCGACTATGAAGCATAAAAAAGTTGTATGATCTGTCGTACGATATTCGGATAGTGTGTATGGGCTATGAGGCCTCATGCACACTGGGAGTTTTTGACACTATTGTTAGGGCCATCAGGGTTTTTTTTTTTTTACTGCCTCTAACTTCCCCTGCATGTTATCCTATGTGTTCATCTCCATAGCAGCATTTTGTGGCAGGAGAGTTTAGTGGCAGAAAGAAAAATCCTACTACTAGCGAGTTCTGGAGCAGTGGCATTTTGGCAGAAGCTAAGCACTGGTGTCAAGCAATTTTTTTTTTTTTTCTAAGCGGGAGGCCGCCAGCGTCCTTAAAGTGGTTGTATACTCCGCTTGGACATTTTACCTACAGGTAAGCCTATAATAAGGTTTACCTGTAGGTAAAATTAATATCTCCTAAACCTACACAGTTTAGGAGATATTCACCCTGCATGCCAGCCGCTGATGTCAGCGCCACATGCACAGTGAAGGTCCGGTGTATCGTGCATGCGCGGGAGTGACATCATTGCGGCTCCGGCCACTCCCAGTGCCGGAGCCAGCGACCCCGGAGAGGAACGGCGAGGCAACATGTCAGCCCCCTCAGCGCTGTCCAGGTCGGGCTGTGGGTGCTTCGTTCTAAGGTAAGTGTTTTTAGTATGCAATGCATACTAGCACATTATGCCATTGTCTTGCAGGTTTTTTTATTTTCTTTTTCAGCGGTTTACTACCGCTTTACCAAGCAGTTAATAGCTGATTGTTAAGGAGTGTGCTGGCAAGTCGGCCGCTGCGTCCTTAACAACAAATGACTCATCAGCTGGCAGCGAGGTCCCCTGCTGACAGCTGAATGTACACAAAACAATTGCTGGCAATAAAAAAAAAAAATTGAGAAAAAAACAGCGTGGGGGTCCCCCCCGCCCCCTTCGGGTCTGGTATGGATTTTAGGAGGAACCCCCATGCCAAAATAAAAAAAAAAACACGGGCCCCCCCCAAAATCCATACCAGACCCTTGGATCTGGTATGGGTTTTAAGGGAAACCTCACGATAAAATAAAATAAAAAATCCCCAAAACCAGGCGTGCCGGCCCGCTCTTTAACAACCAGCTATTCACTGGTTGTTAGGGATGTTGGCAGCCCCACTCCTTAGCGCTAATTTTCCTAAACATTGCTGCAATTTTTTTATATAGTATTTTTTTAAGTGGTTTTTAGCTTCTTGTGTGCATGTAGTAAAGCTTCTTGTCTTTTGTTCTGGCTTGTGCAATATTCCTCTCTCCCTCTCTGAACATACAATGGTAAAACTTTTTGTAAACTGCAGTGGAGTTTGTCTCATTTTCTTTTCAATTGATCAGAATTTTGCATACATCAGATAGGTAGGAATGGTCTTTGTCCTAACTTGGGACTAGCTGGTCCCAGGAAACAAGGTTACTGGTAGCTAGAGTATTTTACACATAGGGAGTCCTGGTGACTGGGCCACCAAGCAAAGACAGGGAGAAAAACAAAAGCCTAGGGTAGCTGAGATTAAATAGAAACTCAGAGGTCACTACCCAGCCTACATATTTTACTCCACCAGTGCTGAATATTTATCATACATCTGAAATTCAGGACAGGTATAATCTACAGTAGGAAGATGGCCTCTTTCTCCACATCATCACATGTGCTGGACGGCCTGCCATTACTTCATGTAATGATATGCTTTCCTGTATTCACCCAGATTGAAGGGAAGTTCTCCCAGGCTTCCAGCCAGCTTTGTGTTATTTGAAACTCAGAGTCAATGAGGAGCCTGAGAGAGCTTCCCTCTGCTCTGCACAGGGGCCCTTCTGTAGGTGGTTCTGCAGAGAAAAGGGCAAATCGACCCATGGTTTGGGGAGATCCCTGAATAGCAGTAGCTGAAGCCCTTAGTTTTAGAGCACCCTGCAGCTGACCATACTCAAGACTGAGCAAAACCCCTATCCCACCACAAGTACACAACAACTTGAGAGTTGGGTTTTTTTTGTTTGAATTATTGTGCTTTCTAAAAAAAAAAAAAAGACCCAAGCACGTGATCTCAGAAAGCTATCCCCAGAATTATCTCCCACAGTTAAGGACAGTTGTAGATGTTTACGAATATTTTTTAAGAAGAACATTAGAACTTAGACTATGAAAAAAATTAGCAGAGCAGCATATAAAAGGAGTATGATTCCTACAGGAGGTGTAAGATATGAATATTTAAATGATCACACAGTTGTGCACCCCGAAATAAACATGGGCATTGGTTGAGCAGACGTCATGTTAAAATAGGAGAAAATGACAGATTTGTTTACAGTCCAGATTTGTCCACCAACATTCATCTAAACATGCCTGAGTCACGTAATCCAGACGGTCGGCTCCATTTATTACAAATGGACTTGAATAATGCGCTTCATTAAGGTGGAACTAATTGTGTATTTTCCTGATCCTTACAAACGCTACAATTAGAATGTACACCCTGCAAGTTATTAATTGGCAAAGCTCACTCCAAAGCCAACATAATGGTCTTAAGTACATCATCGGAAAGCGGCTACAAATGCTGTGTGATTGCATTAATTATTTCTACAAAGTAAGTTAAACCTAGCCTTGAGAAAAAAAAAAAAAATGAGCCTTTTATGGAATGGCAATGTAATTTAAAAAAAGAATGAAGTGGAATGATTAGGATAAGTTTAGTTTCTGTGGCCAATTAATAAAAGTATAAATTATAACAAACCAAGTGAGTATTGTTCTTTTTATATCATGCTTCACAAGACACATTCTGCTCTATATTTATAGTAAGAGTTTGCACTGTTTCTAAAAGTCAACTTTATATTCTAATGACAATGACCAGTTTCCAATGCAGAATATATTTCGGCAAATAGAGTTAAAAAAAAAAAGCTTAGGGGTTCTTGGGAGCCTCAAGTGCGGCCCATAATATCATCAAGGGGCATACTTAATATTCATTGAATGCAATGCTACATAAAAGTCAGAATATGACCACTGACTTCAGGCATGCTCTACAGGAGGTGGTCAGAAAATTTAGATATGCCACAGGAGAGGGTCAGAGATTTCAGACATGCTTTAGGAGATGGTAAGAGACGTCAGACATGCTACAGGAAATGGTCAGAGATTGCAGACATGCTGCAGGGTATACCAAACTAAAGTTACAGGTGCCGCTCAAAGCTCCACCGAGTCCTCTTCTGTAGCAACCGCTTGGGGTGCAGACAAAGACAGAGTTTGTCCCAGCTCTAATAGAAAAGGGAGATGTTCTGGAAGTTGCACATCTCTGTAAAACTCTTGGCATGGCCTGGTTGGTGTCCGGTCTGAGGCTGTCATACACCTTCTTACATTGTTTTGCAGACATGTGCGTCTTCCAGGACTTTTTTCTTCTTTGCTCTTTCTTTCTTTCTCCATGCTGCAGGGTATGGCCTGAGACTGCAAACACTCTATAGGAGACAGTCATAGACTGGAGACACATTACTTGAGACTGCTTGGTCTAAAGATCACTGGCTTGGTTTTATAACCCCTATACAAGTCACTGCTTCCACATTTGTGCTTCTACAGCCTCCTTAAAAATTAATTGTGCCACATTGGATTGTTATCTTTATTATGAAAAGGAGGGGGAAAAAAAGTATGAAAGGTCAAAAGGGATGGACAGGACAGAAAAAGAGATGGCATGAAAAAAATAAACCAAGCCATTTAAGCACTAGGGCAGGCCATAGATGGTAGGATTTTCTTTCCTGCAACCATGGTTTGCAGGAAAAACAATCACTTGATTCCCCCACAACACAGTGAGACTTGATGGCGGGAATCCCTCCCGCAAAGCTATTGTGTTCTCCTGTTGGGGGGCACGGGGAGCTGTCCTAGCCAGGAGAACACAGTGGTTACTGCTAGCAGCTATAGCCGCTGGCAATAATCGCATGCTGAAAATCCAACATGCTGGTTGTACATTCAGCCCACTCATAGATGGTTAAAATGCTGAACCGGCCAAGATTTGAACCATCTATGATCTACTTAGGACTCAGTCTAAATAATTTTTTAATTAAGTAAGCACTTAGATAGGGAAAACAGACTACTGTTTGAAGGGGGTTTTCAAGTTCTCACAATAAAGGCTATCCTGCCAGTAGAGCATCTCATCTCGTCTTTCAGGTTAGTAACCACTAACACCATTGATCTTATAAACTGTGTATAAGTGCGGTATTCTTCCCTTTGTAAGAGGCATTTTCCCTTTCGACTCCCAAGGTAACCAGGCATTCAGGGGGGTCCTTCTCCCACTGACCACCAATGTAAGGGGGCACCTGTCCCACAGACCAAAAATGTAAGGGGCTCCTTCTCTCACTGACCACCAATGTAAGGGGGGCACCTGTCCCACTGACCACCAATGATAGGGCATACTACACTAACCACCAATATTAGGGGATACTTCAGCAACAACCATCAAATTAAACAAAAAAAACACTACACTGTCCAATTTAGAATTTTTGTATTAAATATTATGTCTACAACAAACTGGTCACGCTACTGTATATTGAGCTATATACAGTATGTATATAATAACTTTTAGCAGGACTTCTTTGAGATCCGAACATTATTTCAAGGGTTCCTCCAATTCAAAAAGTTTGTGAAAGGCTTTTTTACACATTAGACAATCTTCCATTTCTCAAGTGACAAATCCCATTCATCAATGATCACTTTGATGAAACACCTTCAACAAAATATTGACATTTATTACAAATGATGATTGATATGCTGACAGCCAGACAGAACATTACCAAGCATGAAGATGACTAATAACTCTGCCATAATTAAAACATGGGAAACACCATTTTAAAACAATATGTTGCATGTCCTGTTTTTGTATTGTATTTTGACTCATGGATGCTGGAATCTGTGCACTTGTATTCAATTCCATTTGGAATATTATAACGCCCTTGAAAACATATTTTAGATTTGCGTAAAAAGATCTTGTTTTCTGAAAAGTATGCTCAGAGTGAACCATCCTGACCTAGCATGATTTCAGATTTGTGTGAACGGGTTCACTAACCTCTCTCCACGATTTGAGTTCTGCAAGATAAGAGCGCAACCCTTCCCAGCCACCATTTATCAAATAATTGCCAACAGTACAAAATTGTTATGGAGAAAAAGAGAAGTATGAAATAAGATACAGACATGTACTTTGTAAAAAAGATTTTCACCCCGAATTCATTTTGTTTTTGGAAGGGATGTGCATGTCTTTAATTTTTGTTGGACAATCTCTTATCCTTGCTATAGATGATCTTGTTGATTCTAGTGTTGGGAAATTTGTCATTAAAGTTAAAATACATTTTGAATAATTTTGGTCTATATTACTTCTTAGTAGCTAAGAAAAGGCCCAGAAGCATTGTTTGATTTTTACCATTAATGTGTATATAAATCAAAGTTTATAAACTTTTTCTTTATGTAGAGATAGCGTTTTGCTGCCTGTGTCCCATGGGGTGGGGTTTCCTTCACATCCTGGCCCATAGGCACCAAAGAATGTCAGAGAAAATCTTTCTAAAATTAGGGAAACTTTTAGATGTTATCACAACAAGTGAAAACTACTCTCTCTTCTTTTTCTGATGACATCTCAAAATTTGGCATTTTTCCTCCTTTTTAAGCCATGTTTCTAATGGTTGCTAAAACAAATAGAAAGTGTGAAGAGAGTTTCTAACCCTTCCCTACTTTATCCAAAACTAAAGCTGGCCATACACTGATCAAAATTTGGCCAGTTTACCATGGACTGGCCGAATTTCTATCAGTATATGACTATCCCTGCTCGTCAGAAGTCACTCATTTGATCAACTTTCTTCAAAAGGGACATGATCAGTGTATTCCGGAAGCAGTAGGTGCCGTTGTTAGAATACAATGTCCTGACCAGGGGATCCCATCATCAACTTTGTTTGTGTAGATGGAGGAATCTGCTGGTTTCCACTAACAGTTTGGGGCCAGCTTTAAAAAAAAAAAAAAATGCGGTAGATTGACTCCTGTACAACCAGCCTGCCCATACATGGATCACAATTTGGCCAGTCCCTGCTGAACCAGCCAAATTTCGATCCATGTGGATTCGTATTAGGGACAAATCGGTCCTCTTCCCGCTCCACTCCTCGACCCCTCAAGTCCCACATCCGCAGTTTAAGTGGGTGGAATGTTTCACATACCTGGGGATTAGAATTAGTAATAAAGCACAGAACTATATGGACGACAATCTACGGCCACTCATGACACAACTAGTGGCCAGATGTGCGGCATGGCTCCCTTGACCCCTTGACCCCAGTGGGCAGAGTCAATCTGCTAAAAATGAGGCCCCCCAGGGTGGCCAAGAAGATATTATACCTCCCATTATCGGGGGGGGGGGGGTCTGGCTCCCAAACTTTCAGCTTTACAAATGGGCCGCCGTCCTGGTCACGGTCCGATGGTGGTTTTGCCAGCCCAGACAAAACCCGGCGGTCACCCTGGAGGCGGCCATACTAGGCTTATTTGCAACTCTGAGTAACCTCCCGTTTCGGGGACTCAGGGCTAGTTCATCTATGACAACCCTGATGCGAACCACAGTGAGGGTCTGGCTAGAGGCATTGAAGAATTATGGGAAGCCCAACCACATCTCCCCACATATGCCCCTATCGGGTAATCCTATGCTCTCCCACCTATACAGCATCCCAGACCCTTCTCTGTGGGCGAAAAAGGGAATCATTACCTTAAAACACATAGTTCATGAGGGTAGGCTTATGACTTTCCAGGAACTGAGACGAACATATGCACTTCCGATCTCTTTTCAGTTCAGATACTGGCAGCTAAAGCACGCCTTTGAGGCCCAATTCCTTGCCCCCCTGACTTTGGAATTGGACTCCATTGAGCGTTTGACCTCCAGTGTAATAGGGAGACCTGTCTCAACCTTATACCTCTATCTCACAGTAGAATATGACACCAAACTAACTAAATCCTGGGAAAAATGGAGGGCGGATATCCCATCCCTTGACGAGGAGTAGTGGGAGGAATGTCTAACCTCATACATTCCCTCTATGATTGCTGCAAAAGACAGGTTTATACAATTTAAGTTCCTGCACAGGGCTTACTTCACCCCACAGAGGTTGGCACGCATTTACCCTCAAAGAGACCCTAACTGTCAAAGATGCAAACAAGAGGTGGGTACCTTCTGGCACATGTCTGATCCTGTCCCAAACTCCAGCCCTACTGGACGGCAGTGGCCTCTACGCTGAATATTGTGACCGTATCGAATCTACAGGTTGACCCTCAAACTCTATTACTAAGCCATTTGGAAGACATAGAGGGGGACAGATTGTAAATTGTGTCTTACCTCCTCACTATATAATGCCAGACGTGAGATTATGTTGAGATGGAAACTAGAAGACTTCCCTACTCTTGCCTCGTGGAGGTGATCGGTAACCTTGGTACTCCCCCTGTATAAGCTGACCTATGAAGGTAGACAATGCCTAGGGAAGTTCGATGAAATCTGGTCCTCCTGGATAGACGCCTCTGATGACCTTGACCCCCCCCCACTAATTATGACTTGGATCACACCAGTTGAAATCGCCCCCCTCCTATCTACCCACCATACCTCCATACCTCCCCTCCCTTCCCACACCCTCCCATCCGTTACCCACCCTGACCTCTCCCCTCTTTGCTGCACCTCTCCCTCCTCCCCGGCCCACATGAATATTGAATATCGGATATCTACATAATGTACGTGAGGTTTCACTAATGCTGACATGCACTAATGATTGTATGTAACTGGTACTTATGTCACCTGCACTGCTGGAACATTAACTAAAGGATGACTGCCGGATGACAGTGGTTTCTCCTGTCTACACCTGTATACCACTGAATGTAATGTATCGCTTTGTACTGTAATGCTGATTTGTCTAATAAACTTTTCTGTAAAAAATATTTTCGATCAATGTATGGCCAGCTTCATGGGAAGCACAAATATTGAGAGGCCTTACAGGGCAACTCCACTTTCGTAGATGAAAAAAATAGCAAACATCATATAGCGTATACAATTGGAACACAAGTCATATTGCAATTGAATGTTATTAAAAATGACCTTTCCTTTTCAATCTTCAGCACTGTAATTTTCTGTAAAATGCAATACCATATGGCAGTGATCGCCAAACTGTGGCCCGGGGCCAGATGTGGCCCTTTGCTTGCCTCTATCTTGGGGCACCATTTCACCAATGGACACCAATAATTTGTCACCATTCCCCCTGCCGACACCATCAATGGGGCAATATTCTTCCAACTGATGCCAACAATGGGGCACTATTCTTCCAACTGATACCAACAATGGGGCACTATTCTTCCAACTGATACCAACAATGGGGCACTATTCTTCCAACTGATACCAACAATGGGGCACTATTCTTCCAATTGATACCAACAATGGGGCACTATACCGGCCCCCTAAAGCCTGAGGGAGGGCAAACTGGCCCTTTGCGTAGAAAGTTTGGAGACCTCTGCAATATGGCAACCTGGAGGCATGCTTTACACAGGTGATGAACAGAACGCCCCCCAGAAATATATTTTCCTGCTTTGATTGGCTCATTGATTTTCCCAGAAGTCTGCACTAAGAAACAAACACATTTTTTGGTGAGATACTCCCATAGGGAAATTACGTCTAAAGGGATGCAGACCCTGCAACTTTTTTTCATTAGAGCCCTGCAGGTGCAGAAGCTGATTGATTATTAAGAAATCACTCTCATACAGCTTCAATCTCCACATACAAAAACAAACATCTGTATCTTCCAAATAGAAAAAGGTAGAAATCTGAAACAAAATGCTAAAATCCCTGCAATGTACATAAATCACCCAGGAGGGGAATATTTTTTTTTCTCAGAAAAAGGACTTACTTTATACAAGAAATCTTTAACAGTTATTTTATTATAACTTTTGTGAAAGTGACAATCCCTACTGGCAGCGTTTTTTACCTCCTACACCAATGTAATGAGGGGCAGAGGAATTTTTTTTAATGGTTAACTAGCAGATTGATTGTACTTCATGATAATTTGTCTCAGAGACATGCCAAATAACAGCATGGAGCTGCATTGTTCAGTGAAGCGAGGAATAAAGTAGGTGTAGACACATTCCCAAGATACATTTTCATTAGCGTATTCTGTGGGTTTATAATTCTGCTGTCAGAAGCAGATCTAAATAGCCAGATGAGTCATTTCAGATGAAAATTTAAATGATGTGAAACTGCATGATTCCTTATAATTATGGCTGGAGCCATTTCATAACACCACTCATCAGCAGACTGCTGCAGCAATAAACAACTAAACAGTGGGAGCGGTGCTTTAGACTTAAAGGGGATTAGTGGTTAGCAATTCGGCCTTGCAGCACTGGGGTCCTTTGTTTGAAGCACACTATCTGCATGGAGTTTGCATGTTCTCCCTGTGCTTGTCTGGGTTTCCTCCCACGCTCCAAAGACATGCTGGTAGCATACTTGGCTCCTGTCTAAATCGGACCTAGCATGTTTTTGCATGTATGTGAGCTAGGGACATTAGATTGTAAGCTCTTTGAGGACAAGACTGATGTGAATGTACAGTATGTAAAGCACTGTGTAAATTGTCAAGGCTTTATACAGTGCCTTGAAAAAGTATTCGTACCCCTTGAAATTGTTACAACCAAAAACGTAAATGTATTTTAGTGGCACATAATTGTGAAGTGGAAGGAAAACGATAAATGGCTTTCAAAATGTTTTACAAATAAATATCTGAAAAGTGTGGTGTGCATTTGTATTCAGCCCCCTTTACTCTGATACCCCTAACTAAAATCTAGTGGAACCAATTGCCTTAATCACCTAATTAGTAAATAGAGTCCACCTGTGTGTAATTTAATCTCAGTATAAATACAGCTGTTCTGTGAAGCCCTCAGAGGTTTGTTGGAGAACCTTAGTGAACAAACAGCATCATGAAGGCCAAGGAACACACCAGACAGGTCAGGGATAAAGTTGTGGAGAAGTTTAAAGCAGTGTTAGATTATAAAAAAATATCCCAAGCTTTGAACATCTCAGGGAGCACTGTTCAATCCATCATCTGAAAAATGGAAGGAGTATGGCACAACTGCAAACCTACCAAGACATGGCCGTCCACCTAAACTGACAGGCCGGGCAAGGAGAGCATTAATCAGAGAAGCATCTAAGAGGCCCATGGTAACTCTGGAGGAGCTGCAGAGATCCACAGCTCAGATGGGAGAATCTGTTCACAGGACAACTATTATGCCGCAGACACACGAGCGGACTTCTCGTCGGACTCAACTCTGAAGGACTTTGACGGAGTTCCCGACGAAACGGACTTGCCTACACACGATCCCATCAAAGTCCGATTGTTTTGAACGTTATGACATACGACCGGACTAGAAAAGGAAGTTCAATAGCCAGTAGCCAATAGCTGCCCTTGTGTCGTTTTCGGTCGGTCGGACTAGCATACAGACTAATGTTTTTTCAATAGGAATCAAGTTCGTTGGAAAGATTTGAAACATGTTCTATTTCTAAGGTCCCTCAGAATTTGACAGAAAAGGTCAGATGAAGCCCACACACGATCGGAATGTCCGACGGATTCATTCCGTCGGACCTTTTCTGCCTGAAAGTCCGGTCGTTTGCACGCGGCATTGGTCGTGCACTCCACAAATCTGGACATTATGGAAGAGTGGCAAGAAGAAAGTCATAGTTGAAATAAAGCCATAACAAGTCCTGTTTGCAGTTTGCCATGTGGGGGACACAGCAAACATGTGGCAGAAGATGCTCTGGTCAGATATGACCAAAATTTAACTTTTTGGCCTAAAAGCAAAACGCTATGTGTGATGAAAAACTAACACTGCACATCACCTTGAACACACGATCTCCACTATGAGACATGGTGGTGGCAGCATCATGTTGTGGGGATGCTTTTCTTCAGCAGAGACAGGGAAGCTGGTCAGAGTTGATGGGAAGATGGATGGAGCCAAATACAGGGCAATCTTAGAAGAAGATCTAAATCCAATTGAGAATCTGTGGCAAGACTTTAAAATTGCTGTTCACAGACGCTCTCCGTCCAATTTAACAGAGCTTGAGCTATTTTGCAAAGAAGAATGGGAAAAAAATGTCCCTCTCTAGATGTACAAAGCTGGTAGAGACATCCCCAAAAAGACTTACAGCTGTGAATGCAGTGAAAGGCGGTTCTACAAAGTATTGACTCAGGGGGGCTGAATACAAATGTACACCACACTTTTCACATATTTATTTGTAAAAATTTGAAACCCATTTATCGTTTCCTTTCCTATTCAAAATTATGTTGGTCTATCACATAAAATCCCAATAAAATATATTTAAGTTTTTGTTGTAACATGAAAAATGTGGAAAATTTCAAGGGGTATGAATACTTTTTCAAGGCACTGTAAATGCCTGTAATAAATCATTACAAAAAAATGTAAATGCCTCCAAAGATTGCAAACGTAATGAATTTACAGGCACCAAATCAGATTACACCACAGTAACATGTGGTTTGGTGCAGTGTGGCTTTGAAAGTAGTGCAAGCCTTACTTTTTGGGCCGTTCAGTGCATTTTGGAGCCTATTCAAATGAATGGACTGTCAAAACACACAGCATGGGAACGTGTGTGAACCAGCACTCAATCAATTTAATCAATATTACATGCTACACTCCATTTTTTTGAATGTCTAGCGACCGTTCTCTAATCAGTATTGATTAGTTATGAGGCAATTATGGTCAATAATCACCCATGTGTGTGACCCTAAAGGAACCTTTTATTAAATGTATTTTTTTAGCAGCAGCGTTTAAAGGTAATGTATAGCCAAAACTTTTTTTTTAAATTTTGGATAGAGAAGGAAAGGATCAGAACCCCTGTAACTTTTTTATTCCTTTCACTTCCATCCAAACCTAATGTGCAGGTCACAGACATTGGCAGAATGGAAATGATGGGGTTAATGTGCAGATGTGCAAGATAAGGGAGGTAAAGGGTTAAAGTATAACTAAAGGATATTTTTTTTTGATAGAGTGGAGAGGGATTAAAATATCTGTCAAGCTTTTATTGATGTCTCTATCTCTCTATTTGTCCTGGTGACTATTATCACAGAGAGTAAAAGAAAATTCCAAAAGTTTGGATTGTCACCTGAACAGGAATAGGGCAGCAATCTTCCAACGGGGACACTAATTTTTTGGAGGGATTTCCTTTCACTTCCTGTTTTGGCTATGGGACAGGAAGTGGAGGGAAATCTCCCTAGTGGGACACAGCTAGTAAAAAATAAACTGACAGGGGTTATAACCCTCCCTTACTCTATCCAAAATTAAATAAAAAATGTTTGGCTTTAGTTCTACTTAAATATAGAGGTCACTAAAGTGAAAGGCAGGAGATCATATGTGTAGGACAGGACAGGGGCATGAAAGGGTTAAAAACAAGCCCAATGAATAGATCTGGAACACGCTGATCCAATTCTTTCCCTTCCATAAGTTACAATGATCTTTGTCCTTCATTTGTTGTAAGAGGAAGGGGAGAGATAAGCCACGTAAACAATAGCATGTGATCATTGTGATGACCAATCACAGCGATCACATGGTACCCAGCCCCTCAGATCGGCTCAGGACTGTGTCTCTGTTTGATTAGATAGCTCAGTACTCAGCGACTGGCAGGCTGAACGGCTACCAAATGCCGCGTACACACGATCGGACATTCCGACAACAAAATCCTGGATTTATTTCCGACGGATGTTGGCTCAAACTTGTCTGGCATACACACGGTCGCACAAATATTGTTGGAAATTCCAAACGTCAAGAACGCGGTGACGTACAACACGTACGACGAGCCGAGAAAAAAGTTCAATAGCCAGTGAGGCTCTTCTGCTTGATTCCGAGCATGCGTGGAATTTTGTGCATTGGAATTGTGTACACACGATCGGAATTTCCGACAACGGATTTTGTTGTTGGAAAATTTGAGAACCAGCTCTCAAATTTTTGTTGTCAGAAATTCTGACAACAAATGCCCGATGGAGCCTACACACGGTCGGAATTTCTGACAACAAGCTCACATCGAACATTTGTTGTCGGAAATTCCGACCGTGTGTACACGGCATATGAGTTTTTTTATCCAGTTTATAAATGGCACTGGGTAAATATAAAGCTGTCAATTTGCTTCTTTTTTAGATTTCCCTCGTAGAAGAGGGGTTATAGTAATTTATTACACATTCACAATTTACATTATCTCACAAAAGTGAGTACACCCTTTGCATTTTTGTAACTATTTTATTATATCTTTTCATGTGACAACACTGAAGAAATGACTCTTTGCTACAATGTAAAGTAGTGAGTGTACAGCTTGTATAACAATGTAAATTTGCTGTCCCCTCAAAATAACTCAACACACAGCCATTAATGTATAAACCATTGGCAGCAAAAGTGAGTACACCCCTAATTGAAAATGTCCAAATTGGGCCCAAAGTGTCAATATTTTGTGTGGCCACCATTGTTAGAGACCTTGCACTCCTCCACCTCTGCAGCAATGCTGGCAGTACTCATATGTCTATTTCCCAAAGACAACCTCTGGATATGACACTGAGCACGTGCACTCAACTTCTTTGGTCGACCATGGCGAGGCCTGTTCTGAGTGGAACCTGTTCTGCTAAACCGCTGTATGGTCTTGGCCACCGTGCTGCAGCTCAGTTTCAGGGTCTTGGCAATCTTCTTATAGCCTAGGCCATGTTTATGTAGATCAACAATTCTTTTTTTTCAGATCCTCAGAGAGTTCGTTGCCATGAGGTGCCATGTTGAACTTCCAGTGACCAGTATGAGAGAGTGAGAGCGATAACACCAAATTTAGCACACCTGCTCCCCATTTACACCCAAGAGCTTGTAACACTAATGAGTCACATGACACCAGGGAGGAAAATGACTAATTGGGCCCAATTTGGACATCTTCACTTAGGGGTGTACTCACTTTTGTTGCCAATGGTTTAGACATTAATGGTTGTGTGTTGAGTTATTTTGAGGGGACAGCAAATTTACACTGTTATACAAGCTGTACACTCACTACTAAACATTGTAGCAAAGTGTCATTTCTTCAGTGTTGTCACAAAAAAAGATATAATAAAATATTTTTAAAAATGTGAGGGGTGTACTCACTTTTGTGAGATACTGTAACTAGTTTACCCGTCTATATTTTATTAATACATTAAATATAGATATTTAAGCATTAGCCATTAGAAGGAGCTCTCGGTACAATTACAATGCATTTTCTCTCTTAAAGGCTGTTGGGATAAGATATCTGTCGCATATGGAGTGCATTGTTTTCATTGAGTCAGCCAATTCACAGACTTGCATTGTGAGAAAAAGTAGTAAAACATAACCATTTCGTACACTGTAATGCACAAAGCAGATCCTGCAAATAGGAAAATATAGATGCCTTCATCAACATACATACCCACAAATTATACAGTCATGGCCAAAAAATATTGGCACCACTGCATTTCTGTCAGATAATGCACCACTTCGCCCAGAAAATCGTTGCGATTACAAATGTTTAGGTATTCTCTTGTTTATTTCTTCTGTTTGTATTGGTATGACACAAAAAAGTGCAGAAACAAAGCTAAAGCTGACACTTTTCATGAAAAACTCCAAAAATGGACTGGACAAAATTGACACCCTCAATGTAATGATTGGCAGCACACCCCTTGGAAAAAATAACTGAAATCAATCGCTTCCTGTAGCCATCAATGAGTTTCTTACACATCTCTAATGGAATTTTGGACCACTCTTCTTTTGCCTATTGCTCCAGGTCTGTCAGACCAGAAGGGTTCTTTTTCCCAACTGTTGTTTTAAGATCTCTCCACAGGAACTCTATTGTCTCATACACACGATCGGATTGTTGGCCAACAAAACCGTGGAAATTTGTCCAAAGGTTGTTGGCTCAAACTTGTCTTGCATACACAAGGTCACACAAATGTTGGCCAACAATTACGAACGTAGTGACGTACAAGATGTACGATGTGTTTTTTCAGCTCTTTAGTGCCACCCTTTGGGCTCCTTCTGCTAATTTCGTCTTAGTAGAAGTTTGGTGAGTATTGATTCGCGCTTTTCTTTTCACGATTTTCATTTAGAGCTTTTAATTTTGCACTTTTCAGTTCGTTTCTGAATGGCTGTTCGTCAACCAGCCATGTTGCAGAATCAGAAGCGATAACATGTTATTTATTATTGGCCTTGGAGTTGTTGCTTTGACATTATTTTTTGGTTGAATAATAATGATTTGATTTGGTATATTTTCTATATTTTTGGATGCATAGAATGCACTTTTTGGTTAAGTTCTATTGGCAGATATCATGTCTAATTTTATTTGTTTCTTTTAATGCACAATAAAAAAAATGTGAAGAATAATACCTGAATATGTGTTTTACTTCAAATGACAGTTTAAGATCTTTGATCTTATAAACTACGGGATAATTGTGTTGTGGTAACTTGCACAAATAAAAAAAAAACATAATATTATTCTTAATATTACAAGAAAAAAAAAAGCCTTTGAAAATTTGTTTGCAATAACTGCATCAGTATCACCAGCAAAGCAGCTTCATTATTATCCCATTAAAGAAGAAGAGAATTGTGCGCTGCATTTCAAGATTTCATAATTTGCCACGTCACGAATGTTAATTCTCCATTACGAACGCTAGTTTACAAGACCGACCGCTTCTGGTTCGTCCTTGCTTCCGAGCATGTGTGTTTGTACTTTGGACTTTTGTCCGACGGACTTGTGTACACACGCTCGGAAAATCCGACAACACACGATTGTTCGCAGAAAATGTGAAAACCTGCCATCCAACATTTGTCCGCAGAAAATCCGACAACAATTGTCCGATGGAGCAGACACACGGTCTGTCATTGAACATTTCCCGTCGGAAAGTCTGATCGTGTGTACAGGGCTTAAGACATTTAGATCTGGACTTGTTGCTGGCCAGTTCAGTACTCTCCAGCGTTTTGTCTTAAACCATTTCTGGGTACTTTTTGACTTGTGCTTTGAGTCATTTTCCTGCTGTAAGACCCATAAACTCTGATGGAGACCCAACTTTCTGATACTGGGCCCTACATTGCACCCTGGAATTCTTTGGTAGTCTTCAGATTTCATAATGCCATGCACACTGTCAAGACATCCAGTGCCTTTTTTTTCTTTTTTTGGGGGGGGAGGGTTAAGGTTTAAGTCTATGGATTGTACTTTTGTGTAAGTTTGACAATGTTTATATGGAGATCCTTTGAAAATTAATAAAACTATTTTACCCCCTTAATGACCAGGCCATTTTTTTGTGATACGGCACTGCGCCACTTTAACTGACAATTGTGCTGTCGTGGACACTGTACCCAAACAAAATTGATGTCCTTTTTTTCCCCACAAATAGAGCTTTCGTTTGGTGGTATTTGATCACCTCTGCTGTTCTTATTTTTTGGGCTACAAACAAAAAAAGAACAATTTTGAAAAAAAAAAAAAACAGTATTTTTTACTTTCTGCTAGAATACATATCCCCCCCCCCCCCCAAAAAAAAATGTATTCATCAGTTTAGGCCAATATGTATTCTTCTACATATCGCAATAAGAGTATATTGGTTGAGTTGCGCAAAAGTTATAGCGTCTACAAACTATGGGATAAATTTATGGACTTTTATTTATCTTTTATTGTTTTTACTTGTAATGGTAGCGATCTGCGATTTTTAGCAGGACTGCGACAGATCTGACCCCAAGTGACACTTTTTGGGGACCAGTGACATTATTAGTGATCAGTGCTAAAAAAAAATACACCGATCAATGTATAAATGACACTGACAGGAAAGGGGTTAACACTAGGGGCGATCAAGGGGTTAACTGTGCTCCCTGGGTGTATTCTAATTGTGTGGTGGATGGGCTTACTGGGACAACACAGAGATTGCTGTTCTTGATCACTAGGAACAGCAGATCTCCATGTTCTTCCCTGTCAGAACAGGGATCCGCCTTGTTTACATAGGCAGATCCCTGTTCTGCCTCTCGGTACCGCGATCGCGGGTGGCCGGCGGACATCGAGTCCCCGTGGGCGCACTCCCGCTGCGCTCAGCTGGTGCACGCCCACTATATCTCATGCACAGACCAACGTACAGGTATGTTGGTTTGCACAGCCGAGCCGCCTTGCCGCAGTATATATGCAGAAGGTGGTCGGCAAGTGTTTAAAGGCCTTATTTCTTTTTCTGAAAACAGTAGAATTTTGGGCTGTAATTTTGTTTCATCTGTCCACAGCACAGTCTCTCAAAATAATTTTGGCTTCCTCGGGTAAGTTTTGGCAAACTCCAATCTAGATTTTTTATGTTTCTGTGTCAGCAGTGGGGTCCTCCTGGGTCTCCTACCATAGCGTCCCTTTTCATTCAGATGGGGACGTATAGTGCGAACTTACACACTTGTACCCTGTGCCTGAAGGTCAGCTTGAATTTGTCTGGAAGCTGATCTAGACAACTTTTTCCACCATTCGAACAATCGTTTGTTGCAATCTTTGATCAATTTTTCTCCTTCGTCAAAGTCCAGGGAGATTAGCTACAGTCCCGTGGCCTGTGAACTTCTTGGCAATGTTGTGCACAGTGTGGACACAGGAACATTGGGATCTCTGGAGATGGACTTGTAACCCTGAGGTTCTCCATGCTTTTCACCAAATTTTGTTCTCAAATCCTCAGACAATTCTTTGCTGCTCTTTCTCTTCTCCAGGCTCCGTGTGGCACACAGAGACACACAACAGAAAGGTTGAGTCCATTTTTCAAAATTTTAACTGGTTGCTGGTGTGATTTCTATATTGTCAGCACCTGTTAATTGATGCAGGTGAGTTTAATTACAAATAACAGGAGCATCACAAACATGGAATGCAATTATTTCTTACAATTTTGAATTGTAATAATACAATAATTTTGTCCAGTACATTTTTGGATTTTTGCGTGGAATGTGTCAGATTTGGCTTTTGGTTTCTCCACTTTTTTGTGTCATACCAATACAAACAAAAGAGAATGCCTAGACATTTGTAATTGCAACAATTTTCTAGGCAAAGTGGTGCATTATCTGACAGAAATGCAGGGGCCCAATATTTATGGCCATGACTGTACATAGAAAAACGTTTTTAAAATCTTGTATTTTGATAACATAATTTACATCACATTACAGCTTAGGCCAATGTAACCCTGTACAGTATATATTATACCTAGCTAATATTGCTGGAGGTTGGAAAACCCTGTAGTAGGCACCACTACTCGAGTGGTGTTCAAGTGGTGGTTCCGAGCTGAGCAGCTGCCCTGCTGCATTCTGAACACAGGAGGTTGGCCACTGGGCATGGGTGCCATTCAGAGAATGCTTTGCATTTTCTCAATGAGTGCAAAGCATTCTCTGATTCGAAAAGGTGAAGAGCGTGATGTAGCCAGGGGCGGATTGGGGGGGGGGCAACGTGGGCAATTGCCCCCTCCGAGAATGTGGGGGAGTGAGTGGGCGGGCAGGCGTTGCTGCGGGTGAGAGAGCCGGCGGGCGGCTCCGCGGCTGAGAGCACAGGCGGCTCCGGTGGGGAGAGACAGCGGGCGGCTCCGGTGGGGAGAGACAGCGGGCGGCTCTGGTGGGGAGAGACAGCGCGCGGCACTGTTGGTAAGCAGCTGTGCGGCTCGGTGACAGTGTGAGAGCGGCTGCTGGCCAATCAGGGATCCGGCTGGAGGAGGAGCAGAGAGATAACATCATCTCTCACCGCCCAGCGCCCGCCCTGCAGTTCTGCCCTCACTGTGCAGTGTGCAGGCAGCCGCGGCAGCAGAGAGATTACATCATCTCTCTGCTGCTTGACTGGTAATGTGCTGCCTGACTCTGGGACACAGAAAAGACAAAGCAGGCAAGTAACAATGTGCAACAATTAGCATGGGACGTGGCAAGTGACAATCTGCAACGTGTGGCATGGGAGGTGGCAAGTGACAATCTGCAACATGTGGCATGGGAGGTGGTAAGTGACAATCTGCAACGTGTGGCATGGGAGGTGGCAAGAGACAATCTGCAACGTGTGGCATGGGAGGTGGCAAGTAACAATCCGCAACGTGTGGCATGGGACGTGGCAAGTGACAATCTGCAACGTGTGGCATGGGAGGTGGCAAGTGACAATCTGCAACGTGTGGCATGGGACGTGGCAAGTGACAATCTGCAACATGTGGCATGGGAGGTGGCAAGTGACAATCTACAACGTGTGGCATGGGAGGTGGCAAGTGACAATCTACAACGTGTGGCATGGGAGGTAGCAAGTGACAATCTACAACGTGTGGCATGGGAGGTGGAAAGTGACAATCTACAACATGTGGCATGGGACGTGGCAAGTGATAATCTGCAACGTGTGGCATGGGAGGTGGCAAGTGGCAATCTACAATGTGTGGCATGGGACGTGGCAAGTGACAATCTGCAACGTGTGGCATGGGACGTGCAAGTGACAATCTGCAACGCGTGGCATGGGAGGTGGCAAGTGACAATCTACAACGTGTGGCATGGGAGGTGGCAAGTGACAATCTACAACGTGTGGCATGGGACGTGGCAAATGACAATCTGCAACGTGTGGCATGGGAGGTGGCAAGTGGCAATCTACAATGTGTGGCATGAGAGGTGGCAAGTGACAATCTGCAACGTGTGGCATGGGACGTGGCAAGTTACAATCTGCATCTGGTGACAGGCGACGTGGCAAGTGACAATCCGCAACGTGTG
This sequence comes from Aquarana catesbeiana, assembly GCF_042186555.1. NCBI lineage: Eukaryota > Metazoa > Chordata > Amphibia > Anura > Ranidae > Aquarana > Aquarana catesbeiana. The sequence continues at coordinate 59,664,452 of NC_133328.1, read as the reverse complement.
GCAGGTGACAGTGGCAAGTGACACGCTCAGGGCTCCCACTGATTCTGCATTATGGTGAGTTGAACTATTTCATTTTTTATAACAATGTAATAATAGTTATAATGCGCTTCAATCATCCTGACACCATAACAACCATGGTGCCGTGATGATTGAAGCGCTAACACCAGCCATTTCCCTGTTAAATTTACCCCCCCCCCAAAAACGTATTTTCTGGCAGTGCCATTCCCGAGACTAGGCTCTGGATCCGCCCCTGGATGTAGCTGCCCCACCTCTCCACCTCGTCCAATCACGGAATGCTTTGCAGTCATTGAGAAAATGCAAAGAGATCTCTGAATGGTGCCCATGCCAAGGGTTGACTTCCTGTGTGAGGAATACAGCAGGGCAGCTACTTGGCGCGAGACCCGGAATTAAATGGAAATCCTGGGAGTAGCGGTGTCTACTACAGTCATTTCCAGCTTCTAGAGCAGTATTTCTCAACCTTTTTTCAGTCCCGCCATCCTTTTTAAAGTATGCAAAATCTTGAGGTACCCTAGTCCAAAATGTAAATTTTTATTTAATTTGTTACTTATCATTGGGGAACCTGAGCCTGGGATGATGCATCAAAAGCACCCCGGCACACTAGAAGTCCTCTCATCACATTAGACTCTCCCCATCACATCAGAGCCCCCCTGTACATGAAAACTCCCCATTATATTAGAGTCCTCCCATCACATCAGAGTGCCTTCATCATACCAGAGTCTCCCCATTTTCACAGAGTCCCCCATCACAGAATTCTCTCATCACATCAGAGTCCCCCAAACACACAGTCCCCTAATCACAAAGACCCCCCCAACCATACAGTCCCCTCTTCACATTAGAGCCCCCCCACTTTGTGGCTGCAGCATCAAGGCAGAGGGTGGGAGGTAAAGCAGCTTCTAGTTTTTTTTTTTTGTCAAAGCTTAATTCGAACAAGCTGAAGATTGAAGCCGACTGGCTACCATGCACAGCTGCACCAAATTTTGCACTCTCCAGTTTTAGTCCCTGTTCACTCTGCTGCGATTTGTAATGCGATTTGACAGTTCTAAATCGCATGACAAGCCGCACCCCATTGTCGGCAATGGAACTATCCAAATTTCTAAAAAGGTTCCTGCACTACTTTTTTGCCAATTTCATTGCGACATGCATAGACATCTGTTGTATGAAGTCACAAGCCACAATGAAATTGGCAGTGCAAACTGCACTGATGTGCGGCTTTTAAATCACGCTGAAGTAGCTATTGTAAAGGATTTTGCCATCTACGTCTCAGCAGATATAAAAAAAAAAAATGCTCAGTGTCACCTTTCACTGCTCAGGAAGCAATTATACAATAATTTAGCATCATTAGAAAGCCATCTATCTATAACCTAGTCAATGGCTGGAATGAGTTATTGAATTTTATGTCCTGTTTTTCACTTTTACACACATTGAAATGAGCGGAATTCAGATTGCAGATTGGATGACAGAAAAGGGCAACCGCTGTTATATCTGTGGGAACCTTGTCACACCTCTAAGTAGCTGAAGTTAAAGTAGAATTGGTGAGCCAGGTTGGGTTTTTTTTCCAAACAGATCCAGGTGCATATGCAAGTTGCATGTATAGCAAGGTCCAGGGCCTCCTTTAGTCTAATGAGAACCTCCAGAGCCAAGAGCTGCTGACATCCTTCTGTATATAGTGGGTTGTAAGGCATAGTGGGTGTAATGCAAATTAGATTCATGGGCGACAGACACTTCTTGAATGCAAAGAGATTTTATTTCTCTTGAACAGAACTTTGGGGGAGAGAGTTAGGGCCAGGACACCCTTAGGTAGTTGCAATGTTAATTAGCAGACTCCGAGACTTCTACAGGTAGACAGCCATGGAGGGAAAAGCCATGGAGGCATCCAGCAAGACACCACATCTGCATGTGTAGGAATGCTGTCTCCTACAGCAACAGTCTTAGAACAGTTCCTAACACAAGTTGTAAAAAACTCCTTTGCTTTCTCTACAGTCACTTCTTGTAGGTTCTCAACCCACTGAGCTCCCAGTCTCTCTCACTAGACTTGCTGATTCACTTCCACCGAATCCCGTGAGGTCTCCCAATTCTCACTTACATGTCACCCCGCTTCTTTGCTGGGTCACTAGCTTGGCACTCCAGATACTTCTCAATCTTCACCCCGCTGGCCTGCTCGGTCCCTGGCTTGACACACAGGGCTGCTCTGCAAGCGTCACCTCCGCTGGCTGGGTCCCTGGCTTGACACATGCTGAAGTTTCCCAATTCTTCACCGTCCCCGGTTGGTGAGAATGCTGCTCTGGTACTTGCTTCAGCTACTCACTGTGGTCCCTGGTAATAAGGCAGTTGGACCCTTAGTGGCAACAGCTTCCCCTCTACCTCCGACCACGACAGGTCCTCTGGCCAGCAGAACCGTCACTTCTGGTTGGACTGCAAGCCGCAATCCCAACCCTGCGCTGCTCTCTTGCTTCTGGATAGGCCCTCAGACAGACTAGCAGCCAGATGTTCCCAGGATAGGCCCAATCTCTGGCCTAGCAGCCCGGGCAATACAACAATCGTCCACCCAGACAGCCGTCCAGGTGGCACAGAACACTGATCACCTGACTCCACCCAAATATATTGGTTCTCCCCTCAGGCCAAGGGATTTAAGAAAACCCCTGCCCATTGGCTGAGATACCCCATATACTCCTAATCTGTCCTTGCTTTGCCCTTGTCTTGTCTAATGTCACCAGGTACCCGGCCACCTAGGGGCAGAAGAGAGAAGTGTAGCAATTCTAGACTTAGGGTGGAATCAATTGATCCCTAACAATGAGCCAAGGTAACTACACCTGGCAGGTACATTTAGGAGCAACCCTGGCTAAACATCAGGGTGCTACATATGTAAAAGTAAAGTAGCTATATTTAAAGCTTTACAGAATCACCACCAATTGAGCACTTTGGTAATGCATGGTAAGATACGTGCGTCACCGCTTGTTATTGTAAAGCACAGATGTGAAGCCAGGCATAGGGTGGGTTCACATTTACTATATGTCTGTGTGATAACAGGCTAAAACCCACGTTTTACCAAAAATTACTATAACTTACATAACAGTGCAGTATATCTGTGTTGCAGTGCGTTGACATTTATACATAAAAACAAACACACTTGTGCCCCAGTACACTACAACCCATTGATGTGAATACTCCATGCTTTGTGGTGCACTGGGTTGCCCGAGGGCAGTGCAGGTGTGTTAATTTATGTGTTGATGGTCATTAGGGCCCGTTCAAAGTGAATAGGTTTCCTTAATGCAACGTGCGTCAAAACACAAAAATGTACAATGTTGTACAACATGTACAAAAATGTACAACAGTGCATAGGTGTGACTTGCCCCTGATTGGAGGCAAGTTTTAACGCTGATCTCCAGACAAAGATAAAAGACACAAAATAAAACAGCTTCATATTGCTTAAAGTCCAATCAAGGCCTATGTATTTATTACAATAAAATCCCATACACACGGGCAGGGGCGGACTGACAATTCGGGCACTCGGGCACTGCCCGAGGGCCCCATGTCACTAAGGGGCCCCATCAGGGTTGCCAGCCTCAATAAAACCAGGAACAGTATGTAAAAATCTGTGTTTTTTAAAAAAAACCCAAGATTATAGCTGCCCCGCCTCTCCAGTACCTTTTCAGTGTGTGTATGTGTATTCTGTGTGTGTATACTGTGTGTGTATATTGTGTGTCTGTGTGTGTATACTGTATGTGTGTGTGTATACTGTGTGGCCCCATAATCTATTTCCTGGGGGCCCCATAATCTCCTATTGCCTGGTGGCCCCATAATCTCCTATTGCCTGGGGGCCCCATAATCTCCTATTGCCCGGGGGCCCCATAATCTTCTCCTATTGCCCGGGGGCCCCATGAGTTGTCAGTCCGCCCCTGCATGGGCAGAATGTCAGGAGCATAGGCATGCGCACAAGGTGTGCTAGGTGTGCCTGGGCACACCCCTAATCACGCTGTGCGGTGCAGATTCCCCCTGTTTAAACCCTTGATATTTCACCAAAGCCCCCTAATGGGGCTCCTAAAAAAAATTGTAAAAAAAGTAAAATAAATAATAATAAAATTGTAAAAAAATAATAAAATATAAAATAATACAAATAAAAACTACTGACACTGTCCTACTGACACCAATCTCTGCTCTACTGACACCGTCCACTGCCCTACTGACACCGTCCGTATATATATACACACACATACAGTATGTTTTTGAGCTTTGAGGTGCACACCCTAATGAAATAGGCTGTGCACCATAGACGTGCGCACAGGGTGTGATGGATGTGCCTGGGCACACCCTAAACACCCAATGTGGCACAAACTCCCCATGCTGCCTGAACCCCTATGTCATTTATTGGCTCCTTCCTTTTGTGAATGAACACAGAGAGTGATCGGTACCAATCACTCAGTGTTTATACATAACTGAAGCATAGTAAATTATGTTATATACACACACACACACGGATCTGTGTTTGAGCTTTAGGGTGCACACGGGACACATAGAAAACAGTTGTGCCCAAGCAGTAATTAACGTTCTTTCAATGCGGAAAAAACATCAGTCACTGCATTCGTGTAAATAAGTCCCAAAATAATTCCCCTACACTGTGCTTCAACCATCAGCTCTCCTGCTTCTTGACTCTGATGACTAGAGCACTGTTTACAGTCCAACTCTTCTGCGTGCTGTTAGCACAGGATCTTTGAACCCATGCTGCAGTTCACATTTGGGGTTTTTAGATCTCAGGCAGAATCGCTGCGATTCTGCCTGCAATCTCAAGTCACACTGCAATTGCAAAATGCATGCTCGGGTGCCATTCATTTTCAATAGTACTAGTCTGGTTTTGCCTTGATTATTGTGTGGCAATCCGGGCAAACTGCAACATGCGAAGCTTGTCACCCAAAAGGGAGCAGGAGCTTCATGGAAAGTGGAAAGTCACTTTGCGGCTTTCCGCAATTACCGCGCAATTTAACGCTGCAAAACGTACAGGATTTTAGGTGCAATTGAACATGCATTTTGTGATTGCAGTACGATTTCAGATCGCAGGCAGAATTGCAGCGATTCTGCCCGAGATCCCAAAACATCAAATGTCAAAACATCAAATGACTAAAGTCTTAGTATCAAAAAAATAAATAATAAGGAAGAGCATATTTTTTGATGATATTACAACTTGACTGCATTACAGTAAAAAAAATACAGAGACTTCATCTGGGGTTTAATAATTCCAAAAAAGGGTGTGGCATGAAGATATGTTGCCAAGGAATATAATGATGGGGTATAATAGCAAAGTGAGCAGAGAGCTGACCCCATCAGTCTTTTGCTGCTCATTCACAGTCCAATCTGTAGGCTGTGGGGTGGAGAGAGAGCAGCAGAGCTATGTTTCTTAACTATGTTAGGCGACAATAGTCCTGTACTGAGCTGTAAAGCCACCAAGTATGCAGCCAATCAGCTCATGAGAAAGCAGGCACACTCTTTAGCCCCTTTCTGCCCACACATAGGATGATTCCCTAGACCTGCCAGGGTGCTATGGACAGGGGCTCCTCCCCAGGGTACCCACTGGAGCCTGCCAATACAAAAACACACCTTGGAAAATTCCTGCTCTGGCATAACCAGTACACTCCTAGTAATCTGTCCCATATATGCTTCAGGCCTTACAGCAATGGACCCCAATAATAACCTTTCCAAGCACCATCCAAGCCAGGTGGAGGAGCCCATAACTTTTAGGGAGGCTTTGCCAGTGTCTTCAGTCTTCAGCACTTCCTCCCTAAGGACAATCTCGATTAAGATAGCCTCATAGATTACATCTTTGCTGTGGCTTTGTCCTTCCAATTTCCATGAAGACCCCAGGTGGTCTCCTGACAGACGTTTTATAGCCGTACTCCTCAAGATGCTCCACACTGGCCTGGGAGAGGCTAGCACTCATTTATCATCTATGGTCACACCCCACCCATACTCTGGAGGCCTTTAGCAGCTATTTTGGATACTACACTGCCTAGTCACTGAAAGGGGTCCTTGATGTTACTCTAGCAGCCAACTGTGGTGACACCTTATGGCCAAACTGGAGAACCACACTGGACATGCTCATACCCTATACATTCCTGCATCATTCATCTGGCTGTGCTGCTCAGGGGCTGTGTAAATCTCAGGACTGGGTGGGTAGAAATACAAATCTATTGGCAGGCAAAACAGCTCCCTTATACTGTACATATTTCATCTGTGTATTTATCTGTTTGCCCAGTGTTCAGTATTAATATTTGTGTTTATATGAGCCCAAAGTCCCTTAAAGCGGAACTAAACTCACTTAATCAATATTAACTACTTTTAATCCTTATGCTGCTAGTATTTGTAAAGAGATAAGAACGTATATTATATTTACCTGGTTTAAACTTTTTAAACATTTTTTCAGTTGCTTTCTGGTTACTGGCCTAGGCTAAAACAATGTCATACATCCCAGGAATCTTCATGTATAGCTCCCAACTGTCCCTGATTTCGAGGAACTGTCTCTGATTTCGAGGGACTGTCCCTGATTCGGAACAAAGTCCCTCTGTCCCTCTTTCCTGCTCATTTGTCCCTCGTTTTGATCTGATCTATATAGTTGTACATAAAACGCACTACTTATCTATCAAAAAGTGTTTCCCAGCGCTAAACCCTTCATCCAATTTCTAAATTGCTGCATTTGCAAATTTCAAAAGCCAATATAAAGGAATAGTAGTGGTTAAAAAAAAGCACTTGTGGGTTTAACTAATCATTTTTTTTTTGTTTTTTGGATAATTCTCTTTTAAGGGGTGTGGCAGGGGGTCTGGCCTATGCCTACATACTTTTGCTAATAGGTGTCCCTCGTTCCCATCACAAAAAGTTAGGAGGTATGTTCATGGGGAATTTTTTCTTTCATCTGGAGGAGGGGCTTTTTCAGCTAAGCACACCCTCCTCTCTGAATTCCTGAGCTAAGGACAGAGGGACATTTAGGAAGTAAATGCTACATAAATCATCTGCCCTTACTTAAAGCGGGATTCTTACCATAAAAAAAAAAAATTAAAAGTCAGCAGCTACAAACACTGTAGCTGCTGACTTTAAATAAGTACTTACCTGTCCTGGGTGCCTGCTATGTCGGCCGCCCGAGGCCGACCCTTCCCTCGGCTCTCGGGTCCCGGCACCGCCATCCTAGGTAAGGGAAACAGGCAGTGGAGCCTTGCGACTTCACTGCCAGTATCCTACTGCGCACGCAAGAGCCACGCGGCGCTCTGTGAATGGCCCCGTGGTGTTCTGGGAACACACACAGTTCCCAGAAGACAACGGGGCCGCTCACCGAGGAGAAGAACACGCTGCGGAATAGGAAGAGGCAGATTAGGAAGACTGCCTAGCAACAAGGGTTTAGGTAAGTTTAAAATTTTTGTTTTTAAATGTTTTTTTTTAATTTTTTTTAGGATTTTTGGTGAATTTTTTTTTTCAGGGTGGCCCTCCACTTTAACAAGGTCACAGCTAAGAATACTAGAGGGTGTTTTTTCAAAGTGGTTTCTCAACAAAATTAAAGCATGGGGAAATGGAAGGATGGGTGCATTTGCTTTGAATATTAGAAATGAATGAAAGTGGAACATTAACAAAAAAAATTGTCAAACTGGCAGGAGTGAAACAACATTCACTTATATATACATTAACTTTACAGTTATTCCCTAAAATAATAGGTGTCGGATTAATTGATCATGCAGACTATATATTTCCATTTCAGAGGAAAATACACAATTCTGTAGTGGCAAAAAAAAAAAACACAGAGCAAAGAGAAATTCTAAACTACTTTGTTGTTAGTGCCTGTTACAGAGTTCATTGGTCTTAAAGTGGTTGTAAACCCTTTACAACCACTTTATACTACAGGCAAGCCTATAATTAGGCTTACCTGTAGCTACACTGGATATCTCCTAAACCTGCACGGTTTAGGAGATATCCCTGTATTTGCATGTGCCAGCGTCATCGGCACATGCCCACTTAAGCAAACTGAAGCAATAGCACGTACATGCCGTTGCTTCAGTCGTACTGTGCCGTTACCGACAGCTCCCGCACACATGCGCAGGAGTGACATCATCGCGGCTCCGGCCAATCACAGCGCCGGAGATACCCGGAAGTAACCCCCCAGAGAGATGTCGGCCGCCGGAGCGGTGAATGAGGACCGCTGCGGGGGCTTCTATCTCAGGTAAGTAATTCATGCTATGCATACTAGCTCATTATGCCTTTGCAGGTTTTTTTTTTTTTTGGGGGGAATTTTTTAAAAAGGTTTACAACAAATTTAAGTATAAGAGTATCTATAACCACAAATTTGGTACTCTACCCCTGAGATTTATCCTGTCCAATCCTGATTATGCACATTTAACCTGGTAATACCTTCTCTTTGATCAGCTTTTGTGGTGCAAGGCCCGGAACATCCAACCATGACTGCCACAGTCTGTTGGGCACATTCCTATGTTGGTAGGTGAGTTTTTCCCTAATCAACATGTTGTTCACCTGTTCTATTCATTGTCTGTTGGTGGGGACCCTAGATGACATCCAATATCGGGCTATCAACTTACGAGCTACATACAGCAACCTAGGCAGGATTTTTAATGCAGAAGAGACACACTGGGGTTAATTTACTAAAACTGGAGAGTTCAAAATCTGGTGCAGCTCTGCATAGAAACCAATCAGTTTCTAGGTTTTTTGTCAATGCTTAATTGAACAAGCTGAGGTTAGAAGCTGATTGGCTACCATGCCCAGCTGCACCAGATTTTGCACTCTCCAATGACGTCATCTTGACACGACCAATAAAATTGGCTGAAAATCGGTACCCAGAAGCCGATTGGCCTAAGATTTCAGCAGCCGGTGGGGAGCTCTGGAACACCACGGGACTGGAGAGAAAGTGAGTATATGTCTGCTTGAAATGATGTTTTGAGTTTGTGGAGCGCAATACAATTTAGTTTCACTTTAAAACAAGTACTACCATTGGTACACTTTCTGGAAAGAGAATATAATTTCTAGCAGTTCAAAAGTAAACTCTTGTTCTCCAACTGTCATTTTTGAATGCAGATTTGAATGTAGCAAGGCCGTTCTGCTGGAATATACATTCATAAGAGTCCCAGTGTTTTCTACAGCATCCCAGTGGGTCCCCTTTCCATGAGGTTATGCTATTCATTTTTGTGAGTCATAGAATATTTTTTACTCCATCAAAAAAGCCACAAGCAGAAAATATAATTGAACAAACTCCCTTTCACATAAAATTTAACAGGACTTTGACCTTTTGAGATTTTAGATACAAGCGCCCTTGGAAAAACTACCACATGGGATTTGTAATTCACTCTTTTGTTTCCAAAGAGAGAAGAAGTCCTCACTACTGACTGTTGTGAGGAACATTTGTAATCACATCAGAGCTGTAGATAGCTGAAATGAATTTTGTTATTTTAAGGAGAGACATTTTGCCTCACACAGCTGCCTTCTTTTACCATAATCTGATCAAAGGACAATGAAGTCAGACTTTCATTATAAAAGTAATAAAACAACACAATGAGTAGCTTCAACCTCAACCTTAAGCCCTGTTTCACAAATCAGCGGCAATCGCACCATCCTAATCGGTGCGACGCTGCATTTGTGGCATTGCACCGATTTCAAAGAGTAGTTCCTGTACTACTTTTTGCGATTTCGGGGTGCAATTTCCATTGACATCTGTGCAGAAACCCGCACAAATGTCTGTGAAATCGCAGCCGAAATCGGGACTGACATGCGGGAGTGAAATCGTGCGAGTTCAGCTGAACACAGCTCAGTGTGAACCTGGGCTAAGTCCCTGGTTCACACTAGTGCGATGCGAGAACACTGCGAATCCAGTGCGGGTTCCCGCATCGCACCTGAATCGCACAGTGGTTCACACTGAGATGTGTGAACTGCTGTGGGGTGTCATTGTAAAGTTCACGACATCCCCGATCAGTTCGCAGATCGCAGTGAACACCCATACGATCCGATTCCAGTGCGGACCAAAAGAAGGGTCCTGCACCATTTTGGTGCGAATGCGATGCGGTTTCAGCCATACAGTTTGTATGGCTGAAATCGCATTGCACAGACATCGCATGTGAGCTGCACAGCAATACGGTGCAAATCACATGCGATGTCTGGCATCGCACTAGTGTGAACCGGGCCTTAAGTGTCCATTGAGAAAAAAATGTGTTTGAATAATTATTGCAATGGTAATTTGAAGTGACTTTCACATTTTTAGATACTTGGAATTCCATATTTTCTTTCTGTATTAAAAAATAGAAATGTATAGATTTGCCACAAGAGGGAGCTCTATATGTGATTCAGTTTTCTGTAGCCCAAACATATTTTTCCTTGCTTTGAGTACATTTAGGAGGAGTTGGAGACTCTGACTTGTTTATATAGCTATCACCTTTTGGGGAATTCCCTTTCAGTTTCTGTCCCTGTGGCTGTTATCACTAAAATAGAAGTAAAGGGGAACGCCATCTTTTTTTTAGCTTCCTCCAAACAGGTAGGATATCAGCCATGTGTGCTGGCTGACTCTTAGGGCACATTTTTACTGTTGCTTTGTGTTTTCACGCAGATGTTTATTTTCAGGCCATTCCAGTCTGCTAACCTGTGTAAGAAAGATTTGTATATCTACCTATTTTTAATCTGCTCTGGTCCGGTCATGTGACCCAGCTCCCCGGTGTCAGCCAGCGCCAGCTGCTGGGGAAAGGAAAAATTGCTTCAACAATGGCTGGTAATGCCTGGGAGTGTGACATCCCCATAGGTTTTAATAGCCCATCCATTGTTGGCTCTCCCTCCTCTCCCCTGCAGCAGCTGATGGCTGACACAGGGGAGCCAGATCACCTGACCGGACCAGACCAGCGTGAAAATAGGTAAGTGTACAGATCTTTTTTACACAGGTTAGTCAGAATAGATGTTAGTAGCAGGGAGGGAGCATTTTTAAGAGTAGATTTTGCATGGAATTCCACTTTAACCACTTTCCGCTCACCCACAGTACATTTACTGGGAGTGGGCGGCAGCTGCAGGCACCACGAAATACTGGTACGTCGCAGCACACATGCACACTGGCCCGCCCACTGGGGTGTGCAGCAGCGCGATCCCCTGACTGCTGCCTGAACACAGCGGATCACGGCGCCCAGCACCCGGCCACTGGGAGCAGCTGGAGTATATTGTGATCGCCATGACCAATCAGAAAATATAGCAGACTACATTTTGGTCTAAATTTATGAAGAAAGATTATTTGTTTGCAACATTTTATAACAGAAACAAAGAAAAGTGTGTTTAAAAAAAATTTAAAAAAATTTATATTTTTTTAGACTATAAAAAAAAAAAAAAAAAATCCCAGTGGTGATCAAATACCACCAAAAGAAAGCTCTATTTGTGAACAAGAATGATATCAATTCAACTTGAGTACAGTCTTGCATGACCCTGCATTTGCCAGTTAAAGTAGCACAGTGCTAAATAGCAAACAATGGCCTGGTCATGAAGGGGGTAAAACCTTCCGGAGGACAAGTGGTTGGGCTCCGGTGAAAATGCATGAGCATTAGTTTCATGCAAAAACTATTGTTAAAGGAGCAGCTCATCCAAAGCTTCTCCTGGGGATCACAGAAGTGCAGTTCGTTCTGCACTCCTGTGATACGTTTTCAGCAGACAGCGGGCTGAAGCCCGCTGCTGGCTGACGTCACAGAGCTGGTTCAGGCTGGGGGCAAGATGGCAACCATATGGTCAGGATTCGTCCAGAACCTTGGACCGACACCTGGCTCAGCCTCCTAGCAAGCCACTGAGAGCCTGAGCCAGCTGCTCCCGCCCCCTCCACAGCCCAGCACTTCAGTGACAGTCACCAGCTCTCTGCTCATGGGGCACTGAGAACTGAGCAATCAGCGATGTTTGATCGCTCGGTTCTCATTCTTAGAGTCAGCGGGGGACCGATGCAGCATCCACCTGGATATGTATGAGTCTTAAAAAAAAAAAAATCGAACTTCTTATTTAGGGCTGGGTTCACACTGAAGCACGGCTCATAGCAGGGGTCCAGTGCGTCCCCGTTCACTTTTACAGGTCTGATTTCAGCCCCGAATTTTCGGCTGAATTTGGACCTGACACGGACCAGAAGACGCACAGGACTCCTGTGCAGTTCCCGCTGGAACCGCTCCGGAGATGTGTGAACTGGCTCCATAGAGAGACGGTCACAATCTCCTGACATGCGAATTGGTTGTGGGAAAACCCATAGCTCCCAACTGTCCCTGATTTCGAGGGACTGTCCCTGATTTGGAGCAATGTCCCTCTGTCCCTCTTTCCCCCTCATTTTGGTCTGATCTATATAGATGCATATAAAATGCACGTTTTACCTTTCAAAAAGTGTTTCCCAGTGCTAAACCTTTCATCCAAATTCTACATTGCTGCATTTGTAAATTTTAAAAGCCAACATAAAGGAAGAGTAGTGGTAAAAAAAACCCCTTGTGGATTTAATGAACCTTTTTTTGGTAAATTCTCCTTTAAGGGGGTATGACAGGGGGCGTGTTCTATGCCTACATACATTTGCTAGTAGGTAGGGATGAGCTCCGGCGTGTTCGCATGGCGCACGTGCCGAGCCCGCCAGGAAGTCGGCACGGCGCAGCGCTAATCACAAGCAGTGAGACATTTCCCGATGTGCGGCTGCAGAGATCGGGAAATGTCTCCCTGCCTGTGATTAGCGCTGCGCCGTGCCGACTTCCTGGCGGGCTCGGCACGTGCGCCATGCGAACACGCCGGAGCTCATCCCTACTGCTGATAAACTCAATGCAGCATCGGGGCAGCTTCTGTTAGTGCATTGTTCCTCGGCCCCCCTCTGGGCTGGATAGGCTTGTATGCGCTCCTCTGTTAATCCTCCCTGTGTTTCAGGAGCCTGCACTGTATTGATATGTTAATTCAGAATTCCTAATTCAGCTCTACATGTGCTTGGGATAAATCCATCAGCCAGCAGTGCCATTTTGTCCCGGCTGTTCCTGGAATTGTACAGGCCTTGTCTTTAAAAACAGCAATATCTTCTGTACTTTTAAACTTTTCCTTTTAATTTTAAGTGTGTGTTCTTCAACATTCTACCGAAAATTCTGATATACTATATCTTTATAATTAAAAGATTTTGCGTGAAAATCGGATAAAAACTCCAGATGATATTTAGTTTGTTATAGTACTGTTTATTTTAATGTTTTTTTTTTTTATTATATTTTTCATCCTTTTGTTGTTGTTATATATTTTTTTATCCCTGATCTCCTGCAACCTCTTTCAGCCAGTTCCTACCAACATGCACACACTTGTACACATCATTGCTGTTGCCTGGCTTCCTACAGTGTCGTGTCTTGTGTGTTTTCTCAGTTAGGGGTGCATGTGACAGGATGACAATGCATGGGGACAATTTGGAGACAGGGACACCCTATAGCAGGGAGTACCTGAAGGACCTTCGTAGCAGGACTACAAGGGAAGGTTTAAAATTGAAAAATTAAAAATGATTTTCAAATGACATGAACATATTATGCAGCTGCCACTAAAATAGTTTTAGTAGACTTCAAGTGACCTCTGACCCCATGATGCAATTGTGACTGGTTCCCTTTAAAGTGGACTTTTAGGCCCAGTTCACACTGGTGTGGTGCGAATTCGCTGCAAATTCTGTGCAGATTCCGCACCATATCCTGGATACTAGCCACTGATCACCAATCATCACTATTTTTTCACCATTTATCTAATCAATATATTGGTGTTGGACATTTATCATAAGAACTACACTTTTTTTACTAATATTTGCATGATTATTAACATATTTTTTAAGCGCGGCTTTTTCTGTCTATTTACTTTATATGTGTGGTTCACGTATAGCTGCAGCTTTACGTTTAGATTTCTAGCGCAGTTTTTTCTTTCCCACCTCCAGCACATCACTTGCTTGCAGACATCCAGGACCAGCTAGCACTATATTTTAGGCCTGACACTGGCTTAGCCAGGCCTTAGCAAATGCCCTTTGCAGTCTGGAACTGTGGGCCCCTCTGGCCTAGCAGAAAAATAGTGGTAGTCCTAGTGCTAGCTGTCCACGTGGCAACTGCTCCCAGCACCACATCTTCAGGCCCTGACAGCCCTCCTGGCTGCAGCTGCCTCTCTCCACTGCCCGTGTCACAACATTCCACTCCACTGGCTCTGCACCCATCCCAGACTGCAATCTCCCAGTCCTCTCAGGCGTGCCTCCCCAGACCTTCCTGACTGCGTATCACCTGTCCGCACCTGAGCCCATGCCGAAGGTCACCCCCCCGCCCCCCATCTCCAGCTTCCACCCGAACTACTCCTCCCCAGCTGGGCTGACCCAGGGTATTGAAGGAGGCCTGCCCCTGCCAATCCAAGAATACCCCAGGCAGCTCCAACTTTCCTCTCCTCCTTCCTTTCCAGAAGATGCTAGAATATTCTGGAAAGCAGTGGGAGGTCTTGGTGATGCTGCCTGTGAGTCACCAGCTCTACCTGAGTCATTTAACCCTGACCCAGAGGAAAAACACACAGGCTTGGCTGCCAGCCAAGCCTGACAATTTACTTATCCTATACAAAAAAAATCGTACGCACCTAGAAGGTGCTACATAATCCTTACCAGAGCTTGAATGCCTTGGTGTTGGTCACATGGTCTCTGCCAAAGGACCTTGGGCAGTTGGCAGTGAGACAAAGATGGCTTATTAGTGGCTTTGCTGGAACACAGAATCACTCCTTAGCATAGACCACATGACCAATACATTGTGACAAATGTCCCTTTGAGACACTTAGTTTAGCTCTTGGACGAGAACTAATTACATAATGTAATTACATTACATACACACATTAAATTACATACACATGTACGTTATTTTGGCATTTAGGTTTGCTTTCAATTAAAAATCTTTTACTTCTGTCAAGTAAGAAAAAAATGTGCTGGCTTGATAAAAACACAAAGCACATTTGTACCTTGCTTTACAAGCTCTCTTGAATACCAAAGTAATTTCTTGCAGTCCCCCCTGGCAACAAATGCTTAATCATATTCCCTTTGGAGGTGAAGACATTCAGCATTGTGCAGAAAAAAAATCTGCTATTAAGTGACAAGTGTATGAGGCTGCTTTTTTTTCTCTTTAAACACACTGTACTGCGTTTTCATGGAAAGTGCTAAAAAGATCTATTTTTGTGAGCGAGTTGCTTTGTTGGGAGCTGCTGATTGAAGCAGCGACAGCTCAGGAAGCGTTGTCTGGGAGGGTTTCAGGCAGCAGGAGATCAATCTGTCAAGCAGAAAATTGAAAGTGATTTGTCCTTATTAATTCACTTTTTTCACTGTATGAATGCAATGGAAAACATACTATATACAGTATACATATTTTCTCCCCTACACACGATGAGGGGCTCCAGGATTTCTCAGCTATAAGGAGGAAATACACTTCCTCCTTTTAATTCTATTAATATAACAGAATCATAAGTTCTGTTCTGGTGGGCCCTGGAGCCTGGAGGCTTTGTAGAGCTTTGGATGGGATAAAGCCTCCATTCCTAGGTCCTAGGTCCTAGGTCTTACCTGCTAGCCAGACCTCATTATTAGTCTCAGCTGTCCACGGGTCTTTATATATAAGTTGTCTTTCTCACTCTCTGCCGTGTGAGAGCATGCTTCAATCTAGGTGAAAAGGCTGACTCAACTGACAGTGCACCAATATGCTACACGTGCAGTTTATTTTGGGGAACCTTGAGGGACCTGGATTGGACAGCAGATCCTGCCAAGCTGGTCCATGTCCCTAACGAGCCTTTCTGGATAGGGCACCCACATATCTGTCTTTTAGGAGCAACTCCGCTGCATGGTGTCACTGGTACTCCTGACCAGAGGCCCACCTTTTCACAGTACTCACATACTGGGGCCCTACTTTTCGAAAAAAGAATGTCCACACATAGTGCTTTACATCTTTACATCTTTCACCCTCACATTAGTCACAGTGCAGAACACATTAGTGCCACAGATATAGAACAACAGAGTCCAGACATCTTTCCTCCAATCTCCCATGAGTCCCCCAGCAGGGGGTCCTCACACAAGGTGTCTCTCCAGGCCCAGGCCTGAAGGGCCTTCTACACCCCAGGCTGCAAATTTACATGTTGGACATCAGAGGTAGCCAGTTCCCATCTACCTTCTCCACTGGGGCCCCACCCATACTAGAATATAAAGGGATACAGAACACCACCCATCAAGGGAGTGGTATCTCTAGAGGGCTCTACCACTGGACAACAAACCCATTAGGGGGCATCTTGTTAGTGTAGTTAGTGGCTCAGACAGGTAGATGTTTAGTTTGTTTTTTTGCTGTGACTTGCTGTACAAAGCCCTCCTATGTTTGTTTGCTTCCTTTCTGAAAGAAAAGAGCATTACAAACATGCTTGAACAGTGTCCCTGTTTTGTGCATGTTTTAATCGCTGCTACTACCAGTTGTCCCGGTCATTTAAAAAAAAAAAAAAAAAAAAAAAAATGTATATATAATATATATATATATATATATATATATATATATATATATATATATATATATACATACACACACACACACACATATCATCGACACAATTCTAATCTTTTTGCCTCTATACACCACCACAATGGATTTGAAATGAAACAAACAAGATGTGCTTTAACTGCAGACTTTCAGCTTTAATTTGAGGGTATTTACATCCAAATCAGGTGAACGGTGTAGGATTTACAACAGTTTGTATATGTGCCTCCCACTTTTTAAAGGGACCAAAAGTAATGGGACAGATTAACAATCATCCATCAAACTTTCACTTTTTAATACTTGGTTGCAAATCCTTTGCAGTCAATTACAGCCTGAAGTCTGGAAGGCATAGACATCACCAAACGCTGGGTTTCATCCCTGGTGATGCTCTGCCATGCCTCTACTGCAACTGTCTTCAGTTCCTGCTTGTTCTTGGGGCATTTTCCCTTCAGTTTTGTCTTCAGCAAGTGAAATTCATGCTCAATCGGATTCAGATCAGGTGATTGACTTGGCCATTGCATAACATTCCACTTCTTTCCCTTAAAAAAACCCTTTGGTTGCTTTCGCAGTATGCTTCAGGTCATTGTCCATCTGCACTGTGAAGCGCCGTCCAATGAGTTCTGAAGCACTTTGCTGAATATGAGCAGATAATATTGCCCAAAACACTTCACAATTGATCCTGCTGCTTTTGTCAGCAGTCACATCATCAATAAATACGAGAGAACCAGTTCCACTGGCAACCATGACACTACCACCACCATGCTTCACTGATGAGGTGGTATGCTTTGGATCATGAGCTGTTCCTTTCCTTCTCCATACTCTTCTCTTCCCATCACTCTGGTACAAGTTGATCTTGGTCTTATCTGTCCATAGGATGTTGTTCCAGAACTGTGAAGGCTTTTTTAGATGTTGTTTGGCAAACTCTAATCTGGCCTTCCTGTTTTTGAGGCTCACCAATGGTTTACATCTTGTGGTGAACCCTTCTCTTGATTGTTGACTTTGACACACATACACCTACCTCCTGGACATTGTTCTTGATCTGGCCAACTGTTGTGAAGGGTGTTTTCTTTACCATGGAAATAATTCTTCGGTCATCCACCACAGTTGTTTGCCATGGTCTTCCGGGTCTTTTGGTGTTGCTGAGCTCACCGGTGCGTTCTTTCTTCTTAAGGATGTTCCGAACAGTTGATTTGGCCAAACCTAATGTTTTTGCTATCTCTCTGATGGGTTTGTTTTGTATTTTCAGCCTAATGATGGCTTGCTTCACTGATGGTGACAGCTTTTTGGATCTCATATTGAGAGTTGACAGCAACAGATTCCAAATGCAAATAGCACACTTGAAATTAACTCTGGACCTTTTATCTGCTCCTTGTAAATGGGATCATGAGGGAATAACACACACCTGGCCATGGAACAGCTGAGCAGCCAATTGTCCCATTACTTTTGGTCCCTTAAAAAGTGGGAGGCACATATACAAACCGTTGTAATTCCTACACCGTTCACCTGATTTGGATGTAAATATCCTCAAATTAAAGCTCAAAGTCTGCAGTTAAAGCACATCTTGTTTGTTTCATTTCAAATCCATTGTGGTGGTGTATGGAGCCAAAAAGATTAGAATTGTGTCGATGTCCCAATATTTATGGACCTGACTGTATATACATACAGTTGTTCTCTGGCAGAATTTATGATTTCTTGGCCATTTTTCAGAGAATATGAATGATAACACAAAAATTTTCTTTCACTCATGGTTAGTGTTTGGCTGAAGCCATTTATTATTAATCAACTGTGTTTACTTAGATAATCACAACAGAAACTACCCAAATGACCCTGATCAAAAGTTTACATACCCCAGTTCTTAATGCCGTGTATTGCCCCCTTTAACATCAATGACAGCTTGAAGTCTTTTATGATATTTGTGGATGAGGCTCTTTATCTTTTCAGATGGTAAAGCTTGCCCATTCCTCTTGGCAAAAAGCCTCCAGTTCCTTTAAATTATTGGGCTGTCTTGCATGAACTGCATGTTTGAGATCTCCCCATGGTGGCTCAATTATATTGAAGTCAGGAGATTGAGATGGCCACTCCAGAACCTTCACTTTATTCTGCTGTAGCCAATGACAGGTCGACTTGGCCTTGTGTTTTGGATTATTGTCATGTTGGAATGCCCATGTACGTCCCATGCGCAGCTTCCTGGCTGATGGAATGCAAATGTTCCTCCAGTATTTTTTGATAACATGAAGCGCTCGTCTTGCCATTAATTTTGACCAAATTTCCTGTACCTTTATAGCTCACACATCCCCAAATCATCAGTGATCCACCTCTGTGTTTCACAGTAGCAATGGTGTACCTTTCATCATAGGCCTTGTTGACTCCTCTCCAAATGTAGTGTTTATGGTTGTGGCCAAAAAGCTCAATTTTGGTCTCATCACTCCAAATACTTTGTGGCATTTGTGTAGTAATGGCTTTCTTCAAGTGCCTCCTTATTGTGCATCTTGAAACAGCCAGACCACATGTTTTCAGAGAGTTCTGTATTTCACCTGAAGTTATTTGTGGGTTTTTCTCTGCATCCTGAACAATTTTCCTGGCAGTTTTAGCTTAAATTTTAGTTGGTCTACTTGACCGTGGTTTGGTTTCAACAGAACCCCTCATTTTCCACTTCTTGATTAGAGTTTGAACACTGCTGACTGGCATTCTCAATTCCTTGGATATATTTTTATATCCCTTTCATGTTTAAAACAGTTCAACTACCTTTTCCTGCAGATTCTTTGACAATTCTTTTGCTTTCCCCATGACTCAGAATCCAAAAACGTCACTGCAGCACTGCATGAAAGATGCAAGAGTCTGTCAGGAGTCCAGAAACTCATTGACCTTTTATGCACACACACTAATTACAAGAAAACAGATCACAGGTGAGGATGGTTACCTTTAAAGAGGAAGTAAACCCTGGTGGGTTTTATTTCCTCTTTGTTATCCTGCAAAGGTAAAGCATAACGGGCTACTATGCATCGCATAGTAGCCCATTATGTGTCACTTACCTGACACAGAAGCCTGCGATGTCCCCGATTCCCTCACTGGCAGTGAGCGTCCATTCTTCACCCCTCTTCCTTACGGGCCCGCAAACGCCGGCTCTGTGACTGGCCGGAGTCGCGGGAGCCACCAGTCATGGATGACCCCAGCTTGAAACAGCACAGCGTGCCCTTTCAAGAGTGCGCATGCGCCGAATACATCGGCGCATGCGCAGAAGACAGTATAGTTCGGGGAAATAGTAAATATCTCCTAAACCATGTAGGTTTAGGAGATATTTCAAGTACTTACCTAGATTAAGGCTTACCTGTAGGTGAAAGTGGTCTGTAAGGGTTTACAACCACTTTAATAGCCATTCAAACCCCTTTGTGTCAACTTGTGTGCATGTTATCAGGCCAAAATCACCAGGGTATGTAAACTTTTGATCAAAGTCATTTGGGTAGTTTCTTTTGCGATTATGGTTTAACCACTTCAGCCCCTTCCTGACAAAGCCCTTTTTTGCGATACGGCACTGAGTTGCTTTAACTGACAATTGCACGGCCGTGCGACGTTGTACCCTAACAAAATTTGCGTCCTTTTTTTCCCACAAATAGAGCTTTCTTTTGGTGGCATTTGATCACCTCTGCGTTTTTTTTTTTTTTTTGCCCTATAAACAAAAAAAGAGCGAACATTTTGAAACAAAAAAACAAACAAATATTTTTTACATTTTGCTATAATAAATATCCCCCAAAAGTATATAAAACTAATTTCTTCCTCAGTTTAGGCTAATATGTATTCTTCTAAACATTTTTGGTAAAAAACCTACAAAATAGGGGATAGATTTATGGCATTTTATTATTAATTTTTTAAAAAATAAAAATGGCGGCGATCTGCGATTTTTATCATGACTGCGACATTGCGGCGGACAGAGTGGACACTTGACACTATTTTGGGACCATTGGCATTTATAAAGCGATCAGCGCTATAAAAATGCATTGTTTACATAGGCATCTCTCCATTCTGCCTTCGCCGTTTCGTGGGCCACCGGCGGACATCGAGTCCGCGGGGAGCGCGCCCGCAAGCCGCCGATGCCGCAGCGAAGTATGGGTACGTTGTTTTGCGCACTCGTGCCACTTTGCCGTCGTATATCGGGGCGAGATGGTCGGCAAATGGTTAAAAAGAGTAAACACAGTTGATTGATAATAAACCACACTAACCATGAGTGAATTTTCTCAGAAAAATGGTCAATAAATCATAAATTCTGCGTGTGCGTGTATGTGGCCTGCCTTTACACACACATGACCTTTAATGGTATCCTGGTCTTAGTCTGTAGGGTTCAATATTGAGTTGGCCCACCCTTTCCAGCTATAACAGCTTCAAATCTTCTGGGAAGGCTGTCCACAAGGTTTAGGAGTGTGTCTATGGGAATGTTTGACCATTCTTCCAGAAGCGCATTTGAGAGGTCAGGCACTGATGTGGCTCGCAGACTCTGTTCTAATTCATCCCAAAGGTGTTCTATTGAGTTGAGGTCAGGACTCTGTAGGCCAGTCAAGTTCCTCCTCCCCAAACTTACTCATCCATGTCTTTATGGACCTTGCTTTGTGCACTAGTCCAAATTATTTGGTGGGGGGGGGGATTATGATGTGGGGTTGTTTTTCAGGGGTTGGGCTTGGCCCCTTAGAGCCAGAGGCTCTAATAGGCTTAAAAAAAAAAGTATGGGCTTGGGGCGCAGAGCACTGCACCCTGAGCACACCCACTTGTGTGACAATAGCGAATTAATATTCACACTGATTTTCCTCCCGGCCAATCAGGAAGCGGCTCAGGAGACCCGTCACCCAATTGGCTGAAAGGACAGGCAATCCCAGTGGTCACCAAGGAGGAGGAAGGAAGAGATGCACGGCGAAATTGAAGGACACCTTCCTGGAGCTCCCCGGATCCAAGAGCCAGTCTCCCCCCAGCTTCAGCAAACTCATCTGCACCCCCTTAGCCATGGAATGCCCCTCTGATGTGCAGAGAGACTCACTCCAGCCTGCTGGAGAAGAGCTCCTCGCCTTACAGAACACTGTAGAGCAGCTCCGGCAACCCGTGCTGCAGCAGACGTATCAAATCTTTACCGACCAAGAGGCCATCCCGGGGCTCACTGGCAAGCTGAGCAGCTGTGAGAATGGCCTGGACAAGGGCTACCAGGAGGGGACTGATGGATGGGGTCCCAAGGAAGGAACTAGGGTTGTCTTGATACCGATACTAGTATCGGGACCGATACAAAGCATTTGCGTGAGTACTTGTACTCGCACAAATGCTCCTGATGCCAGATCCGATACCTGGGAGAGATGAATAAAGCAACCCGGCGCAAACGGAAGTCAGCAGGCAGAACAGCAGAAGTGACGCTCCGTGTTGACGTCAGCGGTTGGACATCCCAACGCCCATCTTGGTACACCCTGCACTCGGCCCATATAGTTTGGCCTGCTTGTAACAAGATGGCCACTGCTGCTTTTAATTTCGGCCGAGTGCATGGAGTACCAAGATGGGCGTCGCAGGCAGCCTTTCCTCATGGCATGACAGTGCCTGCCCATCAGTGCCCATAAATGCCACCTATCAGTGCCCAATGCCCATAAGTGCCGCCTGCATGGTTTAGGAGATATGCCTTATATCTGCATGTGCCAATGTCATACGTGCCGTTGCTTCAGTTAGTGTGCCGATACCGGCGGCTCCCGTGCGCATGCGCGGGAGTGACATCATCGCGGCTCTGGCCAATCACATCGCCAGAGCCCGCGATACCCGGAAGTAACTCCGGGAGTGATGTCGCCGGCCAGAGCGGTGTACGAGGACCGCTGCGGGGTCTTTGATCTAAGGTAAGTAATTCACAATGAGCTAGTAGGCGATGCTTACTAGCTCATTATGCCTTTGTCTTGCAGGTGTTTTGTTTTTTTTGTTTTTTTTTTTAGTTAGTGGGTTTACAACCACTTTAAGGAGTCTGGTGATCATCCACGTAAAGCTGCTGGCATCACTAGGGGGTGGCTATTGAGGCTGGAGCCCCGAATCTAGGGCCCATAGCCCCGAGTCCAGGGTCGGCCCTACCGAGAGTGTCACCAGCTACCTGACACTGCGCTGTCCCACACAGCCGCGGCACTCCCACCAGAGTCTGCACTCCATGCTTCACTGACAGCTAGAGCCAGAAGATCAGTGTATGTGAGAGCAGGTCTCCTCCCTTGCTCCATGTCATAGAGCCGGGAGGAACTTTCTCACACGATCTCCTGAGCAGGAGAGTGCAGACCATGGGGGAGGGGGAAAACTGCCTACTACCCAGCCTCTGTGTGTGTGTGTGTATCTATATATACACACACTCCAGCCACTCTGTATATACCCCAGCCTCTCTGCATATACACTAGCCTGTCTTCTGTATACCCTAGCCTCTCTATATGTAACAATCTGTATCTGGTCACAGGTGATGTGGCAAGCTCTCTGGGGACCCCAATGTAATGAATGAATATATATATATATATATACACACACACACACACACACACACACACACACACACTGGGGAACTGTTAACGTCACTTCCAGGTGCTCTGAAAGTGCGCTACGCCCGCCCCAGCCGGCTGGGAGTGTCTCAGAGTTCTCCAGGAAGCGCTGGGAGCCACCAGTGCCCCCGGACCTCTGGCCACATATACAACAGCGGCTCTATGTGGATGAGCACCAGACTCCTTAATGCTGGATATTGTTTTTAACATTGAGTGTCATTCCACTTTTTTTACATTAAAACTGTCTTCATACTACACTTAAAGAGGGAGTTCACCTAAAAAAAATTTATTAAAAGCCAGCAGCTACAAATACTGCAGCTACTGACTTTTAATACATGGCCACTTACCCGTCCCAGGGTCCAGCGATGTCGGCAGCCGACGCCGATAAATCGCTCGACTCTCGGCAGCTGCTGTCGCCATCCTAGGTGAGGGAATCAAGAAGAGAATCGTTGCGGCTTCACTTCCCGGTTCACTACTGCGCATGCGCGAGTCGCGCTGCGCGTCGTAACTGGTCCCCGCTATCTCCTGGGACCTGTGTGTCCCCCAGGAGACAGCGCGGAGAGACAGGAAGAGGCATAGACTCCCATGGGAGTCTATGCCGGAAGTGGGTGCAAATACCTGTCTTAGACAGGTATCTGCACCCCCCTCCCCCCTGAAAGGTGCCAAATGTGACACCGGAGGGGGGGGAGGGTTCCAAAAAGCAGAAGTTCCATTTTTGTGTGGAACTCCGCTTTAAGCCTTGTACACACGGTACGATTGTTGGCAGGGGATTGTCTGTTGACAGACTGTTGTCCTAAAATCTTACGGTTAGTACGTGCCTTTTGATAATTGTACAATTTTCGGCCAACAAACGGTTTGTCGTAAGATTTTCGTATGGTCAGTACACAAATCCGTCACACAAAAGTTGAAAAAGTACAAATACCCATGCTCTGAATCAATGCTCACCAAACACGAAATTAGCAGAAGGGACCCAAAGGGTGTCTCTTAAGAGCTAAAATTCCTCGTAGTACATCACTACGTTCGGGTTTGTGGCATGACAATTGTGTACCGTTAGTATTCAAGACAACATCCTGGCACATGCCCTTTTGACAAAAATCAGACGCTTGGTTGGCCAACAATCGTACCGTGTGTACGAGGTTTTAGTAGGCTTTAAAAAAACAAAACAAAACACTACGCTGCTTAAAAAAACAATTTTGCTCATCTTGCAAAACACTCTCAGACCAAGTTACTCGCAATTCAAAGTTTTACTGTTTTTCCTATTATTTCTTCTATAGTGAGAGCAACTATCAAAGTGAGCCTGAACTGAAAAAGCAAAGATATAGGAAACATGTAGAAATGTTAAAGCTGCAACTGTAGGACTGAGCCCTGGTTCACACTGCTGCGACTTGTCATGCAGCTTGAGAGTTCAAAGTCGCATGACAAGTCGCACCCCATGAATGGCAATGGAACTGTTCTAATTGGTGCGACTCAAGTCCAGAGACGTGCGGTGAGGTCAGTGGCTGGTGAGGCACTAGCTAGTATCAAAACCAGATAAACACAGGTTACATATTCACAAGTTACGTATTCAATTCTCATTTTGTAGGCGATTGCAGTTCTATTCATTTAACAAAAATATTTACAAACACTGTCCCTTTAAAATGTTTTTCAGTCACTCTTTTTGCTGATGCTGGAAACATTATTTTTTTTTATTCATGAAAAAACATTGCTGCGCAAATACAGTGTGACATAAAAAGTTGTATCGACCACCCTTTTATTCCCTATGGTGCCTGCTTATATATATATATATATATATATATATATATATATATATATATATATATATATATATATATTTGGGGGTTCTAGCAACAACAAAAAAACAAATATGATGATTTTTACACGTAGGAGATAAGGAGGTAAGTGTCAGAATTGGCCTGGATGGCAAAGGGGTAATTACCTTAAGTATGTAATAAACAAATAATTATTATATATTGTTTTAAAAGGTATTTTACTATATTTTCAAAATCTGTACTCAAGCAGGTGGCTTAATGGACAAATTACTGAAGTTGGAAGTTCTAACTTCAAACCAGTAATTTCACAGCAAATAGATGAATAATAAATTATGTAATAACATATAGCATAATAAAATTCTTAGCTTGATTGAAAAAGTACCTTTTCAGCAGCAGCAGATTCTCCCTCTTAACTGTTTGAGAAAAACATGGGATTATGGATAATACCTTATACCCATAAACCCATGTTTTTACCTTGTAGTTAGGAGGGCTGAAAGGGAGTGTGTGTCTTTTAGACACATGCAAGGTGATAAAATACTAAAGCGTTGCTACGTGTAAAGGTGAATACTAATGAGAACAAACCAGAACAGCTGCACCATTCAGAATGATCTAAAGCATTAAAAGATATGTGTACTTGGAATAATGGCGTGCTTATTCCTCATGAATAACACACAATAAGCGATATGTAAACAGATAAATAAATGTGCAAAGTCCCACAGTTATAGTGATAATAATAAAATATTTTTTTTTTTTGTGAAAATTTACTTCTTGAAGAAGTTACGTGATCTGTGATGCAACACGTCAGAAGGAGTCGGCGATGTCACTTCCGGCGTCTCAACCAGCCAGTTGTAGTGGTGAGGAGGGAAGCTGTGTCTTCCTCTGATTTGCCTTACAAAATTCTATGCAATATACAAGATGTTTACCATATGAGTGGGAAGTTGGTGCATGCTTTTAACCCACGATTTATTAACATTGTTGCGCGATGAAAGTTTTTTTTTTTCTCCCTGAGTCACTCCGGAGAACAGAAGGGTATACATTGCAGGACAGTGTGAATGCCTATATGCTAATAGCGGCACATTCCAAATTGGACCATCTTTGAATTTTATGTTTGTGAGCTCCAATAGACCCAAAGGGGGTCGCTTCCTGAGTTGAGCGGGTATTACACCCAGTGATGGAAAAGGTGGCACAAATCACACAATAATTGTTGGAGGAGCACTTTATCTACACGCTAAGAAGTCACTTTTTTTTTTACTATCCATTTTTTTTTCTTAGTGAAATTAATTTTTTATATTTTATTATCATTATAACTGTGGGACTTTGCACATTTATCTGTTTATGTATCACTTATTGTGTTATATTCATGAGGAATAAGCGCATCATTATTCCAAGTACACATATCTTTTAAACACATGCCTCCTTCAATGACACTGCAGTGAGAGGACTTCAGTTACCTACCCCCTTCGAAGCTGTTTTTTTTTTTTTTTTTGTATGCTCGTGGCAGGTGAGGACCTGCCTCCCCTGACTGCACGTCCCTGCTCAAGTTTCTCCAACTTAGAAACAGGTTTCTGCACTACTTTTGGTGCGATTTCAACATGATTTGCATTGACTTCTGTTAAAGAAGTCATATGCAAGCCGCGATGAAGTCGCACAGGGATGTCGGATTCGAAGTCGCAGCAGTGTGAACCCCGCCTAAGAGCTAAATCATTAACAGCCTTCTTTAGATTTCATTACAAGTTTACTAGTGTTTGCCGTAGTTAAAATGATATCATTTAAAATTATATATATATTATATATTTTTTTCCTCTGTAAGCTTGATAAAAATTCACACTAGTGTAAGCGAAGAGTCACCTGTGTAGCATCTGTCACTGGTGCAGAACACCCCCAGACAAGGCAATCCATTTTTGTGACAGTGGTAGAGTAACCCGTCTTGCACTGGATACGTACTGTAAGGAGATGCCTAATGCATATTAATATTTAATGAAAAAACAGATGCCTCGCTTAGCCACCAGCCCAGCAGGGAGTATAGCTATAGTCTGGCCATGTGTTCCTTACACCAAACCATCTCTGCTTACAAAGTTCATGATTGCATTGAACAAGACTACAGAAGAGAGGCTGAAATTCAGATAAATAATATTATTGAAGAATACCAGTATGAGATGGCGGGAGGATGGACCTTATTGATCATATTATACACATTCCTCCTCCTCCTGGGGTCCTGCAGATTTATCATAGCCCCATGTGTTTAAGTGCAGACCAAGAATGAATATTCTATGAAGAGATGAAGCCATTCTTGATTGCTCTCGTGCACCTGCTTCCAATCACAGTTGGAGCACAAAGGGGACCAGGACTGTGTTCATCCCAGCGAAGATTCTTCCTTACGTAAAGGGGTTGTAAACCTATGTGTTTTGTCACCCAAGGGCCGGTTCACACTGGTGCGATGTCAGAGATGGGATGCGATTCGCACCGCACTGCAGTGAAAATCACATGCGATCGCTGTGTGATGTGATTTCAGCCATAAAGATCGTATGGTTGAATTTGCACCAAACTCGCACAGGACCCGCAACAGAATCGGATGAATTGTGAACACCCATGCGATCCGATTTCTGTCCGAGTTTGCAGATCGCACTGTGATATGCGAACTGATTTAGGGGTGTCATTAACTTTTACCTGACACTCCCAGCAGTTCAAATAAGGCAGTGTGAACTTCCGCCAGTAAACATGCGATGTGGGAACCCGCAGTGGATTCGCGGGGTTCCCGCATCGCAGCAGTGTGAGCCGGCCCTTAATGCATCCTATTCATCAAGGTGAAAAAACACCTGGCAGTGACCGGCCCCCCCGTTTTACTCATCTGAGCCCTGGAACTTGACTCACGGGGACACACTGTCTCTCTGCCCGGGGTTCTCGGCTCTTGATTGGATAGATAGCAGCGCAGCCATTGGCTCCCGCTGCTGTCAATCAAATCCAATGACACGGGCGCAGGAGGGTGGGGCTGAGTCCTGCATTTGGCCTCTATAGACGGCGAATGCTGGACTCGGGAGCGTGCACGCAAGGTAATCCCCCGGGATATCGCTTCTCCGAGGGGGTTATCTGATGTGAGGAGGAGCCGCGAGAGCTGCCAAGGGACCCCAGAAGAGGAGGATCGGGGCCACTCTGTGCAAAACGATCTGCACAGTGGAGGTAAGTATATGTTTTTTATTTAAAAAAAAACAAAAAAAAACACAAACCCTTACAATCACTTTAAAGCAGAACTTCACCCAAATAGTGAAGTTCTGCTTTTCTGCCCCCCTCCCCTCCTCTAACTTTTGGGCACTTTTTTTTGTGGGTAGGGGTGGCTGGTGCTAAACTTTTTTTGGGGGGCGGCAAACAAACCCCTCCAGGTCCACACTCAGCCTTCCACGTTCCCCTCCGCTGCTTCTCCTCTTGGCCAACTCAATCGGCCTTCTGTCCCGATTGGCTGGGAGGAGAAGCCAGAAGACAATAGCGAATATTGAACTTAGTGTAGACTTCTGGGAAAATTAGTGAGCCAATCACAGAAGCAGGAAATTATGTTTCTGGGGGGCATTCTGACTACATTCTGTGTACAGAGCACCTCCAAGTAGCCATATTGTATTTTCAGAAGATTACAGAGCTGCAGATTGAAAAGGAAAGGTCATTTTTAATTACATTCAATTACAATATGACTTGCATTGCAAATGTATACACTATTATTTTTACTTTATTTGCTATTTTTATTCCCCATGAAAGTGACTTTTGTTTACATTTCAAAATCAGTATTTCTTGCTAAAAAATGAATTAGAACCCCCCAAACATTATATATTTTTGGGGCAAAGAATTGGTGGGTTTTTTCATTTTTTTTTATGTCACACGACATTTGTGCAGCAGTTTTTTTTTAGGGCAATTTTTTTGTGAAAAATCACACTTTAATGCACACAAATACAATATAATACCCATTTTTTGGGTAAAATATAGTGTTACACCAAGTAAATGGAAAGCAAACATGTCATGCTTTAAAATTGTGCACGCTTGTGGAATGGCGCCAAACTACAGTATTTAAAAATCTCCATAGGCGATGCTTTTATAAGCCTTTACAAGTTAGCAGTTTAGAGTAGGAGGTCTAGTGCTAGAAACATTGCTCTCGCTCTGAGGTTTGTGGAAATACCTCACATGTAAGGTGCAATCACCATTTACGTATGTGTGCAGGATCATTGTATGTGTTCGCCTTGGCACGCGAGAACGGCAGGCACTTTAAAAACTTTATTTTATTTATTTTTATACGGTTTCTTAATTTATTTTTTAATCACTTTTATTGCCATCATAAGGAATGTAAACATCACTTGTGACAGCAATAGACAATGACAGGTACTCTTTATGGAGAGATCTGGGGTCTATTATACCCCAGATGTCTCCTCTGTCCTAAAAGCATCTGATCGCACCAAGATTGATGTAATCAAATGTTTTCAAGATTTAAAAATGGTGCTGCTTACATCCGGGAAAACCGGAGGTGATGACAGTATTAGTCGCTTCCAGTTTCCTATACCATAGAGCCCCTCGGAGACCTTCTGGTCCTCCATAGGATCTGTGGTAAGCCGGTGAAACCACCTGTTTCAGGTCCGGGTTTTCCAGTGGCACGGAGATCCCAGAGAGGCACTGGCAGGAGGTGGGTGGGTCGCCTACCACTGTCACCTGTTTAAAAGGCGTTGTTTATTACCGCTTTAACACGTACATTTACTGCGGGGCTCCTCTGCGCAGAATCACGTACAGGTATGCGATTCTGCACTTCCGGGTCACGCATGCACCGCTGGCGACCCGCTCTCGCTGTGGTTGGACACAGCGGGAGACAATCAGTGGGTCTGGCGGACTTGATGGCCACCGGCACCCAGTGATCGTTTGGGAGTGGCGGAGAACGGCGGTCTGCCTATGTAAACAAGGCAGATCGCCATACTGTTAGCAGTGGAGGTAGAGATCCCGTGTTTTTGTTAAGCATGGATCACAGACCTCTGCCTTCTCACAGCAACCCCCCCCCCCCTCTGTTAGTAGTCACTCCCTAGGGACACATTTAACCCTTTGATCGCCCCCCGATGTTAACCCCTTCCCAGCCAGTGTCATTATTTTTAGCACTGATCACTGTGTTGGTGTCACTGGTCCCCAAAAAGTGTCAGTTGAGTGTCCAATTTGTCCACTTGAATGTTGCAGTCCCACTATGTCGCTGATTGCCACCACGATTAGTAAAAAAAAAAAAAATCTGTAAAATGATCCCATAGTTTGTAGACGTTATAACGTATGTGCAAACCAATCAATATACGCTTATTGGGATTCTTTTACCAAAAAAAACAAAAATATGTAGAATACATATTGGGCTAAAATGATGAAGAAATTAGATTTTTTTCTGTTTTTTTTTTTTATTGGATATTTATTATAGTAGAAAGTATAAGTTTTTTTCAAAATTGCCGTTTTTTTTTTTTTTTTTGGGGGGTTATAGCGCAAAAAATAAAAACCGCAGGTGACCAAATACCACCAAAAGAAAGCTCTATTTGTGGGGGAAAAAAGGACATCAATTTTATTTGTGTACAGCGTCACAGAACCGCACAATTGTCTGTCAGTTAAAGTAACGCAGTGCCGTATCGCAAAAATTGGCCTGGTCATTAAGGGGGTAACGCCTTCCAGAGCTGAAGTGGTTAAAGGGTAACTCCACTTTTGTAAAAGGGAAAGAAAAAAAGGCTATAAAAAAAAAAAGTATAGCGTATCTGTTTGCCACCCACAAAAAAGTTTAGCACCAGCTGCCACCGGTTATAACCCGTCAGGTTTTTGCCATGTATCCCATTGCAGAGACTTCCCTTGACTTTTTGAAAATAGGAAGTGTGAGAAAATCCCTCCAAAGTGAGGGAATCCCGGGGGGTGTGACCAGAACCAGCGTTTTCTGGGGACAACCCAAAATTTGTGTATTTTCCTTCCCTAACAGGGGTCACCAAGGCAAATAGAGAAGGTGAATCTCCCTAATGGGGACACAGCCAGCAACTAAACCCAACAGGGGCCACAATCCACCTCCAAAACGAAATCCGTTTCTCCTTCAGTTCTACTTTGGCATTGGCCGTGCCTTCCACATTCCTCTCCATATGTCTCCCGCCCGCCAGCGGAGCGCTCCATGCTTTTATAGGCGTCACCTCTCACCACGCCCCCCCCCCTCCTCCTCGTCTTTTGAGCTGCTAGAATAACAAGAGCAATAAGAAAACCACGCCCCCCCCCCCCCCACTCTACAGTCCAGCGCTGAGAGGGTTAGACCAATGGGCGGTCCGGTTGTCCTCGAAATCGCTCGGTGATTGGAGCAGCGCCGGCACGCCCCCTCCCGTTCGCCGAACGCCTGTGGCAGTGAGAGTCAGTGCACGGGGGAGCGAGGGACGCGCGATGTGTGCTCCGTGTGCGGCTCCGCAGATCCTTCTCCTCCTGAGCAGCGGCGGCACCACCGAGTCCCGGTGAGAGAGAGAGAACGTCCTCCTCCGCCCCACCACACATGTCCCCGCCGCTCCCCTCCACCAATGTGGACTCCTCCGCTTCTCCTTTGTAATCGGCACAGCAGGGAATCATGGCGAGCCGCCGGACTGCTCCACCTGAGGGGGACGGCAAGAGGAAGAGGCAGCCGCCCAGCAGCCCGACTGGCGAGGTGAGAGGGGAGCTGTCCCTGGATTACACCACTACTACCTGCCGGGGGGAGTACCGCGCCTGGCCGCCAGAGGGGGGTGATGAGAGCTGTACTTCTACAGGTGGCCTGGAGGGGAGGGGGGTGCTGGCACAGGCTCATGAAGTATCCATGGTAACCATCCAGGGTGATGAAGGGAATGTTGTGTCTGTGGAATGCACCTGTGTGTACGGAATGTTCCGGGAGGGACGGACGCCGCGCTCGGCAAAGTGCTGGCAGAGAGGACCAATCACAGGGAGCCTGA
Organism: Aquarana catesbeiana; assembly: GCF_042186555.1. NCBI lineage: Eukaryota > Metazoa > Chordata > Amphibia > Anura > Ranidae > Aquarana > Aquarana catesbeiana. Next base: position 59,632,707 of record NC_133328.1, on the reverse strand, counting down.
TCCATTTATGTGTTGTGCTGTGAATAGTCCACATCTGTCTTCCCCACACACAGTACAATCTGATACAATGAAACGTGGCGAATCCTGCGGGTTTCCCGCATCGCACGGCGTCCATGGGATTGGTGGTTATCTGAACAACATTGCAAAATGCAGTGCAAGTGTCAGAATCACATTGCGATGGTGTGAACACGCATGTGATTGGGGGGGGGATTGCGCCCTTTTGGTGTGAATGCGATTTCAGCCGTACAAAGTGTATGTGTGCAATGTGCACAGACATCGCATGTGATGTACAGAAGAATGCGGTGCGGATCACATGCGACGTTTTCATTGGCTCCCGTGTGATCCCAGCCTCAGGCCCTGTTCACACTTTGTGTAGTGGGAACACCTGTTTGCACTATATCTGTTTTTCGGTGTGTTGGGGTTATGGCGGCCTGGCCCCTGTGCGGGATTTTCATGCCAAAGAAGCTGGATTACTAAATTTTGGGGCCCCCGAGACGGGACAATTGCGGCAGAATTTTCGCCATGTTTGGGGTACCAGTAACCTCTTCCCACCGATAATCATATATATGCGGCCCTATGTGAGCACTTCTCTGTGCCCTGCGGCCCCCCCAGCACAGTCACCTGCGGGGGCTGGGAAGCTTCTGATGCATATTGCGATCCGGGAACTTTACATTCAAGTGACAGCCAATCACAGCTTTACACGACTGATGAAGGGGCCGGCATGGCTCCGAAACGCTGCAACGATGTGATCGCTGAATAAGGCCACATTCACACCTAGGTGATTTGAAGGGTGGGCGGAATCGCCGCGATTGCCAAACACGGGACACGTTGTGATGCCATGACTTCCCAATGGCACCTCAATCAGGCAAACAAAATTGCAGGACGCGTGTCGCCCCAAAAAGGTGCCGAAACTTCTTTTGGGCAAGACGCAACCCGCGATTTTGCCGTGCGTGAATCCCGCCAAAATCGCCTGGCGATTGGGGTGCTATTGAGACGTAACGGCATCGCAAAAGCGCCCCACCGCAATTTGGAATAGCGGTCAGATTTGCGCTGATTCCGCCCACGATACAAAACTGGCGAGGTGTGAATGGAGCCTAAAGCTTTGGACTCGCTCTGGAGATCCTCGGTGTTCTGGTGACGCGCTCCTTCCAGCCAATCAGGAACCAAATGCCACTTCCTGGGATCTAGAAGCTCTTAGTGCCCCTTCATACCACAAAAACCTCCTCCAGACCCATCCGGATGCGTTTCTGTGTGTTTCTTTGAACGTCTTTTTGATGTGTTCCAGATGCTTTATTTTTTACATTGTACAGTCGGTCCCCGGGTCACAAACCAGATCGGGTCTGTAGGTTTGTTCTTAAGTTGAATCTGTTCTGTAAGTGGGAACAGGTACATTTGTGAAGTGTAGCTCCAGCCAAAAAAATGATTTTTAAGCTTTTTGGATAACATAGGGAAGGGTTATCACCCCTGTAATGTTTGTTTTGCTGTCTGTGCTCCTCTTCAGAAGATTTCACCTTACTTTCTGTCCCAATGACAATTGGATTTAGAAAATTTTGGTAATAAAAGCATCAGTGGAGACACTTCTTTTTTTTTTTTTTTCTTCCCCATAATAACTCTTACAGGAGTGAATTTCCCTTCCTAGGGGTAGATTTCATCTCACTTCATGTTGTCTCCTGTCGTTTGTAAGTCGGATGTTTGTATCTAGGGGATCGCCTGTATTTGTGTCTGGTATGTTTTTGATGCTTTTTACCGCGTTCCCGCGTGGTTTTGTGCAGGGAAAAAGCAGCATGTTATGTTTTTTTGTAAGTGAAATGCACTGGTGTGAACTATGCCATTGGAACCCATATAACCAACTTACCATGCAGTTTTGATGCAGGAAAAATAAAAAAAAGCACTGCATGTGTTGTGAACGGGTCCTTAAAGGGATGGGAGGGGGTTAAGAAAATGTCACCACAAGCACGGTGCTTGTTTTGCGGCATTTCTGCACACAATTGCTGTAAACTTAAGCCGGCCGTGCATAACCCATACTTGGCCAGTTCAGCAGGGACCGTCCAAATTTAAATCCGTGTATGGGGCACCCAAGTTGTACAGAAGTTTGTCTATCGATCGATTTTGTATAGGCAGCAGCTCTGATCAGTGTGTTGTGACGGTGGGGAAGTCTTTCAGGAGATTTCCACATCAAATGTGTGGATAAGGGAATCGGATCCTAACCCCCCTCAACCCCCCCCCCCCCTTTTTTTTTTTTTTTTTTTTTTTTTTTTGTTTGACCCAGTTTTTGAACGAAAAAACTGACCCATGTATGGGGATGCCTTAGGTGTGAATGGAGCCTAAGATACACCAACAGCTATGAGCTGCCTGACTGTTATACGCATTGGTGGGATAGTTTAGGTAGGTCCTCATATTACAAAGATTTGACAGATCTAAGGTCGATTGTACTGAGATTGTTTGGTGATCCCAAAGCTGGCCACATACTGTACAATTTTTGATTGTACAATCTCCTTTAGAGCTACCAACAACTGGGGTGTACACTAGCAGAATTCCATTCAACTTTTCTTGTTGTAAAAGCATTTTGTATGATTTTCTGATGGTGAGTGAGGTCACATCGATGTTCGTTTTTCGACCTCAGTGACGAGAAATTTCCAAGGGGCGGCATGGAAAATAAAAAAAAAAAATTTACTTTTGAATGATGATCAGAAGTGCTGAGAATTTTTGTATGAATTTTCTTTCCAAATGGTGTACATCCAGCTTAATGCATGGAGCTGCTTGATTGGATACAAGTGGATTGGCTAGGTGGGGTAGGTCCTCATAGTACATAGATTTGATCGATCTAAGGTTGATTGTATGGGCGGATTGCAGCATGTATGGTGAGTCTAAAGGCTGCTACTCACTATAAGAAAATCGGGCAAACGATCGTCTGGTTTTCCTTGATGTTGCACAGCAAGTCAAAACAGAGGATGTAATTGTATGACATTTCGTACAAATTTGGAATTTGTCTCTTTAGGAAATTTTATTTTAGTAAGTCTGAATCTGATGTCAGAAGTTTTCTATAAGAAAAGAACGATTATTCCTCATATGGAATTTTTGTGATTTTCCTCATAGTGTGTTACCCGAGTTAAGTCTGCTGACATCGTGGGAACACGTGTTTCTGCTCTCAGGTTCTTTGAACAATTTACAGGTGTTTTCCGCGTGTTGCGCAGAGGGCGGCCTGTTCACATCTGTTGCAGCAGAGAAGCTCGGGGGCCAAATTTTAGCCTTGAGCCAGGTGTGTTGTGGCAAAATTAGGTGCCCTTAGGGGGCGTGTTGGCGGCAAAGCGGCACTATTTTTAGTGTGGCGTTTTACCGTCTTTTTGCGTCCCTTTTTGGCCACTAGCAGGGCACTTGTAACCCCCGCTAACGGCCAGAAAAGGGTTAAATGCGCCCGCAAAGCAGTGGCACTTTGCTGGCACTTTGGAGTGGGGGCGCTGTAGGAGTGGTGTATACACCGCTCCTACAGCGCCTCAAAGATGCGGCTTGCAGGACTTTTTTTGGCGTCCTACCAGTGCGCCGCTCCAGTGTGAAAGAACGCGGGCTTTCCCACTGGAGTGAGAGGAGAGGAGCTTTACAGGCACTATTTTTAGCGCTATAGCGCCTATAAATTGCCTCAGTGTGAAAGCGGCCTTAACCACTTCCCGCCCGGCCTATAACAGAATGACGGCCGATAAGTGGTTTTGTTATCCTGACTGGGTGTCATATGACGTCCAGCAGGATAACATGCCGGCGCGTGATCGTGACTGCGACGTGTCAGTCTGACACGTCACATCTCCGATCGTGATGAGAAGCCTCTGACAGAGGCTTCTTACTACGTGATCAACTGTGACCAATCACAGCTGATCATCGCGAACCAGGAAGTGCCGGTAAACGGTATTCCTCAGTTCGCGCTGACAGGGAGAGCCGATTGACCTGTCAGTACCTGCCCAATCGGTGCTGCCAATCAATGCCGCCTGTCAGTGCCCATCAATTCTACATATCAGTGCCACCTTATCGGTGCCGACTCATCAGTGCCTGTTAGTGAAGGAGAAAACTAAATTTTATAACAAACGAAGAAAAACGTTTCTTTTTTTTTTTTTTTTCAAAAATGACTGTCTTTTTTGGTTTGTTTACCAAAAAATAAAAACCGCTGAGGTGATCAAATACCAACAAAAGAAAGCTCTATTTGTGAGAAGAAAATGATAAAAATTTAGTTGGGGTACAGTGTTGTATGACCGCGCAATTGTCATTCAAAATGCGACAGTGCTGAAAGCTGAAAATTGTCCTGGGCAAGAAGGGGTGAAAGTGCCCGGTATTGAAGTGGTTAAGGATGAATTGTCGGTGGCAGGAACTATGCCGTACTGTCCTATGTCAAGAGGAGGATGTGGCTGTTGGGTGTAAAGCATCCATGTACTCTGTGTTTTTCAGGCACTCCCATTAAAGTCTATATGGCTAAAAATGCCCCATCTCCCCTCTCAAAGAAGCACCTGTACTACTTTGGCGGGACAAGTGACAGCACGTTGCTCAGATGTCACCAGAGCTCCATAGGATAAAACAGAAATCTTGTTGCTGCTCTTCTGGAAACACGTGACAGATCGCTCCGTGTGAATGAACCCTAGGGCTCCTTTCACATTTCTGTGACTTGGGAACCGACTTGTGAGACCCCAAGTCACAAAACATGTGAAATTCAATGTATGTCTATGAGAACCATTCCTACTGATACTTCTGAAGTCTCTACGACTCAAGAAAAGTTTCCTGCACTATTTCGGTCCGACTTTTGATGTGACTTTGGTTCAGGGAATGTAGAGTTGGATCAAAGTCACGCCAAAAGTCTTTTCAAAGTTGTACTTTAAAGTCGCAATGTAAGCCGCACAACTTTGTCATCTCACAAGTGTGAAAGGAGCTTTAGTGATGAATGCAGCCAGGTTACTTTTGATGATGACTGTGATGGACACTGCCAGGAGAGTCATTCCCTGGGAATCCTGCAATCATTTACACAGGTTAGTTATTACTCATCTCCCAAAAGTTACATTTTGCCGAGCTGCCCTTTGTCCATTCCACAATCTGACCCTCCGACTTTCATTTTTAAATAATGACAACATTCTTGGCAAATGCTTTGGTATTGGTTCCACTTGTGCCGGCCTCTAGCGGCACAATGCGAATGCCTCCGGCAGTCCATCTTAGTCATGGCCCCAGTTCTAAAAACCAACAATATATTCCCAAAGTTACATTCCATTATTCCTAGTTGAAGTATTCAGGTGATTGGCCTGCTTTGCACACTTTTTTTTTCAAAGTAAATGCTTCAGTCCCGAGACACTCAGTCAAGATCATCAAGTAGAGCCAATCCTCTCCTGATTCCAGCAATCATAGGAGACCATCTCTGTTACAAAAGCAGCTGAGAAGTTCAGATGAAAGTGTCTAAACCCAGAAACTAATTATATAGGCTTCAGCTTACCAGTCTTTAGATGTGGTGGTTGCATTAGTTTTCTTTTATCTGGTACCCAAAAATACTAGTTGACCCTGCCAGAAATCCAGGGTCCTTGCCACATCCTGTGTACTGAAATGAGAAATGTTGTTCCCAGCCGTGAACTACAAAACCCTTCCCCCTATGTTATGGGAAGGTTTTTGCAGTCCAGATCGGCCCAGGGTGTGACAACACCGCTCTGTCAAAGATAGCATACAGTGAATGTTGGCACTCAGGACAGGAAGTATAAAGACTCGACTGCATAATGCTAATTTTTGTTTTTATTTATTTTTCCTTGGGTTTAGATAGTTTAAGGCCTCATTCACATTGGTGTACTTATCTGTACGAAGGGGCCATCTTCCTCTACCTGGGATACAGAGGTGTTCCATGCAGGCAGTCTGTTCAAATCATTGACCGCTGGATAGTTGCAGGGATCTCCATGTGCATCCTGGAGTGTGGATCTGATGTAATGATCTGTGCGTCGGACCCCCTAGATGTACACTCCGGGATCCATGCGTCAGACTAGAGGTCGACCGATATGGGTTTTTCTCTGGCCGATGCCGATGCCGATATTTAGAAATCGCGGTGGCCGATGGCCGATATATGATGCCGATTTTTTTGGGCCGATATATTAGGCCGATTTTTTTTTTTTTTTCTTTTTCCCCCTTCATCTCATAAAATCTAACAGTTAGACCCCTTTCACACTGGGGCATTTTTTTAGGCTAAAAATAGCACCTGTAAAGTGCCAGTAAAACGGCTCCCCTCCAGTCTCAGTGTGAGATCCCGAGTGCTTTCACACTGAGGCGATGCGCTGGCAGGATGTAAAAAAAAAGTCCTGCAAGCGGCATCTTTGGAGCGGTGTATACCGCTGCTCCACCACTCCTGCCCATTAAAATGAATGCGCACCGCTGCCGAAGCACCTGCATAACGTTTTGGCAGCAGCACTTCAGGGGCGCATTTAACCCCTTCCTCGGCCGCTAGCTGGGTTATAAGCGCCCCGCTAACAGCCGAATAGCGCCGCTAAAATGACGGTAAAGCGCCGCTAAAACTAACAGCGTTTTACCGTCAACGCATGCCCGCTCCAGTGTGAAAGCAGCCTTAAGTAATAAGTGATACAGAAAATTTTTTACATTTAAACATTTATTGAACAAAACAAACCTCCAATCAGTTCACTTGTATGTAGAATTTAGATTAAAAAAAAACTATATCTTAAATATTAAATACACAAAAACAGGTAATCAAAACTTTTGGACGAAAAAAAAAAATGGGCTAACTTTACTGTTTTATTTATTTTTTTTTTTAAATTAGTGTATTTTTAAAAAAAAAATTGCGTTTGAAAGACCGCTGCGCAAATACCGTGTGACATAAAATATTGCAACAACCGCTATTTTATTCCCTAGGGTCTCTGCTAAAAAAAATATATATAATGTTTGGGGGTTCTAAGTGATTTTCTAGCAGAAAATACAGGATTTTTACTTGTAAGCAACAAATGTCAAAAAAGATTTAGTCTTTAAATGGTTAAACTGAAAACTTCTCCACGGAGTTCAGTCTATTGATAAAAAGAACCCGAAGAGATACAAATGTATCTTCTTATCAGATTTGGCAGGCTGCCCAGAGGAGGAGAGAAAACAAACTTCAAACAGCTTGCAATTGACTTCTATTACAGAAGTCATTTGCAAGTCCCGCTGAAGTTATAATCGGCTTTTTTTATCAGCACAATCGGCCGATGCCGATTAAGTAAAAAAAGCCAAATATCGGCCGATATATCGGCCGGCCGATATATCGGTCGACCTCTACGTCAGACCCCCTAGATGTACGCTTCGGGATCTGTGCGTCGGACCCACCTAGATGTATGCTCCGGGATCCGTGCGTCGGACCCGCCTAGATGTATGCTCTGGGATCTGTGCGTCAGACCCTCATAGATGTACGCTCCGGGATCTGTGCGTCGGACCTTCATAGATGTACGCTCCGGGATCTGTGCGTCGGACCCGCCTAGATGTACGCTCCGGGATCCGTGCGTCGGACCCGCCTAGATGTACGCTCTGGGATCTGTGCGTCAGACCCTCATAGATGTACGCTCCGGGATCTGTGCGTCGGACCCGCCTAGATGTACGCTCTGGGATCTGTGCGTCAGACCCTCATAGATGTACGCTCCGGGATCCGTGCGTCGGACCCGCCTAGATGTATGCTCTGGGATCTGTGCGTCAGACCCTCATAGATGTACGCTCCGGGATCTGTGCGTCGGACCCGCCTAGATGTACGCTCTGGGATCTGTGCGTCGGACCCGCCTAGATGTACGCTCCGGGATCCATGCATTGGACCCTCATAGATGTATGCTCCGGGATCCATGCATTGGACCCTCATAGATGTACGCTCCGGGATCCGTGCGTCGGACCCGCCTAGATGTACGCTCCGGGATCCGTGCGTCGGACCCGCCTAGATGTACGCTCCGGGATCCATGCATTGTACGCTCCAGGATCCATGCGTCGGACCTGCATAGATGTATGCTCCGGGATCCATACAGCCAGCCACCTGTCTCTGATTTATGGGCTACCTGCACAGAGCACCTCTGCATCCTGCGTGGGTGAAGATGGCCCCTTCATATGGACCAGTACACTGGTGTGAATGAGGTCTAACTGCTTTCAGCATTCCATAGACACAGCTGTGCCTTCATTTCACTTGGGAAAGAAGCAGAGTTTGAACATTCTGGGAAATATTACTGGAGCACACAGAATCTGGTGCAGCTAGGCATGGCAACCAATCAGCTTGTTCAAATAAGCTTTGGCAATAAAAATCTAGAAGCTGATTGGTTACTGTGCACAGCTGCACTAGATTGTATGTGCTCCAGTATTGGTAAACCTCCACCTCCTGTGTATTCAGATTTTAATGGCCCGTACACACGATCCGAATATCGTACGACTGTTTTCGCTTAATAGTCGCAAGTAGAAATTGAATAGGTAGATAAAGTCACAAATTCTCGTACGACAGAAAAAAAAATCCGAAGTGACGTCATGTGTTGTAATGTATTTGTATTGTATTTTCGGACAACTATACTGACTAAACAAAAATCGTACAATCGGGAATCGTACGAGGAAAATTTTCATGCATGTCCGATCGAATATTATCGGATGAACGGTCGTGATCGGATGTCGAAAGTAGTGTACGCACTATTCGAAAATTGTACGATTCCTTCTTGGACGACCGTTTTTGTATGATATTCGGATCGTGTGTACGGGTCATAACAAGCCTGTTCAATCACAGTGGGGCAGGATGGGTAATATTTTGGGCTTTTTCTGGATCCCCTGACATCCAATACAAAATGACACACCTTGTAGATTTGTAGCGAAATGTTTCTGGCATAATTTTTCATTGGTCCGGCTGCAGGATACTGCTGAACGCTTTGAGCTGATTGGCTTCTCGGGGAGTGCTGTTTAGTCGTCAGTGTTTGGTTTGTGATAAACTGATAGAAGGAAGGCAGACTGTCCCCTGTGCGGCCTCTCTGCCAGGAGTCTGAGCCAACCTAACCCACATTGTCTCTTCCACCCCCCACCTCCCTCCCCGAAAACTCCTGACTCCACCCCTTTTCAATTCTCTTTATGCCTGGATAGCCAATACATGTAGACTAATGTGCCCAGCCAGGCCAGCACTGCAAAAGTCAACAGCAGCATACTTTAGACACTTTGTATTCAGGCCAATCCACGGCTATGTTGGCTGCTGCAGAACCTCTTGGGGGGGGGGGGGGGGGGGGGAAGCAAAATCCTTGATAGTAATTTTATTTAGAAGCAGTTGTACAAAGTTAAAATACTAGCAGTGACTGCGTGCAAAGAGACGTAGACCATACCAACCAATCCAAAGTCCTCTTTGTACTGGTCTGAATGCGGTGATATGAATGCCAGTCGGTTGCTATGGGCTAAAGACACTTTTTGTACACGTAAGCTTTGCTCTTTGAGCCACTTTTATTAGTATTCTACTTGGCAGTAGTCATACACGGCAATATTTGGAATTGCTGGTGTGATTGACGTTGAGGTTAATTCGTCCGTCTAAACTTATTTATCAACATCCGGATTCTGAAAATCTCACGGTGCTCTCCTCCTATAAACCGTGTGCTGATGACTTGTATACATCTGTGTGCTGAGGATTGTTTACATTGATCTCAGTGTACAAACAAATGTCACCTTGTAACACAGTAAATTCTGGCACCTTTGTTCTCTACTTTCTTTGACACGGGTGTAGTAAGCAGATGTTGAATGGACTTGGAAATTGTATGAATTACTATGGGGTGAGCTGTCAAAGTCAGGAGTTTTGGTATTTCTGTGCTGTGAATGTATAGAAGAACTCTTTACCTTTTACATTGCCAGCTGTCATCGAGAGATCTGTGCTGACTTGTCCTATGCAAATATCGGTTGTTTTATGTGTGTGTATTTAAATGTGTATAGGTTAAAAACAAAACGGAAACCTAAAAATATAAAACAATGCAGTGTTTGTTTACATGTACATTTTTTTTAGTTTTTATTAAAATATTATATATATATATATATATATATATATATATATATATATATATATATATATATTATATAATTTTTATTTCAGGTACTTATATAGCGCCGTCAATTTACGCAGCACTTTACATATACATTGTGTGTGTGTATATATATATATATATATATATATATATATATATATATATATATATATATATATATATATATAATTTTTTTTTTTTTCCTATACTGAGTGTGTATGTGTAGATCAGGGGTCTCAAACTGGCGGCCCTTCAGCTGTTGCGAGACTACAAGTCCCATGAGGCATTGCAATGCTGACAGTTACAAGCATGACTCCTACAGGCAGAGGCATGATGGGACTTGTAGTTTTGCAATGGCTGCAGGGCCTCCAGTTTGAGACCCTTGATATAGATCTATCTGTGTGTATGCAGGTCTTGACAAATTTTGCTTTGGAGCCAGCTTAAAAAAGCTAGGAGGTTTTTCTTACTTTTTACCACTTGCCTACTGGGCACTTTCACCCCCTTCCTGACCAGGCCAATTTTTCAGCTTTCAGAGCTGTCTATTTGACAATTGCGCGGTCATGCAGCGCTGTACATATATGTAATTTTTTATCATTTCCTTTTCACATAAATAGAGCTTTCTTTTGGTGGTATTTAAAGCGGAGTTCCACACAAAATGGAACTTCCGCTTTTCGGAACCCTCCCCCCCTCCGGTGTCACATTTGGCACCTTTCAGGGGGGAGGGGGGTGCAGATACCTGTCTACGCCACTTCCCGTCCCCACCGCGCTGTCTGCTGGGAACACACAGCTCCCAGGAGAGTGCGGGGACCACTTGGGACGCGCAGCATGACTCGCACATGCGCAGTAGGGAACCGGGAAGTGAAGCCGCAACGCTTCACTTCCTGATTCCCTCACCTAGGATGGCGGCAGCAGCTGCCGAGAACCGAGCGGGTTCTCAGCATCCCCTGCCGACATCGCTGGACCCTGGGACAGGTAAGTGGCCATGTATTAAAAGTCAGCAGCTGCAGTATTTGTAGCTGCTGGCTTTTAATATTTTTTTTTTTTTTTTTGGCGGTGTGGGTGAACCCCCGCTTTAATCACCACTGGGTTATTTTTACTATTTGCTAAAACAAAATACTGAAATTGTAAAAGAAGTGTTTTTTTTTTTTTTTTTTTAAATTATAAAATGTTGCAAATAAGTAATTTTTCTTAACTGGGCGCTGGTGCGGCAGCACTGATGAGCTGCACTCAATAGACGCCCTCCCAGAACTGGATGACCGCACTGTAGTTGTCTTTCGGCTATAGTGCAGTCGGCAAGTGGGAGTTGTATGTAGACGTTTGACAAAAGCCCAGGTCCCAGGATGCAATTTCTACAAATTGTGGATGGACCCTCTGCACATTGCTGCACCCTTTCCAGCAAACTATGCAATGAAAAACAGGGATATTTAGTTCACATAAATTGCAATACATGTTTAAGATGGCCAACTGTGCCAAAGTAATCCCTCCTCTGGCCAGTCCTACACTACCTTGCTACTGCAAATGCTACGGTGCGACACCATGCCAACATGGGGCATATAGACCCAAGGTGGGGGAGAGCTACTAACTTCAGATCTTGTCACTGATCTGTGTTACAACAGAGGAAAGTTATACCTGTGCTCGAATCCCAATAGGTTGTACATGTACAGTGGAACCTTGGATTACGAGCCTAATCCATTCCAGGAGAGTGCTTGTAATCCAAAGCACTTGCATATCAAAGCGAGTTTCCCTATAGGAGTCAATGGTTCGAAGATAATTCGTTCCGCATTGACTTCTATTGCATGCAATACCGCATGCGGCAAGAGGGGGGGGGGGGCGACGGAAAGCCTCGGAAATACTCGGGGACAGCTCTGCTGAACTCGGAAACCCTCGGAAACTGAGTATTTCCGAACCACTCCGCTTGTCACCTGCGCCCCCGCACCTCTGGCCAAATGAGGTACTGCACACCCCATTAGCTTGAATTCTGCTCATTTTGAGAGACAACACTTGTAAACCGAGTCAGGATTTAAAAAATAAAACGTTTCTCGTCTTTTAAAGTGCTCGTTAACCAAGGTTCCACTGTATTTAAACTAGCAGGTGCTAAATGGGTGTGACCACATATTAACACTACAAATTCTGGCTGGACCCTCTGCACACTGCTATACAATCTCTCCAAAGGGAAAAGGGTGTAGCAGTGGGTCCATCCAGAATTTGTAGTGTTAATGTGTGGTCACACCCCTTTAGCACCCGATAATTTAAATACATGTACAAGCTAATGGGATTTGAGCACAGACATATCCTTGATATATCTTTTCTCTGTTAGGATGCAATTTTTGGTCGCCATGGTGACCTGGCGCCTGCGATTTGTTGAGCCATGGTGTGTGTGTGTGTGTGTGTGTGTGTATATACATATATATGTGTATATTCTCCAAAGGCAGGCAGTTGCAGCACTCTTCTGTCCTTATCTCATATAGATATACAAAGTAATAGCAACAGTCTGGAGTATGGCTTGAGAATGAGCATGTTTTGCTTGAGGCTACATGCACACTGTATTCTCCATGATACCTTTTTTCCTACAGCTGTTTAGCAGCAAAAAAACATGGTAAAAAGCCATGGTTTTGCATTTTTTTTTTTTTTTTTTTTTTTCACATCTGTCGTTAATGCATTCTATTGGCCAGAATGTTAATTTATTCTGGCCACTAGGATGTACTGACATGCAAATGCACATAAGCATGCCTAGTTTTAATGCACATTTATGTACATTTAGGTGCTTTTGAGCGTTGTTTTTAATTCTCAGAAGCTCCTCTTTCTGAACATAACTTTGGTGGTTTTTTCCCTGCCTCCAAGCCTCTGTTTACTCTACGAACGGCATGTGAATCGCACAGGAACCGCACCACCTTTGTGCTCAATTCACAGTGCACTGCATTTGCGACCTGAGTTTGGGGTGGTGTTAGGATTGCATTGACACCTGCCGCAGATCACAAGTTCAGTGTTGATTGGATGCAGTGCGGGAAACCTTCATGGATCGTGGTATTTCCTGCAGCTCATTAGTGTGAACGAAGGCTAAACTGTAAAAGCCTATAGTGTGCATGGAGACATAGACTAACATGGAGTGGAGTTTAGAGGCAGGGAAAAAATAAGCTCAAATGCCTGTAAAACTGGAAACTGTATACTGCATAAGCCCTGAAACTGTTTCTGGTACTTTGTAACACTATTTGAAATAAAATACAGAAGTGCGCTGCAACTGCCTGTCCTTTTGGATTCTTATCTATACATTATTATACATCTTATGGGTAAAATAACAATAAAAAAAAGAAAACGATCTATCTATCCACATACACACCCTTCTCTTCAGGGTAACATGTGTGGCCTCTTTCCTCTTTTATTGCTCTTTTGTGCTGAATATCATTTGTGATCATAACAGCCTCAGGCGCCATCGTTTATAATGCAGGTTAAATGCTTCATGCTTGACATAGTAATCTGTCATGGCTCCCCCCCCCCCTCCTTTTTATTTCTCTGGAAGTGGTGAAGTCCATTTTGAATGAAAGAAATGGATGTATATTTGTATTGGTGTGATGGTTTCCTTCCTGCACTGTATAAAATACTCTGTTGCGCTCATCATATGATTTTGTTTCCACTCTCTGGCACTAGTATTGGGTGTGTCGGGTTTAATGCACCTCAAGCAGGCTGCTATGGAAAATGCTGTAAAATATAAGATTATTCCGGGTTGGCGCTCCGGACCAAAAATAACAGAGAGATGCTGGATGGCAGAAGAAACTCACATCTGCTATGTTGGGTGTGCAGGTGGATTGTGAGAAATAAGGGAAGCAATTGTAAATGGCCTTTTATTTATTAAAGAATGTTTTTGTTGCCCCGGGAAACCAAGTTTAAAGTTGATGTGAATCCAGACGGAATGGAAATTTTGTTTGCTGAAGGAATGTTGCAAATATGACCTTTTTGCTGTATATAAAAAATGCTAGTTTTTAACTTTTGTTTGTGCGAGCTTCCTCTTTTTTTATCCTACAGTGACAGGTTGGAATTCTTCCTGGACTGAGCAGTGCTCTCAGTATGTAAGCCTGGCTCAGTCCTGGAGAACTGTCAGCCAACCCTGCATGAGGATGTACCATCTGGGGCGGTGTAAATGATAAGTTTGGCTCATAGGAAATGGGCATAATGTCATTATGCTCCAAGATGACTGTTGTAGCTGGACTGAGGAGGAAGCTGAGAACAGTGCTATGCAGTAGTTGGATTTGCTGTGTGTGTGTGTATATGCATGCAGTGCCTTGAAAAAGTATTCATACCCCTTGAAAGTTTCCACATTTTGTCATATTACAACCAAAAACATAAATGTATTGTATTGGGATTTTATGTGATAGACCAACACAAAGTGGTACATAATTGTGAAGTAGAAGGGAAATGATAAATGGTTTTCCAAATTTTTTTTTTACAAATAAACATCTGAAAAGTGTGGCGTGGCTTGGTATTAAGCCCCCTTATACTCTGATACCCCTAACTAAAGTCAGTGGAACCAATTGCCTTCAGAAGTCACCTAATTTAGTAAACAGAGTCCACCTGTGTGTAATTTAATCTCAGTATAAATACAGCTGTTCTGTGAAGCCCTCAGAGGTTTGTTAGAGAACCTTAGTGAACAACCAACATCGTGAAGGCCAAGGAACACAGCAGACAGGTCACGGATAACGTTGTGGAGAAGGTTAAAGCAGGGTTAGGTTATAAAAAAAATATCCCAAGCTTTGAACATCTCAGGGAGCATTGTTCAATCCATCATCCGAAAATGGAAAGAGTATGGAACAACTGCAAACCTACCAAGACATGGCCGTCCACCTAAACTGACAGACCGGGCAAGGAGAACATTAATCAGAGAAGCAGCCAAGAGGCCCATGGTAACTCTGGAGGAGCTGCAGAGATCCACAGCTCAGGTGGGAGAATCTGTCCACAGGACAACTATTATGCCCCGTACACACTTGCGGATTTTCCGACGGAAAATGTGTGATAGGACCTTGTTGTCAGAAATTCCGACCGTGTGTGGGCTCCATCACACATTTTCCATCGGAATTTCCGACACACAAAGTTTGAGAGCTTGCTATAAAATTTTCCGACAACAAAATCCGTTGTCGGAAATTCCGATCGTGTGTACACAAATCGGACGCACAAAGTGCCACGCATGCTCAGAATAAATAAAGAGATAAAAGCTATTGGCCACTGCCCAGTTTATAGTCCTGACGTACATGTTTTACGTCACCGTGTTTAGAACGATCGGATTTTCCGACAACTTTGTGTGACCGTGTGTATGCAAGACAAGTTTGAGCCAACATCCGTCGGAAAAAATCCTTGGATTTTGTTGTTGGAATGTCCGATCAATGTCCGACCGTGTGTACGGGGCATTAGTCAGGCACTCCACAAATCTGCCCTTTATGGAATAGTGGCAAGAAGAAAGTCATTGTTGAAAGAAAGCCATAAGAAGTCCCATTTGCAGTTTGCGAGAAGCCATGTTGGGGACACAGCAAACATGTGGAAGAAGGTGCTCTGGTCAGATGAGACCAAAATTGAACTTTTTGGGCTAAAAGCAAAAAGCTATGTGTGGTAGAAAACGAACACTGCACATGACCTTGAACGCACCATCCCCACCGTGAAACATGGTGGTGGCAGCATTATTTTGTGGGGATGCTTTTCTTCATCAGGGACAGGGAAGCTGGTCAGAGTTGATGGGAAGATGGATGGACCTAAATACAGGACAATAAAACCTGTTTGAGTCTGCAAAATACTTGACAGAGGTTCACCTTCCAACAGGATAAGGACCCTAAACATACAGCCAGAGCTACAATGGAATGGTTTAGATCAAAGCATATTTATGTGTTAGAATGGCCCAGTGAAAGTCCAGACCTAAATCCAAATGATAATCTGGGGCAAGACTCTAAAATTGCTTTTCAGACGCTCTCCATCCAATCTGACGGAGCTTGAGCTATTATGCAAATAAGAATGGGCAAATATTTTACTCTCTAGATGGTAGAGACATCCCCAAAAAGACTTGCAGCTGTAATTAAAATATTTATCATTTTTACATACACATACTCCAAAAAAGAGAGCAGCACTCACAGGTCTTGAAAGGTGAACACACGATAGCAGTTTAATTCAATGAGGCACAAGCTATTCTTCCTCAGGATGTGCCTCATAGAAACGTTGAATTAAACCGCTATCGTGCATTCACCTTCAAGACCCGTGAGTGCTGCTATTTTTTTTTTTTTTTGCTGTGCACCCGCCCACCCCCCCCCCCCCCTTTTTTTTTTTTTTTTTTTTTATCCCTGATTTGTGTGCAGTGACAACCATTAGTGTGTGTATATATGATACACTATATTATCAAAAGTATTGGGACACCTGCCTTTACCTGCACACAAACTTTCATGGCATCCCAGTCTTAGCCCGTAGTGTTCAATATTTGGTTGACCCACCCTTTGCATGTATAACAGCTTCAACTCTTCTGGGAAGGCTGTCCACAAGGTTTATGAGTGTGTCTATGGGAATGTTTGACCATTCTTCCAGAAGTGCATTTGTGAGGTCAGGCACTGATGTTGGATGAGAAGGCCTGGCTCGCAGTCTCTGCTCTAATTTATCCCAAAGGTGTTCTATTGGGTTGAGGTCAGGACTCTGTGTAGGCCAGTCAGGTTCCTCCACCCCAAACTCTCTCATCCATGTCTTTATGGACCTTTCATAAATTTATATTTATGTCTTCTCCCCCCCCCCCCCCCCCCCCCACAAATGGAGCTTTCTTTTGGTGGTATTTGATCAGCTCCTGTGTTTTCTATTTTTTGCACTATAAACAAAATAAGACCGACAATTTAAAAAAAAATACCCCAATAGTTTGTACTCTGCTTTTAATCCATAGTTGGCAGAAAAAGTGCCATGTGTATAATATGATGCTGGCCAATATATACAGCCATTTTCAATTTTAACTTCTTTCTAGCCACTGGGAATTTCATATATAAGAGCAAGTACTCAACATTAACTAAGCAGTCTACCACCTTCTGAACATGTTTGATTGTACACCAGAATTCAGTAAATTGTGAAGTTGAAACTGGGCAATAAATTGACCACTTAAATTCCGTTCTTTTAAAAGATTGCATTGAAGATGGAACTTGAGGTCATAAAGAGCAATCCGATTTTTCCACCAGATCGATCGGGCAATTTTGATTAGGGTTGATAACATGATGTGTGGGTTTTTTTATTTATTTTTTTATGTGTTTGCATTGAGATTTTGACAAACAATAGAATTTGAAAATTGCCTTTTGCATGTCCAGCTAAAAGCCAAGCTAAATTCTATTAATTGCCCGAGTATGATAAAATAAAAACCTACTGGAATCCCGTGTTGTCTTCCTTGTAGCTGAAGTTCTCCCCTCCCCTACCACATGCAGTCCAGTGCGTTTCTTTTCTGCATCAAAAACGCACATTTTTTGCATGTAACGCATCCAAAAGTGCAACGGAATACATATGTCCTTAATTGAGATGAAGTAAAAAAAGAGGTGGAAATTACACACTGGAACGCATTCAAAACGCACATGCAGAAATGCATCCGGAAGCTGTAATTGTGATGTGAACTGGCACCTATATGGAATGTAACTTTTTTTTTTTTTTTTTTTAATTTTTTTTTTTTTTTTTTTTTTTTTTTTTGAGCCTTTTTAAAATTCATAAATTTTGACCGCTTGCCCCAATAGCATAAAAAAAATTGTGTTTTTAATTTCAGAAGTGAGAATGTACATGAAGAAGACACATTACTGAATGAGTCCCAGTGTTGTTCATTTTTAGGTTGCTGGAAAAACCATCATCTGGAGCGGTTGCTGAGTAACCGACTATTTTCTGTTCTGTAGATTTTACGAATCCCTCTCTTGTTCCTCCGTTCAAAACTGGCTAAATTAAACCTGTTTTAGTTGCCATGACAACCCATGATTTTTTTTTTTTTTTTTTTTCCCCTGCCATATTTTTAACACAATGGTAAAAAATAAATGAGGAATCTGGTTGCTAAGACCAACAAGATGAGTTCTGATGCCTGAAGCTGGATCATATGAGGCCTAGTGTCCCGTGTCTTGTCTCACCCATAGTAACCAGCCGGGATCACCCCTTTTTACCGATGACGGGCAGGATCAGGTCGCTGTGAACGAAATTGGACATGTTTTCTTTCCAATGTGTTTGACACACGAGACCAAACCTTTTGTTTTTGTTGCCCGTCATTGTATCTGCCTGGTGGCAGGTGTCTCCTTTTCCTATGCCGAATACCAATTATCCGCTGGACAGAATTAGCATGCTCGATTATGCTGTAAGATTTTTCTGAAGCTTAAAGTGGCCTATAATGAGGGTGTGTGTTGCGAGCAGCTGGTTGCTGTGTCCATGTTTGCGGTTGTGTGTTTCCCCTTATTTATTTGCAGCGACAATTGGGTGGAGGAGATTAATATTATTATTTGCGGAATTAGTGCCCCAGGCGGTGTAAGCACTTCACCGTGTGTGCACTTTAGTTGGAGCATATCTTACTAGAAATTTTACAGATGACTGACATATTTTAAGAGATTAAACATTACTGTGCCTTGGAGCAGTGAGCTGTGCAAACACCCTTTTATTCACAGATTTTGAAGATCTGAGAATTGTAGCTGGACTTAAGATAAGATGCAGACTGGGGGATGTTTAAAGTTCATCTGTTGACTTTAGAAAGGTAGGCATTGTGATGACTGGCGGATATTTAGGGCTCCTTTACATCCCTACATCTGCGTTTTTTAAAGTGCCTTTTTTTTTTTTTTTTTTTTTTAAATACTTTTTATTGAGAGCAAGCACAAGTGACATTGAAATATGGCTACATCAGGTGGAGAGGTGGAGTAAGGAATAATTTCAAGAACCTGACCTAGAGTTTGGTGTGCATAAACCAAGTGGGTGGGAGGGAAAAGGGCGAGAAGGGAAATAGAGGGGGAAAATGCCTCCGGACTTTGCTGAAGTGTCAGGGATCATCAAGCAATCATGCATGGAGTCATAGGTCTAATAGACGCTGGTCCAAGGATGTCCATAAAAAGTGCATTTTTTTTTTGTTTGTTTTGCTTTTGTACATGTGGTGCATAGTAATGCTCTCTAAATGTGTCTTGCTGTGTGACTTTAATGGCATACAAACTGCCCTAAAGCAGGGCTTCTCCAAACTTTCTAAACAAAGGGGCAGTTTATTATCATTCAGAATTTAGAGGGGGCCACACTAGTAGGAGTAGAAAATGTCCTGGCGTTGGTAACATAGTCCCCCATCGTTAGTGGGAGGAATAGTCCCCCATTGTGGGGGGACCCCTGATGAAGTCACGTGGGCGTGACGCTACACGTTGGGACAGACAGGCACCGGAAGTGACTTCGGTGTGCGAGCTAGCTCTTGCCTTTGCTTTTATGTGAGTGCTACAGGTGTTTTATGAATAAAGCATTATCTATATAATATACTATCTGAAACCCCTTTTTTCCTTTTATATACCATACGGACAAGCGTGGGAGGGACATCCATGCTGCTCATTGGCACCAAGGAAGTTCCCTTTTTTTTAATTTTTTTTTTTATACACTACTGCAGTGAGAACTATCCATCAGGAGAAAAAGGGGCCCCTAGATGGTTTATGCTTTACGCTGTGCATAAGAAGTACGGTGTGATCTATTACACTGTCCAGGACCCCTACTGTTATCTGCATACGCTATTACCTTACAGCTGTACGGTGAGGGGCCACCCTGAACTGAGGTGCACTGAAGAGGAAAAGTCACTTTATTTACTGATTTCATATTTTGCACAAAACGTTAGAGGGAATTCAGCACTTTCATTCACTTTCTTTCCTATCATTATATATCGATCAAGGACAATTGTTTTATTTATGAATATATAGCTTGGACTTCTTCGTTACAATTCTTTTGTCAATTTAGGCACTTAGCACTTTATCAACGGTTTACAATTTAATACATTTCTTTGTGTTTCCATGATATTCTCTTTGCCATAGTGCATTTGATTATATTTTTCTTATCGCAGTTGCACCTCGCACTAACAGCGCAGCACCATTCACTTTGTATATCTTTCTTGTGGCTTAGGATTGACCATTTTCGGTGTTTGCAGCAGTTAGACCTTACTTTTTTTTTCTTTCTGGTAGCGCGGTAATATTTTATATCCTTTTAGTGGGAGGATAGTTCCCCTTCATTTGGTGACAGTGGGGGGGATAGTCCCCCATCATAAACTTCTGTCCCCTATTAAACTGTAAGCTCTCACAAACAGAGCCCTTCTAAAGCCTAGCACACACCATTAGTCTTTTTTTCGTTCAAACCCAGTGGGTGAATGGGGGGAAAAAAAAAAACTTGACCGCTCAGGTCGGAGACGCTGTACTGACAATCCAATGTTAGTACAGCGATCTCCCCTGCTAAACTATTGTGTTCTGACAGGGGGGCTGCCCCCCCCCCCTCCCCCCAGAACACTCTGGTCAGCGCTTTAAGCCCTTGGCCATTCAGTAGACCTTTTTGTGTTCAGCCGGCTTCTGCCGGACTGGCTGCCATACGCATGTGCCGAATGTTGGCCGGTTTCTGTTGTACTAGGCTTTTACCCTCTTTTCCTAAATTGGATTGTAATGATACTGTCTCCCTTTATATTGTAAAGTGCTATGTAAAATGTTGGTGCTATACACATCGTCTATGATGATAATAATGTAATGGAGATGAACAGACAGACATGTTTGTAGTCAAGCTTGGGTGACAACCATGGCACCCTTTGTAGATACAATGGTGGAGTTAATGTATCTATCCAAGGGCAGGAAGTATGTTGTTTGAAGGATTAGTAGGTAAAAAAAGTCTAAAAAGAATGGAATGCAGCCATCACATCTATGGACTGGTAAGCTGCAATATGACATTTTTTGTTTGTTTTTAGTGTAAGATACGAAAAAGAAAACCTTCTCTTAGAAATATATAAAGACCATCATTTGACTTCTCATTCATAAATGCTGGTTGCCTGGCTTGTCATCCTGATCCGTTTGTTTCATTACTTTGAGTTAATAACCAAAAAGTCTATAAGAACGATGTCTGGCTTTCCAAAACGGGATACTTGTTCCAGGTCACAGACTCCAATTCATAAACCCTCTGGATCAAAATACCATCCATGGAAGTGGGATTGTCAGAAGGAGGTCAGCAGTGAGGGCTCCTATGTGATCTTTTAGATAAGGTTTACTTTAAATGGATTGCAGTCTATCCATTCAAGCAGACCTAAACCCTCGTCTAAACACAAGTATTTTCTACCACCTGCTGATTTATCACCTAATCTAATAGGCAAACCTGTCTAATACTCACCAGCAACTATGAACTCCCTTTATTCATCTTAATGAAAGCACAGCTGCCATCAGGGGGTTATGCCAGAGCTCATGTGTCCTCTGGGTACGGAGGCTATGTTTGGGTACCTGCAGCTGCAATGAGTATGAAACTTCTAGTGGGTAAGTATTAGACAATTTTTCTTATTAGGTTATATGAGGCTCTGCATAAAACTGAACAGCTGTGACTGTGTATTGTTAGCCCTGTGATACTTGTAGGTATCACACCTCTATAATCCATTGTTTGTTTGTTTTTATTTTAATTTTTTTGCTTCGCTATTGAGCATGCTTGTGCATACAAAAAACGAAGTCTTGACCTGCTTCAAGGGGTTGGCCAACATCTAAACATTGCTTCACATGGGCAACAAGGGAGCTTTATCTGCCTTTTGTAAAGCCTCCTGAACACCCACCTAAAAAAAAAAAAAAAAAAAAGACAGCCGCTCTGGTCTGTACACATTGCTGCGGGTGCCATACTTTGTGGCACATGTAACTGGGCATGTCAAGTTTGGCAGGTGGTACCGCTTGCCAGTTGGAGTCAGTGGGCCACTCTCTTGCCTGTGTGACAACCGATTGGCATTAGGTTGCGGTGCCATATTGCAATGCAAAATCCCCCTTGGGAATAGAGAAAAAACAGGTATTGGGGGGTGGGGGTGGGGGGGCGGCATTTTTTTTCCCTTCTGAACACCCACAAACCACCTCTGAAAATCACTCCACACCATGTATCGCTTCACAGGAGGCTGTAGACTGTGTGCATGAGGCCTAAAGTATTGGTCCATGAAAAGCTGATAATTTACTTATGGATGGATTTTGTCAAGTTGAAAGGCCCTCTGGCGCAAGGTGAAGTTTGTCTTTCTCCAATTGAAAAAACCCAATTGAAGCCGGTCAACTTTTGGCCATATGCACCTGTCGGTGAATTCTGAATGATCTCAGAAACCTCTTCAAGTGTCAAACTGTTGCCCTCATCGCAGGCCTAATACCCAACACAGGTCCTGACTCTTCCTTTGGAGCCTCTTGCTTTTTGCAACTTGACCGCTATATTGAAGAATCCCCCACGTGCCCCACAATGATCAGTCTGATTGGATTCCAGCCTGTCTATCCATAGATTTCCTATCCAGTGTACTGTGAAATCCCGAGTGACCCGGAGCTCAGGGCTGTGTTCTTCCAGAGTCTGTCAGTTCTTATATCTCCATAATGTATGTTCCAGGTCCTCCATACGGCGTCTTACAGATGTCAGGGATGTCATTGTACATGTGCAGTACGTTACTATTGAGCGTTTCTGCTGTTGATTGTTTTCTGTTGACTGTTTTTGCTGTCATTGATAACCACTAATCTCTGCAGTTCTGCTATTTGCATCTAGATGCTTCCAGAGAACACCATTGTGTAGGGCTGGGCAAATAACCAGAGTGACTAAAACTAGGAGCTGGTGTCTAATCTCCTGCTTTTAATGTCACTGTCCAAGATGATTAAAGGCTCAGCCAAAACTGGTCTTTCACTTTTTGGTGTATGCTAAAGCAAATGTAAAGCCAATTTTGGATAGGTGAGGGAAGAATTCCACCCCTTACCAGTTTATTTTTTGCTCTTTGTCACTCTGGGGAGATTTCCCTTCTCTTCCTGTCTCATCAGTGGGAATTGCTATACATGGATCGGCCATATGATTCCTGCTAAGTGAGACGAATTTCGATCCATGTGTGGCCAGTTTAAGGGGCAATTCTCCTAGCTGCATTTTGTGTGATCTTATGAATGGCACAAGTGGAGGATGGGTGGTACTTGCTTAACCTGCAATGCTTAAAGAGGAAGTAAACTCAGTCATAATTTATACCTATAGGTAAGCCTATAGTTAGGCTTGCCTATAGGTACTGTAAATATCTCCTATTCGTGCGCTGTTTTAGGAGATATTTACATTACATGCAGCCGATGACGTAATCGGCACATGCGCTCTGAAGGAACAGCCACCCGTGCCATTCATTCAGATGCCTGTGCTGTGAATGACGGCTCCCTCGTGCATGCGTGGGAGGTACGTCATCGTGGCTCCAGCCTGTCACACAGCCGAAGTCCGCGGACCCAGAAGGAAGACCGGTGAATATGGACACTGCCTCCAGCGATTGCAAGACTTCGTTTTCAGGTAAGTTTCACATAATGTGCTAGTATGTGATGCCAACTAGCACATTCTGCCTTTCCTTTGCAGGTCCGAAAAAAAAAAAAAAAAAAAAAAAAACAACCAGCGGTGGAGAATGTTGGCCTCGCAGGGGTGTCAGGGTCACAAGATTGGCTAAACAGAATTACTCATCCTGTGCGGCAGGTAAAATAGTTGACGTATGCATTTCAGATTTTGTACTTAGTGGTTTGCCTGGAGTTCAGCTTTAATTTGCACTGACTTTCTAGTACTTGGGTTCTCCTAGTTGTAGCCATTGGCCGTATTAAAAGAAGACACAAGTTTTTATGTTCCAGACATTCTTAATACAAGCACCCTACCCCTTTGAGTGCATGAACATTTCCATTGTGTACACTCATTAGCCCTAATTCTATTTTGCCACCAACTCCTGGTGGAATAATTTTCATCAGATCTAAAATATCCTTTTGGGGTCTTTCAAGCCAGGAATGTAGTGAGTACATTGTGTCCAATGGCTACCTATGCTTCAGCTGCTGAACTGTCACCGTGGGCTTGTGTTCACACCTGTCTGTACAGGCCCTGATCACACAATATGTTTGCATCTAGTGTAAGCTATGTTTTACCACCTCTACGAGTCAGGGGTTTCTAAAAAAAGTCGTTCAGATGGCCACTGTTCAGGTGGCTGCTGGTGCCATGGCTGCCTGAATACAATGGCTGATAGTGGAATTTCCTCCATCTACCCTGTTGGCATGGATGAGGGAATCGATTGATTTTCTCGTTTAGCCTTCAGGCTTCCTTTTAGTCCTGCATACACTTCTGCACTTAAAGTGTTTGTTAGGACATATATACAAGTCTATGCCAGCCTCTCTATTAGAGGCTGGCATAGCACACTGTGTGTGTTTGTTTTATTTAAAAACAATACTAAATATCAGCTGTCTTCAGGCCGGTCTCCTCACTCACAGCTGCTTTCCAGCTCTGATGTCTTCTGAGGGAGGGGCCGTGACCTCCCTGTGACGTCAGAGGAAGATCACGTGGCCGTTCGTCTTCTCCGCAGAAGAGCTGGAAAGAGGCTGCGAGTCATGTGACTGGCCTGAACACAGCTGATATTTAGTATTTATGGCACTTATTTTTAAATAAAACATACTGTGTGCTATGCCGGCCTTTAATTGAGAGGCTGGCAGTGACAATTTTATTTTTTTATTTTAAAATGGTGGGAGGCGGGGCCAGGCCGGAGACAGGGGGTCACTGAAGGGGAGGAAGGAGGGGGTGAGGGTGGGAGAGAGGAAAGCAGTCAGCCTATCACAGAGGGAGGCACTTTGACCACGGTGATCAGGGCGGAGCTGCCCTGGTTATCGTGGTCTGTATAGAGAAGCCATACAGGAAGTGGTAGGTTTAGGAGTGTTTTTTTTTTTTTTTTTTTCTTTACAGTTTAGAGAGGGATGGACAGATTACATGGCACAAGCGCTATGCTGTGTAATCTGCTTTAAGGGACTAGAATCCCAATTATTTTTTATTTTTTTTTTTTGGGGTTAACAAACACTTTAAACATATGTGCCTAATATGCACTTTAGAATATATTGTGCTGCATTTTAGAGTGCGTTTTCCAGAGGGAAGTAAATTTCCTGTGCAGATCTATACATAAACTGGATAAAATTCTTGTGTAATGCATGCAAATTTTCTGTTTGGTTGAAAAAGTTTTGTGAAGAATGAAGTAAAGAAAAGCAGCAGGTGGAGTTTGTTTCTGGCAGAGATTGCTGCTACAATAAATAGTGCAGTGAACAGTATTCTTTTGTGTTTGCATTTTTGTGTTCTGTTTTGTCTCTTACCTCTTGAGTGTGTGTTTTTTGTTTTTTTTTTTGCCTGGATTTTACCTTGCTGGTTGAATAGTGTGAAAAAATCAAGTGTGTTTGCTCAATCTTCTGATGCAAAGATATGAAATGGCAGGGAGCCTGGTGACAGGGTGTGACGAGTATTTAGCATGCAGATGTGATCCGGCATGTGTTAATATCTCCCTGCGTGCCTTGCAGTAGATGGAAGGACGTGTCAGGGCGAGGTCAGTGAGGGCGGAGGTTATTGAAACAAATCTGGATTATTATAGCAACCGATCATTTTTCTGTGACTGTAATGTTATTCCCTGTGGGTGAGAAGCTACTGGAACTTTCAGAAAGATGTGTGGTTTTTTTTTTTTTTTTTTTTTTTTTCTGGGAGAGGAAAGCCGGTTGTCTGCTTAGGTAATCCCATGACATACTGAGAGCAGCAACATGTCACAGGAAAACATACCGGCCCCTTTCTAAAGTTTTCCTTTTCCGGAATCCTGTCAACATTTAAACTGATTACCCGACTCATTTACTACTGTCAGATGAACTGCCTATTGGTTAATAAGGGGGAATCAATTCAGAACTCGGTCAGTCCAATTTAGGAGCCATAAAGCAGTTAGTGTATCATAACACACTTTTAGGTTCACATTATAGCGAGTGATGCGGCTCGTGTTTGCGCAGACACGGCAGCCTTTTAATCATTGGGCCTCTGTACCTGCAGGAAACGCAGCAGAAAGGTCCTTTTTTAGAATCGCAGCCGCAAGTAAATTGCATGGTGCTTTTATACCACGCGGTTTCCTGTGCCCGCAAATGAGCGCCTGCAACTTAATGGCACTCCCACGTGTCTGCTTCAGATTTACACACATTCTTGTGACTGCATGAGTTTGAACCTAGCCTTATTCCAAAGTTTAGTCCCCTCCCCCCCATGAATCATGCTATTTGTTCTTAGGCCGGGTTCACACTGGTGTGACACGACAGTCGTACCACTTTGGATCCGACTTTGCCCTGCGACTTGAAGTTCGACATCAATGAACAGGGATCCGACTTTGATCCCCGACAATACCAGGAACTGTGTCTGGTATTAATGTTATGGGGAACTCCATGCCAAATTAAAAAAAATAAAAACTGCATGGGTTCCACCTCCAAGAGCATGCCTTTGGTATGGTATGGTTTTTAAGGGAAACCCCCATGCCGAAAAATGTCCATACCAAACCCTTATCTGAGCACACAGCCCGGCAGGTCAGAAAAGGGGGTGGGGACAAGCGAGCACCCCCCCCCCCCCCCTGAACCATACCAGGCCACATGCCCTCAACAGGGGGGTGGGTGCTTTGGGGCAGGGGGGCCCTGCGCCCCCCCCCCACGCCAAAGCACCTTGTCCCCATGTTGATGAGGACAAGGGCCTCTTCCCAACAACCCTGGCCGTTGGTTGTCAGGGTCTGCGAGCGTGGGGCTTATTGGAATCTGGAAGCCCCCTTTTAACATGGGGGGGGGGCCCAGATCCCAGCCCCCCACCCTACGAGTATGGGATTTATTGTACCCCTACCCATTTACCTAAAAAAAAAAAAAGTGTAAAAAATAAAACGGAGCACACAGGGGTGTTTAAAGTAATTTACGAAGCTCCGGCATCTCTTCCGACTTCTTCTCCTCTTTCCGGTTCTTCTCCCTATGTCCACTATCTTCTGCCTTAAGATGGCGACTTTGATCAGTGATAGCCCATGGGCGGAAGTAGGATCGAAGTTGGACCAAAGTAGTGCAGGGAGCGTTTTCAAAGTCGGACCGACTTGTGTCGGACCAGTTAAGAGACGGCTCTCATAGGGAAACATTGATTTTTCACACGTCATGCGACATGAGCTCCCAATGTGGGAGTGTTTGTTGTGCCAGTGTGAACCCAGCCTCATTTACGCAGGGTGCCTAAAAATGTTTAAGAACTTTTTTTTTTTCCTCTTTTCCCTTTCTAGGTATTTCATTGGAGCAGGACTTTGGGCAGTCTTCAAGCTATTCTGAAACACTTTGAAAGTAGAGGGACAGACTCGGGCTCATTAACATACAATTCAGAATCCAAGCTTTTTAACCCTTTGTTAGCACAGACCGTGTTCATGTCTAGTTTACAGCCAATTGAGATCTGCCAGCACAGTTCAGACAGGGTTAATTATGGTAAACTTTTAGAACCCATTCACACCAGTAACTGCGTGTTATTGACTGCATGTTTGCCTGCATTTGAAGTGTGTTTGAATGCATTTTGTACTGCGTTTTGCAGTGCATTTTGCTATACGTTTTTGAGCTTGGCTTTCTTGACCTAAAGGGGTACAGTACATTTGTAACGTAATGCTCTACTTTTTTTTTTTTTTTATTTTTTTTTTTTAACTGAACTGCAATGATGTGAACTATGTCCATAGGATTACCTTGATTTTGGGCTCTCTATGCAGTTGGAGTGCAGTTCAAAATGCATTTAACCCCTACAGCTGTAATGTCCTGGTGTCGCTGGGGTTAATATGAGCCGAAAGGCCTGTCATATGCACTTTTCAGAGAATATGTCGAGGGGGGGCGGGGGGGCGTAACAATTTATAAAGGTGTGAAGATTTCCACTCGGAGATGCTTTCAGATTGTTTATTTAGGGTTGAACTACACTACACTGTTTACCAATACACTTCAGTTCAACCACCCTGTCAAATGTCGCTTGATAGCCGGCAGCACTGATCATTGTATTCTGACAGCAGGGAAGTCTGCCCGTTGTCTGAATACAAAGACGCCTCGAATGTGTGGATGAGGAAACTGGGGTCAGGGTTAAATCCGCTGGTTGAGCGAAAAAAAACCAAAAAACAAAAAAAAAAAACAAATACAGCAATGGCCAGCTTAAGAATTCCCCATTCCCCACCATATGATGTACTGCCAAAGCCACATAGATATGTCATTGAAAAAAATGAATTTTTGATTACAATAACAAGCTGTGGGATCAAGGTGAGGACTGTTTATTTTTATTCACGTTCAATTACCATAATAATGTCTTACAAAGGAGACAGCAGTATTTCACAAGGCTGTGCAATCAGTATGGAAAATAGTGTCCTGGAAACTTCAGTAAAACCTAAATGAAGAGACGAAGAGGCGTTACTTCAGTCTGCCGCCCCCCCCTTTTCTACAAATCCTGTAGCTGCTGACTTTTAATAGGACACTCTCCGGTCCAAGCGCCAGCATCTTAAAAGAGATGTATGGATTTTTGTTCGTGTTTTTTTTTTTTTTATTTGCCTAGGTGAATGCAGCATCTGTCCCCCGCTGCCTCTAACACTGAGAACTGCAGACTGTCAGCGGCTCTCTGCTCTACCCCCACCCTGGAGCGCTGGGCTATGGAGGGGACGGAAGCGGCCAGTGTTCTGCCGAGAAAGTTCCCCTCGGCGGATAAGGACCCCTCTGTACTGCGCAGGCTTGCAGAGTACGAGCCGCCGGAAATAGCCGAAGCTGAAAAGCTGTAAATTAGCTGTACACAGTGCCTGTAACAGGGCCGTTCGCTTCGCTCGCCACGCTTTGGGCACGGCCTCGCTTCGCTCGGCACTTTTTTTTTTATTCTACCTCTATGTCCACTTAGATGGTGGGGCTTGAACCTGGACTTAGGGTGCAGGCACCGTGTACAGCTGACTCAAGGTTTTCAGCTTCGGCTATTTTCCTCAGCTCTGTAGTCGTCGTACTGCGCAAGCCCTGTGCAGTACAGGGGGGTTCTTATCCGCCGGGGGAACTTTCTCGGCAAGACACTGGCTCAGGCTCTCAGCGGCTTGCTGAGGAGGCTGTGCCAGTCCAGGGATCTGGGTGGATCCCAACTCTATGGTCATGATGATGCCTGAGCCTGGACTGACTCTGTGACATCAGCAGAAAGCGGACTTCAGCCCGCTGTCTGCTGAAAACTGGTCACAGGATTGCAAAACTAACTACATTCCTGTGATCCACAGAAGTAAAGTTAAACGATCTTGCCAATGCTGTTGGCTGGCTCGTTGAAAACAATGTTGTCTTTATGTGGCTGGCAATACACTTGATTGATGAAGAACTGGCTGACATTCACTTCATCTATGGCCCGCTTACAAGTGAAGTATGGAAATTTTTAAAATTACCTAAGTAGATGCAGCATCGGTCCCCCGCCGGCTCTAGGGCCATTTTCACGCTGAGGCGTTTGGTAAACTGCCTCTTCTGCAGTCCCAGTGCTTGCAGGACAGGAAAAAGTCCTGCAAGCAGCATCTTTGGGGCGGTGAATACAGCGCTCCCAAAACGTTCCTGCCGTTGAAATCAATGGCCAGCGCTGCCGAAGTAAATGTCCAGGCATGTTGGCGGATCCCGACCACATGGTCGAGATCTTTCCCAAGCCTGGGCTGGCTCTGTCAGCCGACAGCGAGCTTCAACCCACTGTCTGCTGAAAACGGATCACAGGAGTGCAGAACGATCTGCACTCCTGTGATCTACAGGAGAGGTACGGCCAAACAAACTTTGGCTGTGCTTCTCCTTTAAGTTCAATAGTGTTAAAATAAACTCCAGGCAAATGGCTAAATGCACAAAGGAAATGCATATGAACTGTATATGAACTCCAGGATAAGCAAAAATGTGTCTGAATTCAGGAGTTGTGTGTATTCTTCCTTGAACCTTGGATTACTTTGTGTATTTCTCCTAGCTCTGTGTGGTAATCCAGTGTGAGACGTTCCCTCTGTGTAGGAACTTCCTGTAATAAAGACCGGTCACTACTGGTATCTCTCCTTTGCAGGGTGACTGGTCTTGGCTCCGCCCCTCCTGTATTTTTCTGCAGGCAGCCTGTAGTGAGAAGACTGTTTAGTCCCCGCCCACATCTCTGCTCTTTGCACAGGCTATGTACTAACAGTGATGATGTCACAAGGTAATAACTGGGTTGTAAAGGTATTTGGTGTATACAAAGTGGCTTGAAATCCTTTCTGACTATTGAGATATCATTTTTTGATCACCCACCTAATATTGAGTAGGTCCCCCTTTTGCCACCAAAACAGTCCTTACTATCCCACCAACGTCCAGATGTCATTATAACAAGATAATCAATGTTATTCACTTTACCTGTCAATAGTCATAAAGTTTTATGTAAATGGAATTTTCTTGTGCTCAGAGTTCAGCTTTAAGGACCACGCTAAAATAAATAAAAACGCACAGAAAATATTTATACTTTTCTCAATATGTATAAAATATTTCGCTCTCGAGTTGGGTAAGAGCAAAATGTTTTTCAGCTTCCTCGCTATTCTAATCAGCGTCTGGTGAAATGTCAGATATAACCTGGAATCTGCTCCATAATTGGTTTCCACAACAACCGCCTGGACGTAGTGTAAACACACAAAATAAACAACGCATTTGTCTAAACATTAACGGCAGGTAGCCCTAAGAACAATGGGGTCTGAGCATGCAAGGAGCCGGGTCTCCAGACTGCCGAGTCTGTATCAGACAGCACACAGGAAACCATCACCGGGCTCATTGTCTCCCCAGCAGCACAGCAAGCAAGTGATTGCAGTCTCTTTACCTTCTAGAGAGATGGAGACTAATGCCTGGTACACACAATGAGATTATCAGATGAATGATCGTCCCTTTTTTTTAATTTTTTTTTTGCATGCCACTCTCCTATCGAAAATAGAGAGTGATGTAATGTAGTGTATTTGTATTGTATTTTCCAATGACAATTGTACTGATTTAAAAGAGAAAATCGTACAATCTGTATCCCGGGAGAAATCCAGGTATCAGATATCGGATGAACTGTCGTGATCTGCTCTCGAATGCTATGTACGAACGATCAGATTATCGTATGATTGATTTGAAAGCGGTATTTTTTTGGTACGATTTTCTGATCGTGTGTATGGGCCATAAGGCTAGCCATTCACTGGTTGAATCTCAGCTGGTTCAGCATGGGCAGGCTGAATGTACCAAGTTGATGAAGACGCTAGCGATAATCAGTCATCCATCCCACCCCCCGCCAGGAGAAGACAATTGCTGAATCCCCTGTCTAAACTACCTGTGTTGATGGTTGAATCGTGCAAATTTCTTTCCTGCAACATGTGGTTGCAAGAAAGCAATTTTGTTGCACTGTGTATGAACGGCCTCATGCCTAGTACACTTTAGAAAATCGGGCGAAAAATACTGCTTTTGAATCGATCTTAGGATAATCTGATCATGTGTTCACCGCTTACGAGAGCCAATCATGACAGTTCTTGGAAAATTATCCGCAGGGACAAACCCAACAAGTTTTCTCATTTGATACCAGAACAAACAATTTTTTTGTTTTAATCAGTACGGTATTCGTCCAAAAAAAATCAGAAGACCAAGACCACACATACTCAGTAATGAGAGAATCCAATACAACACATTACATCACTTCTCAAGTTGTATTCTGTCATATGAGAATTTTCGTAACTTTAGTAACCTCTTCATTTTCGATATGAGATTAGCATGCAAAAAAAAAAAAAAAATCATTCATCTGTTATCATGTGTACGAGGCTTTAGGGAGATGGACTTTTCTAGCCAGCCATACATGGATCGAAGTTCAGCAGGAACAGGATGAATTTCAATCCGTGTAGCCTTCCTTGTTTAACAGAAGCCGGTCTTTCAACTTCTGTTGCTGGAAAACCAGTTCACTGCATGCAGCCAGTCAGAATACAAAGACACAGCAAGGAGGATCTCCCCATTCACACATTAGATTTCCTGATCCACAAATCGGTCGTTTTTTAATTAATTAATTTTTTTTTTTAGTTCAGCTGGTCTGTTCCTTTTAAAAGATGTATGTTTTTTATGTATGTTATCCGCTTACTGGAGCGCGGGGCTGTGGAGGGGGCTTAAGGCTCTTAGCGGCTCGCTGAGAGGCTGAGCTGGGTTAAGGGATCTGGGCGAATCCCGACTGTCTATGGTTGTGATGATGCCTGGGCCTGGACCGACTTAGGTGAAAACGGGTCACAGGAGTGCAAAATGAACTGCATTCCTGTGATCCACAGCCAAACAAGCTTTGGCTGTACTTCTCCTTTTAATGCACACTTATTTGAGCCAGATGTCGATTCAGCGATGTGCATGAGAGCATCGCCTCTCTCCCCCTCGCAGGGCAAACTGATAGCAGCGGAAGCCATTGGCTCCTGCCACTGTCAATCAAATCCTATGCCGAGGGGGCAGTGCTGATCCCTTCTGTATGTCTATGGACATAGGCTGGCAGCAGGGCTCAGAAACAAGCCCACAAGAGTTCCCCCACAGGAAGTGGCTTCTTGTAGGGGAACTCAGCAGGGGGAAGGAGCGCTGGTGGGGACCCAAGAAGAGGAGGAGGATCTGGGCTGCTCTATGGAAAACCAATGCACAGAGCAGGTAAGCATAACATGTTAGTCCATTTAAAAAAAGCTTCACTTGCCCATATATTATATTAACAGCAACAAAGAATACCAGTAAATGGACAATGGAGAAAAATAAGCTAATAAATCTGACAAAAACATTGCTTGCTGAGTTAACATTGCTGAGCTGTGATAGCGGCTCCCAGCATTCTAGTAAGTTTATATTTTAAAGTAGTGTGCGCCTTTCTCTATACGCTCATATTGTACTTGGACACAATGTCTGGCAGGCCCCCATCAGTATGCTCCTAGTATGAATGAGGTGACTTTCCTGTGTGAGTGAAGCACAGGTTACAACAAGACCGATTGTTTATTATTTGCAAAACTGGATTTGGTGTCTGATAAACTACCTTTTGTCCGGGAGTAAGGTCACCACTATGTAATCGGCTTACAGGCTTCAGAGCAAAGGTGATGGTGGGTGAATCTCTTAGTGTTACTAAACCCAGAAGCCTGCATTCACTATATCTGATCTCTCACAGTACACAGAGCATGGAAATGCGATCGTTTTTAGTAAATATAAACTGCTTAATACCTTTTTTCATCAGCAGTATATAGCAGTCTTGTGACATCTATCAGTGTCAGGTTAAAGCTTCTAGTAGGAGTTTTCCTTCTGCTCTCGCTGTCCTATAAGACTTTTGGACCCCTGACCCTTGGTCTGGACAGTGCTGATTGGCCCTGTGCTGATCACATGCACTCTGCCAAGAAAAATAAACTCTCTAGCAATACACACCAAACTGAGCATGTGCAGCTTGTCCCCTACCCTCTGTACTATTCAGAAATGTGTTGAGGACACTAGAAAAAGTTAAGGCTCGGAGACACAGGGATCAACCCCAAAGAAAGCTATATGTCTTTGTTTTAGGCCCCTTTCACATGGGGCCATCTAGCTATAGTGGGTTTCTCCTAGTACTTTAGTATGCCTGAGAGGGACAGGTGCAGCGTCTGGCTCTGCTACAGGCAGCCTGTCAAAGTTAGTGTTACTAAACCCAGGACCCTGCATTCACTATATCTGGTCTCCCACAGTGCATGGAAATGCAATTAGTTTAGTAACTATAAACTGCTAAATACCCTTTCTCATCAGCTGTATATAGTAGTCTTGTGAATTGTATCAGTGGCTGGTTAAAGCTTGTAGGTCTACTCTGACTGTCCTATGAGGCTGCAGGACCCCTGACCCTCTGTCTGTCTGGACAGTGCTGATTTGGCCCTGTGCTGATCACATGCACCCTCCCAAAATAAAATAAAATAAACCCTCTAGCAATACACACCAAAATGAGCATGTGCAGAGTGCCTCCTAGGGTTCTGTGCTATCAGCCTATCAGCAGATAGATGGTTTGGGTGCAGTAAAGGAAGGGGAGGATCAGAGAAGACAGGATCAAACAGCCTTTCTACACAATGCAGAGGATTAACCCCTTGGGTTCCACAGTGAGTATAACAAGCATGTTTTACTGCATATACAGACTGATTTTACTGTTGTGGGTTTAGTAACTCTTTCATGGCAGGTTGTGGCTGTTCGTACTCAGGGGGCTTTGTTCAGGGATGAAGGAATGCACTACAGCTGGACAGCCCCATGTGCAAGTGGCCTTAATGGAGTCACATTTGTCTCCTATGCTTTACCCATAGTAAGAGGGGAGCGTGCCCTAATGCAGTGCACTAATGTGAATCTGATTGAATATACATTAGGATATCCCATGGAATTTTTTTTAATGCATCAATTTTTTTTTAATATTCTGAGCACGCTGCACTCTGGATACCCCCACATCCCCTTCTCACACTATATAGGGAACATGCTCATCTGTGGCTGTCAATCAGTGGCTGTGTGCTGGAGCTCTTCTCCTCAGTCACTAATCGTCTCTTGGGAGTCTGAAAAAGCTGTCAGAAATGACTCTGAGAACAGAAGAATGAGGCAGCAGAGGGAAATCACACTCAGTGCTTTGGATAGATACAAGTACACATTATAGAGGGATATGTTTTTTGTTCATATTCCATGCCAGAGGTTTACAACCACTTTAAAGCCAAACTCCAACCTGACCTTCAGTCTTGCGCAGTTGTACAGACTCCTCCATGTACTGAAATTGTTTACTCTGATTTCACTGTACATTTTGGGCTTCTCAGTGTGCATTAGAAGCTGCAGCAAGTCAGAGACCGCCTTATTTCCTGGCTGGAGGGCATCCAGTACCATTTAGCTCTGTCCTCCTTAGCCTTGTTGTCCCTGGCCCAATCCCTTTCATTCATTGGACTTAAGTTCTTCCAATCAAGGAGCTTTGACATTACATGTGGGCACTACCTAGGTAGGGTTGTCTGCATGCAAATGCAGCCTGTGTAGGAATGCCCACTCCTCCAGACAGCCATCCACCCATCGAGACCTTTTTTGATATTTGCATAACCTCTCCCAAGAGCTAGCCCCCTTTACCCATCAGGGCTGAGGGCTCTTGAGAGGAATACTAAGGCAAAATGGTGTGATGGTTTCTAGAAGCTATGTACGGCACCATACTGGCCCCACCCACCCAGCAGCCATGATTGACCTGCAGTGCATTTAGGAAGCATAGAGATCCAATGATGACATTGCTGTGTTGAAGATGAGGTATGTAATGGAAAAGAAAAGGTTTTATTTATAAATGTCATCATCTTGTTGATGAGGATGTTGGAGGAACCTGGGAAGGCAAACTAATAGCAGATAGAACTTCAGCCTTTAGGCCCCTTTCACACTGAGGCTCTTGTAAACTGAACACTTTTTGAAGAGCTTTTCAGGCGCTTTTGAAGCACTTTCCATTTATTTTAGTGGAGAGGGGCATTTTTTCACCACCCTGCCAACCCACTGCCCCAGTGTTAAAGCATTCATTTATTTCTAATGAAAATAGGTTTTTGTGAGCTTTTTCTTTTTTTAGCGTTAAAGCACCTGAAATGCACCTCAGTGTGAAATGGGTCTTAATATGAACAGTACATTGTACTTTGTGAATTTAGTTCCCACTGACACTTGGAAAGCTCAACAAGATCTTTACTGCTTCTTCCGTAATTTTAATAAACATTCTTATTTCTGTATTCTATATTCAATGCTTACAAAGTACAAATTTCCTTGTATTGTACAATGCAAGGCCTCAGCTGCTTCCTTAGAGATGATGTGAATAGGAAATCATTTCATGAGAGCTTGTGAAAATCAAGGTCCCCGGTATAAGCATACTTCACTAAAGTGGCTCTCTTCACCAACGCACAGTGAAAGCCAGTTAACTCCTCCCTTGGTTTTCCAGGGATTAGTCATTTGCCATTGTCACTGCTTATGCCATAGAGGAGTGTCATCTGCATTGTTACATGTTATCAATGAGTCCACCTATACAATGTGCGACAGTTGGGGACTCTCTATCAACCACTTCCTTACAGAAAGACGGCTACAGTATGGATCTGTTATGGGAGGGGGTCCATGGATGTCCTCCCGGGAACCACACCTCTCGCACACCCCCTCAGACACGCATCCTGCGTGCTCTATGATTTATGTTCTTCAGACACAGCCAATCAGATTGTGGTAAAGGGCAAATAACAGTGGCCCTTTACCACGTGACCAACTGTGTCCAATCAGTGTAAATAGATTTGCTGCTTATTGGCAGTACTTTTCTCGCGCTGTCACAGCTTGAGGAGAGGAGAGCTGGTAACCGGCAATCCTGACAGGTGACATGTACATAGATAATCCTTGCCCATTAATGCTGCCTCATCAGTGCAGCTTCATCTGTGGACATCAGTGAAGGAGAAAATATTTATTTTATATTTATTTGCAAACATTTATAAACTTAGTTTTTTGTTTTTTCAAAATTTTTTCCTTTTTTTTTTTTTTTTAATGTTTAATTTTTTTAGTTTTGTTTAGCAAAAAAAAAAAAAAAAACAGTGGTGATTAAATACCACTAAAGGAAAGCTCTGTCTTAAAAATAAGATATAAAAATGTCATATGGGTACAGTGTAGCATGACCGCGCAATTGTCATTTAAAGTTAGGGCTGAAAGCTGAAAATTGGCCTGGGCAGGAAGGGAGTATAAGTGCCCAGTAAGCAAGTGGTTAATGAGATCCCAGTTATGCACACCCACTCTTTCCATTATGAGGGCCCCACCATCCCTGTTGGATTCTCTTTCTTTTATATAATTGATAATGTAACAGGATGACTTCACGCATGCATGTGCAGTGAAATTTTGCATTCAGGACACATAGTATGCCGTGGAATGCAGAGTACTGTGCCATGGCTCCCAAACGCATGTGTGGGAGTGATGTCATCGCAGCCCCGGCCATTCAAACAGGCAGAGCCTGCATACCCAGAAGGAAGAGCGGGTGAAGATGGAAGCCTTGGCAGCGATGAGTGCGTTTGCTAGAGAGCTTTGTTTGAAAGCTAAGTCTGCCATAATGCACACCTAGCACAGTATGGCAAAAACCTGCAGGGGAGCCAATTTTTTTAACTACAGCTTTAATGGTACCCTAGACAAAAGTGAGCATTTTGCGTTCATATCATTTGAGCCTCTAGATTACACAGGGAGTTCATTGACAAAGTGTATTCTAAAACTGGCTGAACAAAACCCGAAGAGCAGATTCACATAATAGAACACAGTAGTCTGAAAGAGGGACAGGCCCTTGTCGGATTACACTGATCAGCAGCTGCTGATTGACAGGCGTTAATCAAACTTTTGCCAAAGGAACATTTTGAAAAAACGATCGTCTTCTGTCGAGCAGGGGCAGCCACACACTGATTGAAATTCGTCCAGTCCCTGCTGAACCAGCCAAATTTCGATCCCCTAAGTTCGTCTGTGACCAGCTTAGGAGTGCAGCAGATCTCTGCCAACTGGATATAAAGTGGACCTGTTTCTCAATGCAGCCAGTGATAATCTTGGAAAGTTGGTTATGAAAATGTGGCCTTGGTTCCATTGTTCCAGTTTTGTCAGATTGGGTGGAAGAGGCCCTGTAATCCTCTAGGTGTGCTCCCATTAAATGTGCTGTGTTTTGGTGGAGGGCTGGTTTCTGTTTATGCAGCTTTATAATGACAGCTGTGCAGTCTGTGTCCTGGTGGAGACAGCCTGAAAATAAATAGGGAGTGGTGTCATTTTGGTAATTATCGGCTTTAGATTTTAGAACATGTATAAAGTTTCTGTACATGCGTGGGATAAATAATGTTACTCAGCGATGTCATCGGAAATGAAGATTCCTGGGTCTCATTTATTTGATTTTCGCTAAATGAAAGTGAAGTTATGCACAACATTGATTTCTTCTTTGATTGGCTTATTGAAGTGCGGTAGATGAGTAAAATGAGCAATAATTGCAGGTGGTTTATTGAGGAGTGTGAATGTCATCACTACCCTGAATTGTTCCTGTTAGTCTGGTCATTGGGAAAGTTCCTGCCCTTTTTTCATGTGTTGTTTCTTTGTTCATGCTGCCCTTTCTTCAAATTGAATGCTCTTTATAAAGCAGTGATCAGTGCATTGAAAACATATTCCAACCTCTTGAAATTTGACTTGCAGCTGTAATTGCAGCGAAAGGTGATTCTACAAAGTATTGATTCAGGAGGGCTGAATACAAATCCACGCCACACTTTTCACATATTTATTTGTAAAAAAAAAATTGAAAACCATTAATCATTTTCCTTCCACTTCACAATTATGTGCCACTTTGTCCCAATAGAATACAATAAAATACATTTACGTGTTTGGTTGTAACATGACAAAATTTCAAGGGGTATGAATACTTTTTCAAGGAACTGTATCTCCTTATGTAATGCTGCAGAGGTTATAATCTAAAAAGTAGATCCCACTGCAATATTCTCCCTTTCTCCCACAGATTCACCTGTGATCCTGAACTTTTAACTATTTTATTTATAGTAATGCTAATTTTTGCAGCACTTTACTTATTGGACATCCACATCAGTTCCTGCCTTCAAGGAGCTTACAAATGAACATCTCTATTGCACATATGTACATATCTAATATTAGGGCCAATTGAGACAGTAACCAGTTGACCTACCAGCACATGTCTTTGGAGGGTGGAAGAAAACTGGAGTACCCAGGAAACTCATGCAGACTTCATAAGGAGAGTGTACACTAAAGCTGGCTATATGCTATTAGATTTTATTGTTTTGTTTTAGCTTGCAAACTGAACAGAAAAAAAAAACTGATTCACATGATACAACGTGGATGGATGAATCCCCCTGCTGAGCTATTTCATTCGGACAGTTGCCAGCAACAGCTGTCTGAATACCTGAACAGTGGCTGCATCTGATTGGATGCAGTTTGTTTGGCTGACAATTTTCCTCTTGGCTCCTTTGATTTTTCACTTAAAGGATATTGGGCAGGAGGGGGCTAACAATAATCAGAAACCCCCTTATCTAGATATATATTCTCTCTCTAGATCTAGATATATATATTCTCTCTCTATATCTCCTCTATCCACTCGCATGCATGCATACATACATACATACATACATACATACATACATACATGGTGTGTACATTTATTAGAGCTGCACGATTAATTGTAAAAAAAAAAAAAGTTATCGCGATTCAACACCCCTCACAATTTTTAATACAACATTTCCCTGACTCATGTTAAACAAGTGCAGAGCTGTCAAAAGAAAAAAACTCAGCATGCAAATGTTTATTAGCAGCGATAAAGAGAAACAATGTATCTCTCCATTCTTTTAGCTCAAAGGAATGAACTTCCGTCTGAGGTTAGTTT
Organism: Aquarana catesbeiana; assembly: GCF_042186555.1. Taxonomy (NCBI): domain Eukaryota; kingdom Metazoa; phylum Chordata; class Amphibia; order Anura; family Ranidae; genus Aquarana; species Aquarana catesbeiana. The sequence goes on along the minus strand of NC_133328.1, from coordinate 59,593,399 downwards.
TTAACCACTAAAGACTAAACCTTTTTTGACACTTGTTGCTTACAAGTTTAAAATGTGTATTTTTTGCTAGAAAATGACTTAGAACCCCCAAACATTTATATATATATTTTTTTTTAGCAGTGACCCTAGAGAATAAAATGGAGATCGTTGCAATATTTTATGTCATTACTGTATTTGCGCAGTGGCCTTTCAAAAGCAATTTTTTAGGAAAAAAAATTACTTTATAGAATTAAAAAAAAACAGTAAAGTTAGCCCAATTGTTTTGTATGATGTGAAAGATGATGTTACGCCGAGAATCGTGATCTTTATTCCAAGCAAAAAAAATCGCCATTCTCATTTTATCCAGAATCATGCACTTCTAATAAAAAAAAAAAAAAAAAGAGGGGGTGATAGAGAGGGGGATTCCCCATCCAGTGAAGCACTGCAACCTATTGGCTGCAGCGCTGATCAAGCATACATTTTCCAGCAGTCCCATGTGAGAAGAATCGATCATTAGATCAACTTCTCTTGAACGGGAACCGCCACAGATTGATCAAAGTTCATCCAGTCCCTGCTGAACCGGCCAAATTTTGATCCATCTATGGCCAGCTTAACTGTGGAGCTTGCACAAACTTTGGGCGATCCAGGACAGGTCGTGTAGTACGTGATTGGAGAAGTGCGGCCAGCAGACCACAGAGACCTTTAGTGAAAAACAAATATTGGGGGGGGGGGGGGGAATCAAAGTTAAGCTGGTAGCAGACCCAAGACAGTGGTTGGACATGTAGGAACATTCTGAGTGTCTGGATGTTTGTCTGTCAGCTGACTGTCTACTAAGCATGTAAGCCTGAGCTCTGTGAGGAGGGAGGGTGACGTCTGGGGTGAAACGGTCAGATCAGTCTTTTCAACTGAAATCAATGGGCGGGGGAATATTCTGTTAACTATAGGCTAGAGATTGTCCTCAAATCTAGATTGGATGAAGATCTCATGTTTACGGACAGCTTTCAAACTGTTATCAGAATACCGTATATTTTCACATAGAACACTCAAAGTATATGTAAAATCTTAACTAAATGATATTTAGTTTGCAAACTCATTCTGTATCATAATCCCTTTACTTTTTTTTTTTTTTAAATACATTTTTCACCCTTTTTGTGGCTTTTCAGTGCTGTTGATCTCCTGTAGCAGGTTTTCAACTACTTCCTTTCTACATGCATTTACTCAAGCTTTGGCTGCAAGGCATTTCTGATGGTCACAACAGTAGCCTGAGTCGGTTTAATGTGTTGAAACAGCAGGCAACAGAGACCTGTGTGTCCAGGCAGGTGAACTCCTGGGAGACAGGATAGAGCATGCACTAAAAAAAAAAAAAGTACGGCAAGCTGCATGGTGACCAATAGATCACACTGACATTTCAATAACTTCTTTTTTTTTTTTTTAAACAAACTTTAAGTGTGATGTGCCATGTTCGGCACTTTGGCAATGTTGTGATCCCATCGCACACCAGTAACACAATGGCTGGTGTGAATGTATCCTAAATACTTTCCTTTGTTCAAGTGCTACAGTCTCCAGCAAAGTCATCAGAACTCGACACTTCCAGGAGTGTGAGATGCCATTTTACCCTGCTGCACACTGCTTCATTATAGGACACAGTAGTGACGCAGGAGCTGATGGAATAAACCTTGGAATGCAGCAGGGTCCTTGTATTCTACACGTCCAGAAATGGGTCAGATGGAACAATTGTGCTGGAAATGGTGGTACTTGGGCTCGGTTCACACTAGTGTGAGCCGTGCGCTGCTATTGCCGGAATCGCCTCAATTCCCGCAACCGAATCGCACTGCTCTTGCGAGACGAGCTAGGCTGCCATTCATTCTGAATGGCACTCCCACACATCAGCCTGCAGCAAGATCGCGGGTGCCGGAACCGCAGGAAAACTGCATGGTCAAAAAGACCATGCGTTTTCCCTGCACCCCCTTTTAAAAAGGTGCACGCACCTGGCAGCAGGCCATTCAAATGAATGCTTGTACCTGAGCAAACGCGTGGCGTTTTGGCCACACTATAGTGTGAATTGAGCCTCGGACTGTGGAGCTCAGATATAAATTTTCTCTTGCATGAAGGTTTGATATTTTTTTTTTTTTTTTACTGTCGCTTTAATGAAAATCCTGAAATGTTTCCTATTTTCAGGGGAAATTGTGCTTTCCTTCCATGCCGAGTCTTTTGCCTAGTGCCAAAGCATTGGGCACAGAACTGTTTGATTTGGGCAGCACCACCTTTCCTGTCAGTGTTGGTTTCCTTGTAATAAACTGACGCTACAATAAAAAGTTACAAGACCATCATCTGGTCTAAGCGATTATTTGTATTCTTGTTTTAATGCTTTGTAAAGTAAGCCTATCCTAATTGTAAGGCAAGCACATAGTGAAGTGTGGGAATTGGCTGGCTGTGAGTATTTATAACCTCAGCCTGAGTAATCTAACCCTATATTTAACACCCAGACTTCCCTAAAGCTGTAACTGACCTAAATATCTCTGATGGGGAAACATAGCTTAATGAAGTGTAATAAATATAAGACATTTCCAAGCAACATGGAGAAATACACAAATGGCACGACACCATGTTAAAGACATTGATGCTGGAATTGCTGGCAGTTACCACTTTAAAAAAAGAGAGAAAACAAGCTGTAAAAAATGCAGCTTGCCATTTGTGCTTAGATTTAAGTTGGCTAATCACAGTCCAATTTATTTCCAGTTATAAATGGTTAGTGTCGCATAGATTTCTACAGACTATTCAGGGATTTTTATGTCCCACCCCTGAGGAGTCTTTACTATAGTTTTATTGGCTGCTTTACCACAGCTGTACTCCTGTGAGCCACAGATGTACAGCCAAATGGGCTTTGGCTGTGCTACTGCTTTAATTTATTTATAGTTGTAAACCCTTACAGACCACTTTAACCTACAGGTAAGCCCAGATTAAGGCTTTACCTGTAGGTGCAAGAAATATCTCCTTAACCTACACGGTTAAGGAGATATTTTCCTAAAAACGGGCACTGATGTCACACGGCACAGGCGCACTGAGCGTGCCGTTGGTGAAGGCAATCATGCCGTCACTGATGGCTCCCGCGCGCATGCGCCGGAGTGACGTCATTGCTGCTCTGGCTTGTCACAGAGCCGGAGCAGTGATACCCAGAAGTCACTCCGGGTATCATGGCGGCGATGAAGGTGAACGAGTGTCGCTTCGGGGGCTTCGATCTCAGGTAAGTAGTTCATAATGAGCTAGTATGCTATGCATACTGGCTCATTATGCCTTTCTCCTGCAGGGCGTTTTATTTTTTATTTTTTTGAGAGGGTTTACTTCCTCTTTAAAAAAAAAAAAAAATCATTTGTGTATTTTTAACATTTTGTTTACCTGGAGTTCTGCTTTTAAAGTGGTTCTAAAGGCTCAGGAGCGGAAACTCACAATTGCCCCCAAAGCAAGGGCCTTACTATGGGGTCACTTTGCAGGAGGGAAGAGTCGGGAGAAGAGGAGGATCAGGGCTGCTCTGTGCAAAACCATATTGATTTTTATTTTTTTAATTTCCTTTTAGTATTCGCTTCAGCAACTCCCTATAAATATATGAACTGCCTTTTGTTTAATCCACTTACAGAAATGTAGTTATTGGCATGTAGGGAGTGACGCCAGGTTATTTTCTATCCTGATCCACCTTTGGATTCTGGATTGTCAATAGGTCCTGTGTGTCATCACTTATGTGACATCAACTTTTCATTAAAGTACAACTAAAGGCTCCTGTATGACAGTATAAACAAGTGCCTAATCCACTTACAATGTGAAACACAGGCCTCATAAACTAAGCAAAGAACTTCCTTTACCTTCCCTGACTTGAGTCAAATCCTCCTTCATTTTGTGCATCATGTGTTCTCCCTCCCAGACACTGCAGCTCACAGTTTCAGCGGCAGTGGGCAGAACTAGGAGTGGCCAAATGCTGATTGACAAAATACAAGCCATACGTTCTGCAACAACAACTCATATCGCTGTAGTGAAAGCAAACACTGCTAACATGGCAATTGCAACTCTTCTGAATTCAGAGCAGGGCAGCATTGTTGCCACCCCATCACAGGACTTCAGGGGAGCAAAAATGCACTTAAAAGACAAGTGCGGTAGTCTAAAAATAATAAACAATCGTACTCCCCTAGATGGCTGCAGCATCAATCGGAGTTACAGCTATCCCCTGACGTCTCTACTCTGAGAACTGAGCTATCAAAGACTGCTGCTCAGTTCTTGGTCTGCTCTGAGCACAGAGCGGTGACTGTCAGTCACCACTCTCTGCTCTGTCCTTCCAGCACTCTCTGGAGCACCATACTGTGGAGGGGACTGGAGCGGCCGGAGACTGAGCCAGCTTCCAGGTAAGGTTCTGGGCAGATCCCGACTTTTATTGTCGAGATCCCTGCAGAGCCTGGACAGGCTCTATGACGTCAGCAGACGGTGGGCTTTAGAATGAAGTACATGCCTGTGATCCACAGGAAAAGTATGGCCAAAAGAACTTTGCTGCTGTCAAAGTCAGTGAGCCAATGAGGGGAGAGAGAGAGATGGGGCCAAGCCGCGGCCACATGTCTGAATGGACACAGAAAAGTGTCTCGGTTCGGTGCCCCCATAGCAAGCTGCTTGCTATGGGGGCACTCGGAAGGAAGTGAGGGACCTGAGAAGTGGAGGATTGGGGCTGCTCTGTGCAAAACCACTACACAGAGCAGGCAAGTATAACATGTTTGTTATGTTTAAGCAAAAAAAGACTTTAGTATTGCTTTAAATATTTTTTTAATGGGATACCATAGTCCTACTATAAACAATATTTTCATTTGCTTTGTGGCTTTACAACATAATTACTGTAAAAACAGCTAAAATCTCCCTAGAAAATCGGCCTAATCATACCTAAATCCTGTTCTTAGAGAGCAGCGACGAGCCGTTTTGCTTTTTTGGAATACGCACTGTCCTCTCTCTCCTTTTTTATATAACGTTTCCGTTTTAGGGTCTAACCAAAATCTGTAAGCTGTGGTAAACCTTGATAGGAAACATCTGGTTTACAAAAACCACCAAGTGCTCAGATTATGCCCTTTTGTCAGTTTCGTAAGTTCTCTAACTTCCGCATTATAGCTCGTGAATGGGAGCTCTCTGCATGATGCAAAGTGGGGCATCCAGTCCGGAATTTTCAGCGCTCGTTGGTTGTTCTCAGTGTAAAGATGACAACACAAATCTATTTTTTTTTCAAAGGTTTAAAGGAAACCTGTACTAAGAGAACATACAGACTGCCGCCTCTGACCTCTGCTGCAGAATTTGGAGGCAGTTTGCTTGTCATGGTACACCAGTAGTCTTGGGGCCCTTTCACACTGAACGCAGATGAATGCATTTTGAACTGGTCTCCAATTGCATAGACAGCCCAATCTCAAGATAATCATATTGGTATAGTTCACATCATTGCAGTGCAGTTGGCATGCTGCACTCTTCTGCACTGCAAATGCAAGTTATATGCTACAAACACGATTCAAATGCACCGCGGCCAAGACAGCCAAGCCGAAAAATGCACTGTAAATGCAGCACAAAATGCATGCAAAATGCATTCAAGCATGTAAACATGCAGTCAAAAACTCAGTTATGGGCCCATAAGCTGGCCGTAGATGGGTAGAGTTTGAAACAAAAATTCTTAGAAAAAGAATGTTCTAAGAGTTTGTTTTTCGAATCATTAGTGGGGCCAAATCGACATTCATTTTTGATCGCAGCGACAGGAAAATTCAATTGAGTAGGATGAAAACAAGTTTCTAGCAGATTATTATTATTATTATTATTATTATTATATTACTATTCAGGATTTTGTGCTTTTCATTTGGTAAAGTCCATTCATTACAAAATCAAATGTTAAAAGCAAAACAACATTTTTCGAGCGACAATCGAATGTTCTGAGAATTTTCATACTAATTGTCCTAGGACTTTTCTCGATTTTTTGTTTGAAAATTCTCCATCTACAGCCTGCTTTCTGTGACGGCCCACTCATTATGAGCGCAGGGGCCGCCCCCCTAATCTCCATGCAAGGCCCGGATGCATGGATTTCAATGTGGGGTGTTTTTTTTTTTTTTTTTTTTTTTTTGCATAGGATTAGAGCCTGAGGCTTCAAAAAAGGGTGTTCTCGGGACGCAGAGCACTGAGCCTCAAGCCCACCCAGGTGTGACATTAGCGAGTGGATCGTCGATCGAGCGCCGGGGGGGGGGGTTTAGTGGGAGTGCAGCCCCCACAATATTGACCACCAGCTGCCACTGTCTGCTTTAATCCTTTATGCAGAACAAATATGCTGATCAGAAATTTTTACCTTCTAATCTGCATGTTTGTTCTAGATCAGTTCCTGAACATTTAGAATGCAGAGACCTGGAGATTATTATTTTTTTTTTTGTTCAAAGCTTGAAGTGTTACTAAACCCAGGACCCTGCATTCACTATATCTGGTCTCCTACAGGACATGGAAATACAATTATTTTAGTAAATGTAAACTGCTAAATACCTTTTTCATCAGCAGTGTATAGCAGTCTTGTGACTTCTCTCAGTGTCTGGTTAAAGCTTGTAGGAGGAGTGTTTTTTATTTTTTTTTTATTTTTATTCTCCTCTGATTGTCCTATGAGGCTGCAGGACCCCTGACTGTCTGAACAGTGCTGAATGGCCCTGTGCTGATCACATGCACCCTCCCATACAAAAAACAGCAATATCCCCCAAACTAAGCATGTGCAGAGTGCCCCTAGGTGCTGTATGATCAGCAGATGGATTGGGTACAGTAAATGAAGGGGAGGATCAGAGAGACAGGATCCATTAGCCTTTTTACACAATGCAGAGGATTAACCCCTTAGGTTCTACAGTGAGTATAACAAGCATGCTTCACTGCATATTCAGACTGATTTTACTGTTGTGGGTTTAGTAACAATTTAATTGAACAAGCTGGAAGCTGGCTACCATGGAGAGCTGCACCAGGTTTTGCACACTCTAGTTTTAGTAAATCAACCCCCTTGGTGTCCATAGTGCAGGCTTCCTATAAATCTTTTGACATGGAAAGGTGTGTGTATAGGAATGTCAGATGGCCTGCCAAGGTCTGTGTGCATTGAGTAGAGTTTGCTGTGCAGAATCACATTGGTTATCACTGTGTTGGGTGTGGATGTTGGTGAACTCTGATTTAAGATTTTAGGATAAAATAGTATGTAATATTGGGTGAGAGCGTGTTGAGTCATACCTAGGAACCAATAGTGTATCAATAAGGCCTCATACACACTGGATGTTCTAAAAATGCCAGTAGCATTGGCTGTAGAATGGTGCGTTTAAAAAACGTGAGTTTTGCATTAACGGTTTGCTGCTTTTTTTTTTTTTTTTAGCAAAACTTTTCTCCCACGAAAGCTTGAGGCTTAAATGCTCTGTGTTTTTCATAGTTGAAGCGCTTTTACAGCTGAAAAACGTCACTTCAAACGCAGTAGTTATGTTTTTTTTCCCAGCCTGAAAATACCCCTGCCAAAAAAATGCTGATAAAAGCCCGTGTGTGCACAGGCACATAGGATAACATGCTGGGGAGTTTAAAGTGGAAGTAAATCCTCCTATCGTTTTCAGCGAAGGAAGCTGCCATCTTGGCCTCTGTTTAATCTTCAACTACCATGATACTGCACATGTGATCAGTTATGACACCAGCCATTGGATGGTTTGACAGTTTGGTTGAGGACACAAGCAATATGACCATTACAATCACGGCATGTGCCGGAAATGGAATTGTGTTTTTTTTTTTTTTAAGCCATTAAATCGATGGGGTTTACTTCCGCTTTAATGGCTGTAGAAAAAAAATGCCTGTAGCCAAAAACTGCAGCTGTAAAAGTAGGCATAAGGCCTAAATCTCCATTGGCAAATAATGGATTTTATAACTGGATTAAGGTTGGTGGCTGTAATTTATAAGTTCAACAAGTGTTACTATGATCTTGATTTCCTGTTGAACGAAAAATTTGGAATTTCAGCCAAATAGCAGTGAATGAGCCTCTTGGTCTGGGCTGTGCTTTCTAACTATGGCAGAAGATCTAACAATACATCCTTGCTGCAGGATTGGCTGACCGTGACCACAAACACACCAAAGGTCCATCTATTGCAATGTGAGCTTTATTTATACTAGCAGCACATACCTATGTTAAAGCTGAGCTCCTTCCACAAAAACATTCATTCAACTACATTCCTTAAGAGCCACAAATCCCTTTAATCCATTTTGTGTGCGACAAATGCCTTTGCAGCCCCAGATATTACCTTTTTACAAGTAGTGATGCCATCAACACTGTGTTGTATTCAGCCTGTGTACAGGATCAAGTCACAGGTTCCTCCTATGAGCAAAGCTAATCTCCTGCCCTGGGGACCAGATATGTTTCCCTGTTCATTTATCTTCTTGAACACCGGTCCCCCCCCCATCCCCATGAGTTCTCCTGCCTTTGGGAACCTATGAGAGAGGACCAGCAGCTGGGAAGGTCCACATTTTGTGATGCCTGCTGTTTTTTCTCCAGTGCAAATCTTCCTCCCAGCAGCATTGACTATGAAATTGGTGGCATTGTTTGAACATTCCGGGAGGTCAGCTTGGGGGGATGCAAAGCCTGACTCCTAGTCACTATTTTGTCGTTATTGTATATGCATTGGATACTGCGCTACTTAAACTGACAATAGTACAGTTGTGCGACATTATAGCCAAATAATGTTTTTTCTTTTCCCCCCAAATAGAGCTTTTCTTTGGTATTTGATCACAGCTGCTTTTTAATTTTTTTGCGCTATAAACAAAAATGACTGACAATTAAAAAAAAAAAAAAAAAAAAAAAAAAAAAATTTATATATATAAATTTTCACTTCTATAAAACATATCCCATAAAATATGTAAAAAAGCAAAGTTCTTTCCTTTGGTAAAATAACGAAAAGATACTTTGTTTCTACTTCAAGTGTTGTGATAAAACTTGGCAGGCTGCCTGGATTTTTATTTTTTTTTTCCATGGTGACATGCTGTTTTGAAGATCGGGAAAGGAAAAAGATCGCGATTTCGATTCTTAACGATTAATCGTGCAGCTCTAATAAGGGTGTATTGATTGGTTTATGCAAAAGTTATAGCGTCTAAAAACTATGGAATAGGTTTATGGAATTTATTTATTTTATTTTTTTACTAGTAATGGTGGCGATCAGCGACTTATAGCGGGACTGCGATATTGCAGTGGACAAATTGAACACTGACACTTTTTTTTTGGTGGACCAGTGACTTTATTTCCGTGATCAGTGCTAAAAATATGTACTGTCACTGTAGTAAATGGCTGGGAAGTAATTTAACTTCAGGGGCAATCAAAGGGAACACAGAATCCATACCTTCCTTATGGATAATGGCGATCTGCCTTGTTTACATTCAGTGGGAATGGGACCCGCTGATCAGCTCCCGCAGTGTAGAATCATAGCAGGAGCGAGCCTCCGGCGGTGCGCACTCACCCAAGATACCTGGAAACAATATATATATTATAGTGTGTGTGTGTATATATGTGTGTGTGTGTGTATATGTATGTGTGTATGTATATATATATATATATATATATATATATATATATATATATATATATATATATATATATATATATATTATATATGTGTATATATATGTGTATATATATTATTATATGTGATCCTGCACAGGTGCCCTGTAGAAAAGCTGCTATAGGGTGGTTGGCAAGATGATAAACACTCAACAAATGGCTGCTTAAATCCGTATTTAACCCAAAAGCAAACCTTTATTATATTGCAGTTTACCAATTCTTAGATGTAATGGCTGCATTTGTTTTCTTTTTTAGGCTTGCTTTCTTCTATTTTTATCTGGTGAACCAGCCAGCAGGTCTGTTTTTCAAAAGCACAGCTCTCCAACAGAATGTATTCATTTACGCGGATTAGACAAACCATTTA